>NC_061508.1:347528712-347697287 GCF_022539505.1 Lolium rigidum
CCCACCTCCTGATTTAGCCAAAATCTGGTGATAACACCATCATGTTTTATATTCTGGAATTAATCATGGAAATTGTGCCTAATTATCCAACAATCCAAAAACCTAATTGTAGGCAATTTCCTGAGTTAACAATGGCTGGTTTTTCCGATGCACTGAGGCCGGATAAGTTTACCGGTGTGCACTTTAAGAGATGGCGGTATAAGGCCATGCTCGGCTTACTCATCCGAAAGTGTTCGAAGTTACCGATGGTTTACCTCGAAGGAACTATATCTGACCAAGATCGGAACAAGTTCAAGGAAAACAATACTCTCTTCGTCGGATGCGTTCTAAGTATTCTTGCCGATCGTCCGTGTGATGTGTACATGCACTTAACGGACGGTAAAGAGCTTCGGGATGCACTCGAATGCTAAGTTCGGTGCAACCGATGCGAGCGATGAACCGTACATCATGGAGAGCTTCCATGACATCGGGATGGTTAACAACCGTTTCGTAGTCGAACAAGCTCATGAGATACAAGTGCATTGCGAAAGAGCTTGAACTCCTTAAGTGTGCCTTACCCGACAAGTTTGTGGCTGGATGCATCATCGCTAAGTTGCCCCCTTCATGGAGGAACTTTGCCACAACTCTCAAACACAAGAGACGAGGAGATATCGCTTGAAAATCCGATAGCGTCTCTTGATGTTGAGGAGAAAGCTCGGGCTAAGGATAATACCGAGAAAGGAGAGGGTCGATCTAGCGCCAACATGGTGCGAAGAAACCCTACAAGCAAGAACAAAGGGAATAACAAGCCCTCCTTCAATAAGCCTATGAAGACTACAACCTTTAAGAAGAAGAAGATGATAAACAAAGCGGATCTGAGCCGCTTTACTGTGGAGAGGCTGGCCACTTTTCTAAGGACTGTCCGCAGAGGGCGGACCGCAAGAAAAAGGGGAGGCAAGTCAACACGGTGACCGCTAGCAATGCTGATGGGTACGGTAATCTCTTTATCGTTCTTTCGGTATTTCAATCTCCATGTTGGTGGATTGATACGGGTGCTAATGTTCATGTGTGTGCCGACATATCCATGTTCACTTCTTACCAGGTCGCCCGGGATTCTTCCGTCTTGATGGGGAATGGGTCACATGCTTCGTTCGTGGTGTTGGCACGGTAGATCCGAAGTTCACTTCGGGAAGATCGTGCGGCTCGAGGAACGTGCAGCATGTCCCTACTATGAACAAGAATCTCGTTAGCGGCTCCCTTCTATGCGAGAGATGGGTTTAAGGTTGTTTTAGAGTCGAATAAAGTAGTTGTTTCCAAGTTTGGACAATTTATTGGTAAAGGCTATGAGTGCGGAGGCTTGTTCCGCTTTTCGCTTCTCGATTTCAGTAATAAGTCCGTGAACCATATTTGTGGCAATGTTAGTGATGATACCAGTGTTTGGCATTCTCGTTTATGTCACATTAATTTTGGTTTAATGTCTCGGCTATCCAGCTTTAAGTTTAATTCCGAATTTCACCATTGCCAAAGGTTCTAAGTGCCATAGTTGTGTGCAATCAAAGCAACCTCGGAAGCCTCACAAGGCGGCCGAGGAGAGAAACTTGGCACCTCTAGAACTCATACATTCCGATCTATGCGAGATGAATGGTGTGTTGACAAAAGGTGGAAAGAGATATTTCATGACATTGATTGATGATGCGACTAGATTTTGCTATGTTTATTTGTTGCGAACTAAAGATGAAGCTTTAGACTACTTTAAAATTTATAAGGCCGAAGTTGAAAATCAACTAGAGAGAAAGATCAAGCGTCTTAGGTCGGATCGTGGTGGCGAATATTTTCCTAAAATCTTTGATGAATTCTGTGAGGAACATGGCATTATTCATGAGAGGACGCCTCCCTATTCACCCCAATCAAACGGGGTTGCCGAGAGGAAAACCGCACGCTCGACCGACTTGGTGAATTCCATGTTAGCCACCGCTGGTTTATCGGAGGCATGGTGGGGGGAGGCTTTGTTGACTTCATGTCATGTCCCGAATAGAGTTCCTAACAAGAATAAAGATAAAACCCCTTACGAGGAGTGGGCTGGAAGAAAACCATCACTTTCGTATTTGCGCACATGGGGATGTTTGGCGAAAGTCAATATTCCAATCACTAAGAAGCGCAAACTCGGACCAAAGACGAGTGGATTGTATCTTTCTAGGTTATGCTCCGTGAGTGTAGGATATAGATTTTTAGTAGTTCAATCCGAGGTACTCGATATGCATGTTGATACTATTATGGAATCTCGTGATGCAACATTTTTTGAGAATATGTTTCCTATGAAAGATATGCATAGCATTGCTAGAATTTCTACCGAGATAATTCCTGAGTCCAAGTACATCTAATGAGTATTTTGAACAATCACATGAGAATGTTACCGAGAAGGATGACAATGAAGCTCCTAAACGGAGCAAGAGACGAAGGATTGAAAAATCCTTTGGTGATGATTTCATTGTGTACCTTGTGGATGATACTCCCACGTCCATTGCAGAGGCATATGCATCTCCGGATGCGGATGACCGGAAAGAAGCTGTCCATAATGAGATGGACTCGATTCTTTCTAATGGAACTTGGGAGTTGTCGAACGACCCCATGGATGCAAGCCAGTAGGCTGCAAATGGGTGTTCAAGAAGAAGCTAAGACCCGATGGTACTATTGAAAAGTACAAGGCACGGCTTGTAGCTAAAGGCTACACACGGAGAGAAGGCGAAGATTACTTCGACACCTATTCACATTGTCGCTAGACTTACCACCATTCGAGTACTACTCGTCCATGGCTGCCTCCTATGGTCTTATCGTTCATCAAATGGACGTAAAGACAGCTTTTCTTAATGGAGAGTTGGAAGAGGAAATCTATATGGATCAGCCTGATGGGTTCGTAGTAAAAGGTGAAGAAAGAAAGGTGTGCAAGTTGCTGAAATCTTTATATGGCCTGAAACAAGCACCTAAGCAATGGCATGAGAAGTTTGACATAACTTTGACTTCTGTAGGCTTTGTTGTCAATGAGGCTGACAAGTGTGTTTACTATCGCCATGGTGGGGGCGAAGGTGTTATACTATGTTTGTATGTGGATGATATTCTGATCTTTGGTACAAACATGAAAATAATACATGAGGTCAAGTCTTTCTTGTCAAAGTGCTTTGATATGAAAGATCTGGGAGAAGCTGATGTGATTCTGAACATCAAGGTGATTAAGAACGAGAGTGGGATTACTCTAACGCAATCCCATTATGTTGAGAAGATCTTGAGCCGGTTCGGCTATATTGATAGCAAGCCTTCTTCAACACCTTATGATCCTAGTGTGACACTGATACGTCTCCAACGTATCGATAATTTCTTGTGTTCCATGCCACATTATTGATGTTATCTACATGTTTTATGCACACTTTATATCATATTCGTGCATTTTCTGGAACTAACCTATTAACAAGATGCCGAAGTGCCAGTTGCTGTGTTCTGCTGTTTTTGGTTTCAGAAATCCTAGTAAAGAAATATTCTCGGAATTGGACGAAATAAAAGCCCAGAGGCCTATTTTCTCACGAAGCTTCCAGAAGTCCGAAGGAGAGACGAAGAGGGGCCACAGGGCGCCAAACCCTAGGGCGGCGCGGCCCCCCTGGCCGCGCCGGCCTGTGGTGTGGCCCCCTGTGCCGCCTCTTGACCTGCCCTTCCGCCTACAAATAGCCTCCGTGACGAAACCCCCGCACCGAGAGCCACGATACGGAAAACATTACCGAGACGCCGTCGCCGCCGATCCCATCTCGGGGGATCCCGGAGATCGCCTCCGGCACCCTGCCGGAGAGGGGATTCATCTCCCGGAGGACTCTACACCGCCATGGTCGCCTCCGGAGTGATGAGTGAGTAGTCTACCCCTGGACTATGGGTCCATAGCAGTAGCTAGATGGTTGTCTTCTCCCCATTGTGCTATCATTGTCTGGATCTTGTGAGCTGCCTATCATGATCAAGATCATCTATATGTAATTCTATATGTTGCGTTTGTTGGGATCCGATGAATAGAGAATACTTGTTATGTTGATTATCAAAGTTATGCTTATGTGTTGTTTATGATCTTGCATGCTCTCCGTTATTAGTAGATGCTCTGGCCAAGTAGATGCTTTTAACTCCAAGAGGGAGTACTTATGCTCGATAGTGGGTTCATGCCCGCATTGACACTCGGGGGAGTGACGAAACCCCTAAGGTTGTGTTGTGCTGTTGCCACTAGGGATAAAACATTGATGCTATGTCTAAGGATGTAGTTGTTGATTACATTACGCACCATACTTAATGCAATTGTCTCGTTGTTTGCAACTTAATACCGGAGGGGTTCGGATGATAACCCTGAAGGTGGACTTTTTAGGCATAGATGCGGTTGGATGGCGGTCTATGTACTTTGTCGTAATGCCCAATTAAATCTCACTATACTCATCATGATATGTATGTGCATTGTCATGCTCTCTTTATTTGTCAATTGCCCAACTGTAATTTGTTCACCCAACATGCTTGTTCGTCTTATGGGAGAGACACCTCTAGTGAACTGTGGACCCCGGTCCAATTCTCTTTACTTGAAATACAATCTACTGCAATACTTGTTTCTACTGTTTTCTCTGCAAACAATCATCTTCCACACAATACGGTTAATCCTTTGTTACAGCAAGCCGGTGAGATTGACAACCTCCCTGTTTCGTTGGGGCAAAGTAGCTTGGTTGTGTTGTGCAGGTTCCACGTTGGCGCCGGAATCTCCGGTGTTGCGCCGCACTACATCCCGCCGCCATCAACCTTCAACGTGCTTCTTGGCTCCTCCTGGTTCGATAAACCTTGGTTTCTTTCCGAGGGAAAACTTGCTGCTGTGCGCATCATACCTTCCTCTTGGGGTTGCCCAACGAACGTGTGAAATACACGCCATCAAGCTCTTTTTCACGGCGCCGTTGCCGGGGAGATCAAGACACGCTGCAAGGGGAGTCTCCACTTCTCAATCTCTTTACTTTGTTTTTGTCTTGCTTTATTTTATTTACTACTTTGTTTGCTGCACTAAATCAAAATACAAAAAAATTAGTTGCTAGTTTTACTTTATTTGCTATCTTGCACTCTATATCGAAAACACAAAAAAATTAGTTTACTTGCATTTACTTTATCTAGTTCACTTTATTTACTATCGCTAAAATGAGTAATCCTGAAGTTGAAGTTCGTTCATTTAAGCAACAAGGGGGAGAATGTTTAAAAGATGCTTGGTATAGAATTAGTGATGCCCATAATAGGTGCACTAAGAAACACTCCACCACTATCCTACTCAGGAATTTTTATGTTGGTATCTCTAGTTGGAATAGATATGTTCTTGATTGTCTCGCGGGAGGTAACTTCCTAGGTGCTTCCGCTTTAGAAGCTAGTTGCATTATTGAGAGTTTATTTGGAATACCACCTGTTAATGAAACTAAAAGTGAAACCTCCCTTGAGGATGTTATGAAAAAATTGGAAACCATAGAGAAAAATTGTAGCATTGAAACTAAAATGGAAACATTACTGGATAATACTGATAAACTTGATAAAATCCTAAGAGGAATTAATGAAAGAATTGCTACTCTAGAAACTTGTGCTATCCATGATAATCAAACCCATAGAATTGGTAAACTTGAAGAAGCCATGAGAAAATTGGGTTCAACTTTTTCTTCTCTTAAATTTAATGAGAAAGCTTATGTGGGTAAGGAGCAAAAATTCATGTATGTCTCTAAGGTGCCTAAACCAAAGAATTACTATAGGCCTAAAATTGATAAAACTCCCAACACCGCTGGTAATGATGTTGATGCTTCATCTCTCGATAATACTTGATACACACTTTCTGCGCCTAGCTGAAAGGCGTTAAAGAAAAGCGCTTATGGGAGACAACCCATGTTTTTACCTACAGTACTTTGTTTTTATTTTGTGTCTTGGAAGTTGTTTACTACTGTAGCAACCTCTCCTTATCTTAGTTTTGAGTTTTGTTGTGCCAAGTTAAGCCGTTGATAGAAAAGTAAGTACTAGATTTGGATTACTGCGCAGTTCCAGATTTCTTTGCTGTCACGAATCTGAGCCCACTGCCCTGCAGGAAGCTCAGAAAATTATGCCAATTTACGTGCATGATCCTCAGATATGTACGCAACTTTCATTCAATTTGAGCATTTTCATTTGAGCAAGTCTGGTGCCATTTTAAAATTCGTCAATACGAACTGTTCTGTTTTGACAGATTCTGCCTTTTATTTCGCATTGCCTCTTTCGCTATGTTGGATGAATTTCTTTGATCCACTAATGTCCAGTAGCATTATGCAATGTCCAGAAGTGTTAAGAATGAGTGTGTCACCTCTGAATATGTCAATTTATATTGTGCACTAACCCTCTAATGAGTTGTTTCGAGTTTGGTGTGGAGGAAGTTTTCAAGGATCAAGAGAGGAGTATGATGCAACATGATCAAGGAGAGTGAAAGCTCTAAGCTTGGGGATGCACCCGGTGGTTCACCCCTGCATATATCAAGAAGACTCAAGCGTCTAAGCTTGGGGATGCCCAAGGCATCCCCTTCTTCATCAACAAATTATCAGGTTCCTCCCCGAAACTACATTTTTATTCGGCCACATCTTATGTGCTTTTTCTTGGAGCGTCGTTTTGTTTTAGTTTTTGTTTTGTTTGAATAAAATGGATCCTAGCATTCACTTTATGGGAGAGATACACACTCCGCTGTAGCATATGGACAAATATGTCCTTGGTTTCTACTCATAGTATTCATGGCGAAGTTTCTCCTTCGTTAAATTGTTATATGGTTGGAATTGGAAAATGATACATGTAGTAATTGCTATAAATGTTTTGCGTAATGTGATACTTGGCAATTGTTGTGCTCATGTTTAAGCTCTTGCATCATATGCTTTGCACCCATTAATGAAGAAATACATAGAGCATGCTAAAATTTGGTTTGCATATTTGGTTTCTCTAAGGTCTAGATAATTTCTAGTTTTGAGTTTGAACAACAAGGAAGACGGTATAGAGTATTATAATGCTTTCAATATGACTTTTATGTGAGTTTTGCTGTACTAGTTCATCCTTGTGTTTGCCTCAAACAACCTTGCTAGCCTAAACCTTGTATCGAGAGGGAATACTTCTCATGCATCCAAAATACTTGAGCCAACCACTATGCCATTTGTGTCCACCATACCTACCTATACTACATGGTATTTTCCCGCCATTCCAAAGTAAATTGCTTGAGTGCTACCTTTAAAATTCCATCATTCACCTTTGCAATATATAGCTCATGGGACAAATAGCTTAAAAACTATTGTAGTATTGAATATGTAATTATGCACTTTATCTCTTATTAAGTTGCTTGTTGTGCGATAACCATGTTTACTGGGAACGCCATCAACTCTTTGTTGAATTTCATGTGAGTTGCTATGCATGTTCGTCTTGTCTCGAAGTAAGGGCGATCTACACCGAGTTGAATGGTTTGAGCATGCATATTGTGAGAGAAGAACATTGGGCCGCTAACTAAAGCCATGTTCCATGGTGGAAGTTTCAGTTTTGGACAAACATCCTCAAATCTCTAATGAGAAAAGAATTAATTGTTGTTGAATGCTTAAAGCATTAAAAGAGGAGTCCATTATCTGTTGTCTATGTTGTCCCGGTATGGATGTCTAAGTTGAGAATAATCAAAAGC
Source organism: Lolium rigidum (assembly GCF_022539505.1). NCBI lineage: Eukaryota > Viridiplantae > Streptophyta > Magnoliopsida > Poales > Poaceae > Lolium > Lolium rigidum. The sequence goes on from NC_061508.1 coordinate 347,536,397, forward strand.
GAGAAATCCAAATGCGAGTTTTCTCCTTAGACCTTTGTACAGGCGGCATAGAGGTACCCCTTTGTGATACTTGGTTAAAGCATATGTATTGCGGTGATAATCCAGGTAGTCCAAGCTAATTAGGACAAGGTGCGAGCACTATTAGTACACTATGCATGAGGCTTGCAACTTATAAGATATAATTTACATGATGCATATGCTTTATTACTACCGTTGACAAAATTGTTTCATGTTTTCAAAATCAAAGCTCTAGCACAAATATAGCAATCGATGCTTTTCCTCTATGAGGACCATTCTTTTTACTTTCAATGTTGAGTCGGTTCACCTATTTCTCTCCACCTCAAGAAGCAAACACTTGTGTGAACTGTGCATTGATTCTTACATACTTGCTTATTGCACTTATTATATTACTCTATGTTGACAATATCCATGAGATATACATGTTACAAGTTGAAAGCAACCGCTGAAACTTAATCTTCTTTTGTGTTGCTTCAATACCTTTACTTCGAATTATTGCTTTATGAGTTAACTCTTATGCAAGACTTATTGATGCTTGTCTTGAAATGCTATTCATGAAAAGTCTTTGCTTTATGATTCACTTGTTTACTCATGTCATACACATTGTTTTGATCGCTGCATTCTCTACATATGCTTTACAAATAGTATGATCAAGTTTATGATGGCATGTCACTCCGGAAATTATCTTTGTTATCGTTTTACCTTGCTCGGGACGAGCAGAACTAAGCTTGGGGATGCTGATACGTCTCCAACGTATCGATAATTTCTTGTGTTCCATGCCACATTATTGATGTTATCTACATGTTTTATGCACACTTTATATCATATTCGTGCATTTTCTGGAACTAACCTATTAACAAGATGCCGAAGTGCCGATTCGTTGTTTTCTGCTGTTTTTGGTTTCGAAATCCTAGTAAAGAAATATTCTCGGAATTGGACGAAATTAAAGCCCGGAGGCCTATTTTCTCACGAAGCTTCCGAAGTCCGAAGGAGAGACGAAGAGGGGCCACGGGGCGCCAAACCCTAGGGCGGCGCGGCCCCCCTTGGCCGCGCCGGCCTGTGGTGTGGGCCCCCTGTGCCGCCTCTTGACCTGCCCTTCCGCCTACAAATAGCCTCCGTGACGAAACCCCCGGTACCGAGAGCCACGATACGGAAAACATTACCGAGACGCCGTCGCCGCCGATCCCATCTCGGGGGATCCCGGAGATCGCCTCCGGCACCCTGCCGGAGAGGGGATTCATCTCCCGGAGGACTCTACACCGCCATGGTCGCCTCCGGAGTGATGAGTGAGTAGTCTACCCCTGGACTATGGGTCCATAGCAGTAGCTAGATGGTTGTCTTCTCCCCATTGTGCTATCATTGTCGGATCTTGTGAGCTGCCTATCATGATCAAGATCATCTATATGTAATTCTATATGTTGCGTTTGTTGGGATCCGATGAATAGAGAATACTTGTTATGTTGATTATCAAAGTTATGCTTATGTGTTGTTTATGATCTTGCATGCTCTCCGTTATTAGTAGATGCTCTGGCCAAGTAGATGCTTTTAACTCCAAGAGGGAGTACTTATGCTCGATAGTGGGTTCATGCCTGCATTGACACCTGGGGGAGTGACAGAAACCCCTAAGGTTGTGTTGTGCTGTTGCCACTAGGGATAAAACATTGATGCTATGTCTAAGGATGTAGTTGTTGATTACATTACGCACCATACTTAATGCAATTGTCTGTTGTTTGCAACTTAATACTGGAGGGGTTCGGATGATAACTCTGAAGGTGGACTTTTTAGGCATAGATGCGGTTGGATGGCGGTCTATGTACTTTGTCGTAATGCCCAATTAAATCTCACTATACTCATCATGATATGTATGTGCATTGTCATGCTCTCTTTATTTGTCAATTGCCCAACTGTAATTTGTTCACCCAACATGCTGTTCGTCTTATGGGAGAGACACCTCTAGTGAACTGTGGACCCCGGTCCAATTCTCTTTACTGAAATACAATCTACTGCAATACTTGTTTCTACTCTTTTTCTCTGCAAACAATCATCTTCCACACAATACGGTTAATCCTTTGTTACAGCAAGCCGGTGAGATTGACAACCTCACTGTTTCGTTGGGGCAAAGTAGCTTGGTTGTGTTGTGCGAGGTTCCACGTTGGCGCCGGAATCTCCGGTGTTGCGCCGCACTACATCCCGCCGCCATCAACCTTCAACGTGCTTCTTGGCTCCTCCTGGTTCGATAAACCTTGGTTTCTTTCGAGGGAAAACTTGCTGCTGTGCGCATCATACCTTCCTCTTGGGGTTGCCCAACGAACGTGTGAAATACACGCCATCGGACACTACGCAAGAACCGGAGGATTGCCATAGATCAATTGAGATATTCTCGGATCGTTGGCTCACTCATGTACTTAGCGAGCGCGACTAGACCCGACATCTCTTTTGCTGTTAGCAAGTTGAGTAGGTTCATGTCAAACCCGAGTACTGATCATTGGCATGCACTTGATAGGGTCATGCGCTACCTATGTGGTACAATGAGTTATGGGATTCACTATTCGGGGCACCCAGCTGTGCTTGAAGGATATAGTGATTCGAATTGGATCTCGGATGTAGCTGATCCGTACGCCACAAGTGGGTATGTATTTACCTTTGGAGGTGGCGCGAGTGTCATGGAGATCTTGTAAGCAAACCATATTGACGAGGTCAACTATGGAAGCAGAACTTACTGCTTTAGACACAACCACTGTTGAATCAGAATGGTTGCGTGAGCTCTTGATGGACTTGCCTGTGGTTGAAAAACCTGTTCCGGCAATCCTTTTGAATTGTGACAATCAAACTGTAATTGTCAAAGTGAACAATTCTAAGGATAACGCGAAGTCATCAAGACACGTCAAGAGACGTTTGAAGTCTGTCGGGAAATTGCGAAACTCCGGAGTAATAAGCTGTTACATATATTCAAACGAGACAAAAACCCAGCGAGATCCCTTTACAAAGGGACTATCACGTAATGTGATAGAAAGTGCATCGAGGGAGATGGGTTTGAGACCCGTTGATGTTACGCCATAAGTGGTAACCCAACCTTTGTGATCGGAGATCCCGTGAATTAGGACCTGGGAAGAACAAACTAGTGGTTTAATTGAGGAGAGTATTATGTAACCCTCTCTATGTGAAGATGCACAACTCTCGGTTGTTGTAAGGCAGGTTGGCAACAAGCCTTAATGTGTTTATGTTGGCTATTTTAGCAAAGATGCTGTCCTACTGAGCATTCTTGAAATAACACACCTATATGAGTCCGATTGTTAAACGTCGCAATCTATGAGATTTGGGTGATCTCTAGTAAACTCATGAAGAGACCACGAAGTATGACGCATATGCTTCACCCGCGGGGTAGGCTACTGGCAGCCATGTACTGGTCATGACTTTGAGTGAAACCCTGTTCACGCAAAACTTGCAATTCAAGGCTTAGTCCATTGTTCAAGTGTGGATGGATGTAGCTTAAGGTTCTAGGCGGAAGTTCAACTTAACAGTCTCCATCTGAAACACTCGGTATATAAACAAGCGGCGAGTATTGGTAAATCTCTAAATGGGGATTTGAGATCCGGTGGGGGATTGTTGAAATATTGGGCCCATTTTTAGTGGCCCAAATTAGATTTCAGTTTTTCCTATAAATCTCAAAGCCCACATAGTGGCAGCCTTGTGAGTTTGAGCCCAAGTTGGTGGCAGCTCACTAGGGAGTGGCAAGAGGTGGGAAGTTTAGTCCCACATGGAAAGTTGGGAGGAAGTTAGACCACCTTATAAGGTGGGTTGTTCCACCACTAGTAAGTGAGTGAGAATAGGAGTGCTACACGCGCGCTCCTCCTCCTCCTCGCTCGCTCGTCTCGTCTCGACTCGACACGACACGTCACGACGCGCGCCGCGCTCGTGGTGAGTGGATTGAGCCTCGAGCCGATACTTTCCTTACTTTTGCGGCTCGAGGAAAACGAACGGAGTCCTAGACGGACGCGTCCGCGGTTAGTCGGTTCGGGTCGCTCCCGGATCGTGGGCTATCTGTAACCGACTCAAAACGTTCGTGCGACGTGGGCGTGGCCCACGTTGCCTAGGGTTTCCCGAGCCTATATAATCTCCTTCCCGGCTACCGCAGAAACATCATCCAATACACGAGTTAGGGTTTCCACCTCTCTCTGCTTGCGCCGCCATCGTAGCCTACTCCATCCCGCGAGCCGACGTGCATCGGCGAACGGGAGAGCAGAGTCTCCGGAACCGCTCGTCCTTGCGATCCTGTACGGGAGAGGGCGAATTAGGTTTTTGGGAAGCGCTCTGCGCGACTGCTCAAGCTCTTCATCACGGGTCGCCTTCCGTCCAAGTCGGGCGGTGCTGCCTACCGTCGTCTTCAACGCCATCTACTTCGACCCGTCGTCCCCGTCGTCAACAACGTTGTCATCAACAACGTTACTGCTGCGACATCGTCTGCTACACCTCCACCGCCACCACCACCAGATCGGTACGTGCGACATATCTCGATCTTTTTAGCGATGGATGCTTTACCGTTTGCTTGCTGCTTGCTACTCATGTTGATTAATGCATCTAGTATGTTTGAGTTTCACATGTTAGTAGTTGCTGCCATCATGTTTTATATTCTGGAATTAATCATGGAAATTGTGCCTAATTATCCAACAATCGCATCAAAATCCAGCCTCTTGCGAGCGCGCACACACACGCGCCCACACACCATGAGCGCCGGATGCATCACTCGCTCCTTTTTTTTAGAAACACATTACAAACGCAGATCCTCACATATACGCAGTATACATTAATCCTTATGAACGCATACACGCACACGCTACCTCTATAAACACCTCCGAAAGATTGAGCCGGTCCCTCTTTCTCTTCCTTTGCTCCACCTCTATTTGCTTGGAATTGGAACAATGACATTGTACGTGAGGGCATCTTTAGCGGGTTGACTCAAAATATGACCCAAACAGTTCTTTTCTGTCCGTTCAAGTTGGCTCGTGGATAAAATTTGGGAGGTGGTCTGTTGTGCTCGGGCGTGCATCCATCGGCCCGACGTATGTTGCCTTTCCCTGCCTGATGTCAAGGACTGACGCTCTGACACTAATGGCAGTGTTATGTCGTCGGCTTCGCGCGCGCCTGTCCCGGAGGATTTCCCGTGGCGGTTGGTTCCCGCCCTCTGCGTCTGCGTGCAATTGATGTTTCCCACGAACAAGCCATCTTGGCTGCACGGGTGGCCATCGACAGGGACAGCCTCGACGGTGAGGAGGAGTAGACATGTAGGGGCCAGTGTACTGGTAGTCGTCTTCATTTATTTTTGGTTAAATTAGATGCGAGCCTTTTTGTAATTGACTGTCGGATCCTAATGAATCATTAACTAGTATAATGTGACACTTACGAGGTGGGCCCATCAGCCGATGAGCAGACACTCGCGATGTTCACGTGTTGTTCGATCCGTTCCCCAATTTTGGTAGACGAATGGGTCATGTCGGATGGGTCGATATGTTTGAGTCGCGCCGCTGGAGCGTGCGTTAGCTTTTAGCCCGTCCACACGGTCCGATTCGGACATGCCATGACATGTGTCGACCCCGCTGAAGATGTCCTGAGCCACTCCAAGAAATTGTTATGATCCTTGATAATGGACAATGTCTTCACTTTTCTTACAACCATCATTGCAACTATATGAGCATCATTCTTAATTAGACATAGGCCATGTCATGTCATTCCATAAACACACCAAAATAATTTTGTTTTATCTTCCATCTCATTTCCTCCTCGCGTAACAAAATCCTCAAGCCATTGAGAATGTATTAGTGCTGCAATAGTCAAAAAGATCTAGAGACCCACTAACATATTCCAGATGCTCCTTCGGACCACAAGAAAACCATTGTGATCCAACTCCACTGTGAACCCGTCAGGATCATTTGAAAATATGCAAAATCATGCCATAAAATGTCTTGTGTAGGAAACCTTGAAAGTTTATTATATACATTTCACTACCATGTACTATACATGCTAATTTATCCTATAAATGTACATCAGGTCATTCAAACACCAACGGTCAACTTCAGTTCACACTGCAACCTTCAACATTCAGTGAACACTTGAAACTTGATATTTAGTTAACTTGTGCATCTTCAATTTCGACCTATTAATCCTCAAACTACATTAGTTACAAACACAATACCAACAATGAAATAGAAGCATTGCAAGATCAGACTCCGATCTAAGGGCGGACTGAATCTTAACTGAGATAGGGGGATAGGCTCTTGGGCGTCCTACCTTAAGGAAATAAACCGAAAGGTTCCATCCAATAGTATACCAAGTTTGCGAAATGTACCGGTGGTTCGCAAAATATCTAGCTTACCGGTCATCTCCCACTCCTATCATCTAGAAATTGAAAGAACTATAGCATGCCAGAAACGGGGAGTTGAGGTGGTTAGACCTATACCCCGAAATGCTCCCAGCATAGGAGCCTATGGTTCCATTCTTGTTATTGCTGGAGGTACACATACCTCTTCTCGGTGTGGTGGAGCGATATACGAAAAATAGATGCTAAGCCTGCAATGTCCGATAACAATCAATGCTTCAAAGCTTTCCCGACCAACTTTAATTGTTGCCAAAATAGAGCACCAACCTAATCGATCTCAACCACAACAAGCAGAGAATAAGGGCGTACCATGGTGCGGACGTTCTTCGCGCCAGTGTAGCCAGCGAGGATCACCAGCCATCGACCAGAGCTCCCCCGCCGCCTACGAAATGAACGCCTTCCTTCCTCGCCAACGTCGTCGCCGAGCAAAAAGGAAGCCACGGTTATATAGAAAGAGAGAGAGAGATTAAGGACCGTTTTGCAAATTTGCAGTGGCTGCGCAATAGCAAGGACATGTTCACTATTACTTGTTTTGTCCGTGCTTCTGCAAAAACGAACGTTTCCCGCCAGGATAAGGACATGTGTTGCTTCCAAATTAAATTTGCATGAACAATGCACCCACGCGACAAAGTTTTGTACCAGCAGACGCATTTTGTAACAAGCTGGTATACTAATGTCTTTTTTTTTGAACAGGAAAGGTCCCGAAGGACCTAGGGCTTCATTTCTTCTGCGGTGGAGTACATTTTACAGATAAGGTCTAAAGGAAACAAGCAAATTACAAGCTGGCCCTGACAAATTGCACTGAGGACCCTGAAATAAAACCAGAAAAAGCGATCAGGCCCAGCTCCTTCTTCACCGCGACGAAGCTCGCCGGAGTCAACCTCTACGCCGTCGGGGACGGGACCACTTGGGGCGCAGAGGTGGGAGCCAACTCCGACGAAACTGGAGAGCCTCCGAGTCGGAATGAACGCTTGAAGGAGGTTGCTGCTGCCTTGAGGATGGCCTGTCGCCGTCACACGAGGGTGGAGGGGCCTCCCTTCAGCCGTGAAATACGGCGATAGTGGCGCCCTGGTAATCCTCCGATGTAGGGGCTGCCTTTCAGCCATGGGATATAGCGACAACGGCGCCGTGAAGAACCTCCGAGTAGAAGCCGACGAGCTTCCCTGTTGCAGATGCGGGAACCAGCCACGAGCAGCAAGTATCTGATACGTCTCCGACGTATCGATAATTTCTTATGTTCTATGCCATATTATTGATGATACCTACATGTTTTATGCACACTTTATGTCATATTCGTGCATTTTCTGGAACTAACCTATTAACAAGATGCCGAAGTGCCAGTTCTCGTTTTCTCGCTGTTTTTGGTTTCGTAAATCCTAGTAACGAAATATTCTCGGAATTGGACGAAACGAAGACCCGAGAGCCTATTTTTCCACGGAGCTTCCGGAAGACCGAAGAGCATACGAAGTGGGGCCACGAGGTGGCGACACCACATGGCGGCGCGGCCAAGGGGGGCCCGCGCCGCCCTATGGTGTGGGCCCCTCGGGTCCGGCCCCGACTCGCCCCTTCCGCCTACTTAAAGCCTCCGTCGCGAAACCCCTGATGCGAAAAAACCACGATACGGAAAACCTTGCAGAGACGCCGCCGCCGCCGATCCCATCTCGGGGGATTCTGGAGATCTCCTCCGGCACCCTGCCGGAGAGGGGATTCATCTCCCGGAGGACTCTACACCGCCATGGTCGCCTCCGGAGTGATGAGTGAGTAGTTCACCCCTGGACTATGGGTCCATAGCAGTAGCTAGATGGTTGTCTTCTCCTCATTGTGCTTCATTGTTGGATCTTGTGAGCTGCCAAACATGATCAAGATCATCTATCTGTAATTCTATATGTTGTGTTTGTCGGGATCCGATGGATAGAGAATACCATGTCATGTTAATTATCAAGTTATTACATATGTGTTGTTTATGATCTTGCATGCTCTCCGTTACTAGTAGAGGCTCTGGCCAAGTTTTTGCTTTTAACTCCAAGAGGGAGTATTTATGCTCGATAGTGGGTTCATGCCCGCATTGACACCGGGACGAAGTGATGAAAAGTTCTAAGGTTGTGTTGTGTCTGTTGCCACTAGGGATAAAACAGTGGCGCTATGTCCGAGGATGTAGTTGTTGATTACATTACGCACCATACTTAATGCAATTGTCTCGTTGCTTTGCAACTTAATACTGGAGGGGGTTCGGATGATAACTCTGAAGGTGGACTTTTTAGGCATAGATGCAGCTTGGATGGCGGTCTATGTACTTTGTCGTAATGCCCAATTAAATCTCACTATACTTATCATGTCATGTATGTGCATTGTTATGCCCTCTCTATTTGTCAATTGCCCGACCGTAATTTGTTCACCCAACATGCTTTTATCTTATGGGAGAGACACCTCTAGTGAACTCGTGGACCCCGGTCCATTCTTTAATACTCGATATACAAATCTGTCGCAATACTTGTTTTACTCGTTTTCTCTGCAAACAATCATCTTCCACACAATACGGTTAATCTTTTGTTACAGACAAGCCGGTGAGATTGACAACCTCACCGTTTCGTTGGGGCAAAGTACTTTGGTTGTGTTGTGCGAGTTCCACGTTGGCGCCGGAATCCCCGGTGTTGCGCCACACTACATCCCGCCGCCATCAACCTTCAACGTTCTTCTTGGCTCCTCCTGGTTCGATAAACCTTGGTTTCTTTCTGAGGGAAAACTTGCTGCTGTGCGCATCATACCTTCCTCTTGGGGTTGCCCAACGAACGTGTGAAATACACGCCATCAGTATCCAACCCTCTTCTCTCTCACCACCATGATGAACAGAGAGGAGGAGGCCACCGTTGCATCGCCAGTTGCCAGATCCGCGAGAAACGACTTTATTTACGGAGATCTTCATCTCCCTCCGCTGCCACACTTTTGGCTCCGACCGCCTGAGCTCCATGAGGTCGAGGAAGAAGACGATGCAGTGCCGGATCCAGCCGATGGGATCCGCCACCTCTCTCCCGGCATGCGCGCCATACGCCACTAAGGACCATAACCTAATCCTAGTACTACTGCTATGTATTCCGGCGCCTTCTCCGGCCGGCTATTCCGGCGGAGAGGAGGAAGGAGCGGCCCGGTGAGGGGAAAAGAGGAGGTCAGATATTGTAGCAAGGTGAGAGCGAGTTGGGGAAGAAATGAGAGCGGGTGATGTACTAATGTGTAATGGTGCAATTACTAGTACCTCAAAAGAAATCGCATCGAAATCCAGCATCTATGTTGCGCAGTTGCGCGCACACAGACACTCCTAGACCGGGACGTGTCGTCTGGAACTACTCCTAGACTAGAAGAATAGTCACCGTGGGAAATAATTTCCGAGCCAGAAACCGCGGCGCGGTGACGTCACCCCCCGCAGCCCGCACAGCAGCGCGAGACCGCGGCAGGCAGCGCCGGCCGGTGACACACCACCCACCCGCAATCCCATTCCGCATTCGCACAGGGAGACCCAGCCCCAGTCAAGCCCACACTCCAAACCAATCCTTCCTTCCTTCCTCCGTCGCTCCTCCAGGCGCCGTCGCAACTCGCCGCGATCCCCACCTCCGTGCCCGCCCGCCCGTCCGCTCTCGGATCTCCCCGCCCGCAGCCGAAGCGCCAAGGTAACCGCCCGCCGACCCCGCCTCGCCGTGCCCCTTCCGAATTTCGTGCGGCGGGACGAGATCCACCCCCGCTGCGCACGAAGTCGCTAACCGTTCGGCCGACTACTTCCGCCTTCGGGGTGCGAAATTCTCCGCGCGGCCGTAGTCGTAGAGCTTAATTGGTGCCCGCGTATGTTTTCTGCCGCTGCTGCTGCTGCGTTTGACTAGTCTAGCTCTAGCCATGGGACAAATGGACCTTTCCCCACTTGCTATGCACTAATGGACTACTGTAGCTTGCCTTCAGGAATCTGCTGCTGCTGCTGCTAGGTGAAGCTCGAGCTGATAAAAGGAAAGGAGCGGATATTGTCTAGTTGTTTCAATTCCGGTGGCACACGCTATACGGAGACCTCTGGCTGGCCGCGGTAGGGCGGGCCTCTTCCTGTGCGTAGCTTACATTCAAGACATTATCGTCTCTGTTTTTTCCATACCCATCTCTATATGATGACTAGCTTTATCCACATGGCCGCCCTGTGCTTCCATCATTCTGTGCTTCCCTCTTGTGATCAGAAAAGCATCGTACGCTTATTCAGAGGCTGTATGCATCAATCCACGCAGAGGCCGTGGCGTGTTCCCCTTTCGAAAAAAATACGGATACTCGTATGGATCACTTGCACTTTCCATTAGCATCACATGGTTGTTTGTACAAGGTCGCTTACCACCGGGCCGAATATTCCAGGGTGGGAAGTTCTCCGCGTAACCTTAGTCGTAGAGCTTGATTTGGCGTTTGCAGAGGTTTTTGCTGCTGCTTCTGACTAGTCTAGTCGTGGAAGGAGCTTTCGGCGAAGCTCAAGCTGATAAAGGAAACATGCAGATGTTGTCTAGTAGTGGCGCACGCTTGAAGGAAACCTGTGGTTGGCTGCAGTGGGGTGCCTTTTTCTGTGAGTAGGTTACGTTCAAGATATTTTTGTCTGTGTTTTTCATACCCATCCATATATGTTGATCGTTAGCTTAATCCACGTGATCGTTATGTGTTTCCATGGGATTGGACTAGTTGTGTTTTTCTGTGAGTAGGAAAGGAGCGGATGTTGTGTAGCTGTTTCAGTTCCGGTGGCGCACGCTATGAGCCTATAAGGAGACCCGTGGCTGGCTGCAGTAGGGTGTGCCTCTTTCCGTGCTTAGGTTACATTCGAGACATTTTTTTCTCTGTTTTTCATACCCATCCATATATGATGATTGTTAGCTTAATCCACATGATCGTTATGTATTTCTATGGGATGGGACTAGTTTTGTTACATGTCCGTCGCTCTTTCCTTTTGTGATAAGAAAAGCATCATGCAGACTTGCACTTTCCTTATGGATAAGAAAAGCTCATCGAGCGAAATGCTTGATGAGCAACACAAACCAACAAACAATTATGGCTATTTGTGTGGAAGGTTTCTGCTACTCTAGTTATATTGGGAGATTGGCAAACTATATATGTACTGAATAGCAAGTGTAAGGAACATCACCTTCTCTACTGAATTTGCAAGCCTTGGGAGATTGGCAAACTATATATGTACTGATTTTGCGCTTTCCTTTTGTGATCAGAAAAGCATCATACGGTTATCGCGTTTTCCTTTTGCGATCAGAAAAACATCATACAGTTATTTCGTTACACTTTCCATTAGCATCAAATGTTTATTTGTATGGAAGGTTTCTGATGCTCTAGTTATATGCGGAGATTGAAAAACTATATATGTATACTGGAAGGGCAAGTTTTGGGAACATTGCCTTCTGTGCTGATATGTTCTCACTTTTTTTTCTTCCATTTTCATGTTGTGCAGGGACTTTGGAGCACAGAACATATTGGCCAAAGAACTTTGATCGATCCATTGGCATGTTAAGAAGAAACACTGAAGCTACTTGCTGTAGCTATTATCAGATGTGCACATTCCCAGTTTTATGAGCTTATGAGGTACTTCCTATCAATCATAGCGTATAGTAGTTCGCTATGAATTGTTACGTAATAGATCTTGCATGTCTGGCAGCTATTTGCTCCACTGGTGAATGCTATCTTGTCCACATTTACGTTAATTGCTGCCATACTTAATTTGACGAAACCAAACACTGAATTACATCACTGTATGTCTAAGGTCAAAGAACCTTACGGCGGTTACACGTGAATCACTATATATCCATAACCGTGCAAACAACCTGTTTCCCCATTTGATGCAGGAGTTACTGAAGTTACGCGCGTAATCTGCCTCCAACCTTACTGGTTTTGGGCCTGGTATGTTATCGATCTGTTAAAACTCTGGAAGGCTGTTACTCAGCTGAAAGCTGTGGATTTACTTTCCTATTGACATGTTCTTTTATCAGGTATATATATTTTCAAAAATGGGAGTTTACCTTAGTACCCCCAAAACTGAGAAACTATCTGAAGATGGTGAGAATGATCAACTTAAATTTGGACTTTCATCTATGCAAGGGTGGCGTGCAAGTATGGAAGATGCTGTAAGTTTCTGTTGATCACTGTTCGATGTAGTTTAATGAAAACTTGCAGAAAGTTTTGGAAACACAGAGATATAAAATGAGCAACATACACAAAGTAGGTGTATTATGCTTCATTCAGTAGTAAAAATGCCATTAAGGTACTTGGGGGACTGTGGACAGGAATACTAGGAATACATATCTGAATGTTTATTTGTGAGTTAACGGTATATTTGGCAAAGCTGTGCACATCAGAGCTTTTGGTGTCTTATGTCTTGCTAATTTCTGGACTTCCAAAACCATGAGTTGAATGGTGATGTTTGATTGTTTCTCTTCTTGCAAACTAGACCTGTTGTTAGAAGACTGCTAAAAAATGGTTAACTGTACTTGTGGCATTATACCGAAAGATCTTTTGAAGAATACGTTTGGTTTTGTTATTTCAGTAGAGCCTGCATTATGCCCCTATTTGTAAAAGAAAAGCTTTGAAGAATATTAAATGAAAAGCTAGCGTATGCTGGAACCAACTGATTGAACAGAATGGAAAATATCAACAACTTAGAAGCGATGATCCTCAGTGACTTGAAGCTTTAGCATAATACTAATAAAATCGAGGCGATTGAATTTCATCAAATATTATTTAGCTATAGTTGCAGTCTTTGTTCTTTGTGAAATCTCTAACCCATTCAGCAATCTTCCAGCATTCAGCTTTGCTAGATCTTGACAAGGACACATCATTCTTCGGTGTTTTCGATGGACATGGAGGTAAGGTTATTTGAGAAGACCAACACCTTTTCTTTGCCCACGATCTTCTCCACATGATACCAAAATGGTCATTTACATCATCATACCATTATCACCTTCTTGCCTCAGGAAAAGTGGTTGCCAAATTCTGCTCAAAATATCTACACAGAGAAGTTCTCAAAAGTGAAGGCTATGCAGCTGGTGACCTGGGCACTGCTGTCCATAGAGCTTTCTTCAGGTATTGCAAACCGCTAGGTAGCCAGCTTGGGGGTTTCTCCATCTATTGTTTATTGATAATTCTCTTTGCAAGATGATATTAGTAGCAATTATTATTTTGTTGATACAGAATGGATGAGATGATGCGGGGTCAAAGAGGCTGGCGGGAACTACAGGCACTTGGAGATAAGATGAACCAGTTTACTGGCATGATAGAAGGATTGATCTGGTCTCCAAGAGGCAGCGATTCAAATGTTCAACATGATGATTGGGCTTTTGAGGAGGTAATTATGCAACTGACATGAAATGCAGTACTGCACGATCGATCATTCATTATAGGATAAGTAATCTGCATTGCACAATTAATTTTTTCTTCTTTGGTCCTTTTGCCCAGCGTTTTCATTATTGACACGTTTTGCTATCCTGTTTTTGAGATCCTCAATGCCTATTGGTATAGCTCTTAAAATGTTTCATGAAGTCCAGGCCAGTGGGTTGGTTTTTAGTAATTTTTCAAGTTGCAAAAGAGGTGCATATGAAGAAAATTTAAACCATTAAAACTCAACTGAGAGGTTTTGTTGCCAACAATGAGAACTCTTGGAAAATTAATTCAATTTCAAAGAATACAATCTTACAGTTATATGGCCATTAAATTTTGTTATTTTGGCACTATTCTATAGTTTATTGCAGTTTAACATTGGTGCAACTCAGGGAGTCTTACAGGATAATCTTACCAGGGACCTCACTCGGATTTTAGCGGGCCAACCTGTGGGTGCACAGCCTGTGTTGCAATACTAAGAAATAGTAAACTTGTGGTGGCAAATGCCGGAGATTCCCGCTGTGTTATCTCAAGGAACGGCCAGGTCTGTTTTGCTTGTCCTTGTTTTTTGTTTGAGATGAGAAGATATATGCAGAGCATCTCATTCTGTAGTTGAATATATAGGCATACAATTTATCAAGAGACCACAAACCAGAGCTTGAAGCGGAGAGAGAACGAATAATAAAAGCAGGGGGTTACATCCAAATGGGACGAGTAAATGGAACAATAAACTTGTCAAGAGCAATTGGTATGCATTTTACCCTATCTTCGGTTCATATCATCCACCTTAGATGATTTCTCACGTATGTCAATTCGCTTGTAGGAGATATGGAATTCAAACAGAATAAATTCTTGTCTCCTGATAAGCAAATGTTGACAGCAAACCCAGACATCAACACTGTAAGCAGTTCGGCTTCGGCCATTGCTTTAACTCCTACAGCTAACCAATGGCTATCATTTTCCTTGCTCCTGGCAGTTCTTATGATTTAAATATTCTTGTAGGTGGAGCTTTGTGAGGATGACGACTTTCTTGTTTTAGCATGTGATGGCATTTGGTAAATTCCTCTCTTAACAGGGTTCCATAATTGTATGTGTTTTATTTGTTTGCTTCGTTCAAACATTCAATGGAAGCTACCTGTTCTGATAGCCTAATTTGCTACTTTCTTTAAGTTATTAGCCTCGAGCCTTCAACATGATAATTGCTTTCATAAGAAGTAATGACCATATGCTCTGATGATAAACAGGGACTGCATGTCTAGCCAACAGCTGGTCGATTTCATCCACGAGCACATAAACACAGTAAGTTACTTTTGCAATGCTATACTTGTATGGATTTCATGGTCTTCAGAAGCACTTAAGGGATGAAACAAATGCAGGAGAGCAGCCTTTCTGCAGTGTGTGAAAAGGTGCTCGATAGATGCCTGGCTCCATCAACATTAGGTGGAGAAGGATGCGACAACATGACAATGATCCTAGTGCAGTTCAAGAAGCCAATTTACCATGGCAATGATGGCAGTGCTGGTGAACAGTCAGCGGACAAGAATATCAATGCTGATGAACAATCAGCTACTGAGGATAGGAATGCCGGTGCTAGAGGGCAGTCACCTGGTGACATGGAAGGGTTGTGAGCCAACTGATCAACTCCATGGTTGTTGCCATTCTTTTTTATTTCCTTCGTCATCGATCTGCATATTCCACTCAACTCTGTCATTGTATTCAACACGCTAACATGTGCTTCTGTGATCAGCGCGAACGGGGAGAAGAACCTGTGCTGTCGTGGTCTGGTAAACATAAAGAACGATTTCTGAATCCCAGTGTGATACACTGATGCTGCAGTGGGTTAAACCATGCATGCATGGCGAAAAATTCCCATGTAAATATCGCCTGTGTGTTGAATTGTTGATACAGCCAGGGAATAACAGTACACATAAGCGGCTAGTCCATGCCGTTTTTCGTGTTTTTTTTCTCTCTCTGGCCAATCGATCTGCGCTTCCCTTTTCTTTTGGTTGTGATGATTTGGTGTTGTCGGACGTAACCTGACTGTACCTTTGAGTGGAGATGAATATATTTAGTTCCCTTGCCAAATTTATATTTGCTCTGCAAGAACAATAGCACTTTCAATTTTTTCTTTTAAATGGTATTATACTAATATTCTCAAGAAGGGTTTTTCTCTGTCATAGCCCCTGGACATGAGTTTTCTTTTGATATGGTCGCAAATCTTACTTTGGGGTTGATTGATACGGCCAGCTTCATGATGGTGTTTGTTGTTTCTGTGATAAATTGTTAGAAACGAATAAGCATTTAATTTTGGACTGCTGCATGCAAATAATGTTTCGCTTCTTTGTCAACCTTTATTATTCCTTATATCTCCGACAGCATAGCATAACTACAATAACTACGATCAAAGAATGGTGGGCTAGAAATCTAGACTGGAAAAGGGCTGATGAGCAAATCTGCAGAAAGAACTGAAGAAATTTTTGCCGCGTATGTGTCTGGTGTATATGGAACAAAGATGTCCAATTTCTGAAAACAATATGATATATAGTCCATTGGCTTTTTTTTTTTTTTGCAGCCGAGAGGCATGCCTAATCGGACTTTTCCTTTTTATGCATTGCAAAGGCAAAGCTCCTGCTCTTTACCTAAAAATCAATAAATCTGGACCGTGGAAAGAACGACAGAAAAGATCTCACATTTTCTATATTCCATTTAGAAACATGGAGTTTAAGAAGAAATAAGAAACATCAAATACGAAGTGTAAGCCTAGGCAATCATCCATGATGAACAAAAGACATGACTCATAGGGTAGAAATACTATATTACATTTCCCATGTACCTTCAAACATTCTCTTCTAGCCAACTGAGACTCCTCATTTTCCTTCTTGCGTGCGACTGGATGGAATTGGCATAATGCTCTCTTGGCAGCGATGGCTAGTAAGCTCCATACAATATTGTCTCTTATTACAGATATCACCATCTGTAAGAACTTTCCCTCAATGCTACAATGTAAAACATATTCGCTACTAAATCTGATCAGTAGCTCGCTCTCATTCAGCACAAATATATCATGGAAGATCTCACCACTGTGTTACCTTCAAGAGAAGTTAAACCAAGTGTTCGTGATGCCTCTATCGTTGACACGTCAATCCGATACTTGAAAGACCAGATTTCAGCCTCGTTGTCATAAATCACCCAAAGATCGATGACAGTAAAATCGGTGACGGAACAACTGGCAAAGACAAGAGTCCCATTCATGCCCATAGTTTCTCACAAAATTCCACATGGGGACCGCCCATCCATCAGAATGACTCATCCATTGTGTCGAACACAACAATTTTTCCACTTCTGTCGGTCCTATCTTCAAAACGACAATGACTCCAGTGCAGGTCAGCACGATGGTGCACTGGTGGATAGCGGTTGGAACGGCACATTTTATCAGATAGCTCAAACGCCTGTCCACAGAAGGTGGTGACATAGTTTGTGGTCCGACACTGATGCACCTTGGCTGGTTGGATCCCACTGTGAGAATGTATGGCTTGACACCCCTCAACGAGTTCTACTCCCATGTCCTCAACTACGAGGCCCTGCGCGCACAGCAGGCTCAGGCCCCCGACGAGTGGGTCTCCTCGGCGAACGCGGCTTCACGGCCTGGCTCCTTCAGCACCTCGGGCCAGGTGTGCCCCTACTACCCGCCGGCCAACCAGGGCATTGGCGGGCGCCCCTGCTGGCTATCCTCCGCAGAGCCAGGGCAGTACACCGCGTTCGAACTCGGGTGGCGGTGATCGGGTGGCGGTGATCGCCGCCAGAACGACGGTCCCAACAATGACTACAAAAGAAGCGGTGGCGGTGGTCGCAACGACCGCATGAAGGAGCGCCCACGCTACCAGATATGCGAGTACTAGGGGCATGAATCGGGCGACTGTCGCAACCACTACAACCCCGAGTTCCAACCGAACACACAACGCTCAGGCAACGTCGCGTCGACAAGCTCCAGCGACACCCCTCCCCCTTGGCTGATGGACACAAGGGCGACGGATCACCTCACGAGCCATCTTGAACGCCTCCACATTCATGATCGCTACGACGGGAAGGATCAAGTGCAAGTGGCCAATGGTGCAGGTTTGTCAATTTTGCATATTGGTCATTCAATTTTAGCCCGTTCTTCCTTTCGCTTGAACAATATTCTTCATGTTCCTCATCTCCGACAACATCTTTTGTCAGTTTACCGCCTTGTTTGTGATAATGACATGTTTGTTGAGTTTCACCGTTGTTTTTTCTGTGTCAAGGACAATGTCACGAAGCGAATACTTCTTCAAGGTAGAAGCTGCGGAGGTCTCAACCCAATTCCTGTTAGCCAAGCCACATCATCTCGCCATGCTCTCTCCGCTGGCAAAGCAAACTTGACGCAGTGGCACCAACGTCTAGGTCATCCTACAAATAAAGTAGTTCAATCAATTGTTAGCCAAAATAATCTTTCGTGTTCTTCTGAGTCAGACAATCATGTTTCAGTCTGTGATTCTTATCACTGTGGTAAAAGTTGTCGTATGTCTACTATGTCTCTTGAGTTAATTCACTCTGATGTTTGGGGTCATGTTATTGCCTCCTCTGGAGGTTCAAATATTATGTCAGTTTTATCGATGATTACACACATTTTTGTTGAATTTATCTTCTTAAACACAAGTTTGATGTTGAGCATGTGTTTTATGCCTTCCAGGCCTATGTTGAGCTCCTTTTGAGTTCGAAAATCAAGGCAATTCAGTCCGATTGAGGTGGTGAATATCACAAACTCCATCGATATTTTCATCGCACGGGCATTGTTCATCGCGTGTCCTGCCCTCATACGTTGCAACAAAACGGTGTTGCAGAACGTAAACATCGACATCTTGTCGAAACGGGACTGGTCCTCCTCGCGCATGCCTCCCTTCCGCTTCGGTATTGGGATGAGGCCTTCCTGACCGCCTGCTACCTCATAAATCGCATGCCTACTCCTGTACTTCAACATAAAGCACCCATCACCCGCCTATTCAAAGTTCCTCCCATTTACTCCTTCCTTCACATTTTCGGTTGTGCCTGCTGGCCTAGTCTCCGTAAGTACAACACACATAAGTTAGCTTTCCGTTCCAAAATGTGTGTCTTTCTAGGCTACAGTCTGATGCATAAGGGGTTCAAGTGTTTGGATAGGTCCACGGGGCGCGTCTATATTTCTCGGGACGTCGTCTTCGATGAATCCATTTTTCCCTTTGCGACCCCTGGTGTCACGGTGGATGTCTCCACTCTCGAACACGTCATCACTTTTCCGTCTTCTGAACCGGCTACGAGTGATCATGTGCGAAATTACGATCTGTCCTATCTGTCTACTGATATTTCCTCTCTAGTTGTCTCTTCGATCTTGCAGGTTCCGGAGCATGTCACGTCGCCAATCAACGTGCATGGACATGGCGCTGCCCCCGAGGACGTGACTAACGCGCCACCCTCTCCCCCGCGCGATGCGGGCTCTGCCGCAGCCCCTGCCGCGGTAGCGGTTTTGCCTACCGGGCTGCACGGCAGCCTGCCGCGCCTCGTTTTCCTGCCGCGGCAACCCCTACTGCCCCATCTGCTGAGGATCCTCCCGCGGGCGTGTGGCAGCCTGCCGCAGTTGTTTCCCCTGCCGCGGGCGTGCAACAGCCTGCTGAGGAGGCGCCTTCTGTCGCGGCACCCCTGGTCAGGGCATGACCACCCGTCTTCGTGATGCTACTCGCTGCGAGAAGTACACCAACAACACCATCTGCTACGACACTCGACGGCAAGCCTTCTTCGTTGTTCCCCTCTCTCATCGAGAGGCTATTCATGAACCTGCATGGTGTGACGCCATGTCTGCTGAGTTCTCTGCTCTCCATCAGATCAGATCGACACCTGGACTTTGGTGCCTCGGCCTCGTGATGTCAACTTGGTCAGCTGCAAGTGGATCTTCAAGACCAAACACCATCCAGATGGCTCCATTGACAAGCATAAAGCTCGTCTTGTTGCTCGCGACTTCTCTCAGAAACACGGCATTGATTATGGGGACACCTTCAGTCCCGTGGTGAAACCAGTGACAGTTCGCCTGGTACTCTCCTTTGTTGTTTCTCGAGGATGGAGTCTTCGTCAAGTGGATGTGAGCAATGCTATTCTTCATGGCTTTCTGACTGAGGAGGTCTATTGATGCGTGTAGTTGACACGTCCGTTGGGAACCCCAAGAGGAAGGTGTGATGCGCACAGCGGCAAGTTTCCCTCAGTAAGAAACCAAGGTTTAATCGAACCAGTAGGAGTCAAGAAGCACGTTGAAGGTTGATGGCGGCGGGATGTAGTGCGGCGCAACACCAGAGATTCCGGCGCCAACGTGGAACCTGCACAACACAACCAAAGTACTTTGCCCCAACGAAACGAGTGAGGTTGTCAATCTCACCGAGCTTGCCGTAACAAAGGATTAACCGTATTGTGTGGAAGATGATTGTTTGCAGAGAAAACAGTAAAAACAAGTATTGCAGCAGATTTGTATTTCGGTATTAAAAGAATGGACCGGGGTCCACAGTTCACTAGAGGTGTCTCTCCCATAAGATAAAAGCATGTTGGGTGAACAAATTACGGTCGGGCAATTGACAAATAGAGAGGGCATAACAATGCACATACATGACATGATAAGTATAGTGAGATTTAATTGGGCATTACGACAAAGTACATAGACCGCCATCCAACTGCATCTATGCCTAAAAAGTCCACCTTCGAGGTTATCATCCGAACCCCCTCCGGTATTAAGTTGCAAAGCAACGGACAATTGCATTAAGTATGGTGCGTAATGTAATCAACAACTACATCCTCGGACATAGCGCCAATGTTTTATCCCTAGTGGCAACGAGCACAACACAACCTTAGAACTTTACGTCACTTGTCCAGTGTCAATGCGGGCATGAACCCACTATCGAGCATAAATACTCCCTCTTGGAGTTAAAAGTAAAAACTTGGCCGAGCCTCTACTAGAAACGAGAGAGCATGCAAGATCATAAACAACACATGTGTAATAACTTGATAATTAACATGACATGGTATTCTCTATCCATCGGATCCCGACAAACACAACATATAGAATTACGGATAGATGATCTTGATCATGTTAGGCAGCTCACAAGATCCAACAATGAAGCACAATGAGGAGAAGACAACCATCTAGCTACTTGCTATGGACCCATAGTCCGGGGGTGAACTACTCACTCATCACTCCGGAGGCGACCATGGCGGTGTAGAGTCCTCCGGGAGATGAATCCCCTCTCCGGCAGGGTGCCGGAGGAGATCTCCGGAATCCCCCGAGATGGGATCGGCGGCGGCGGCGTCTCGGTAAGGTTTTCCGTATCGTGGTTTTTCGCATCGGGGGTTTCGCGACGGAGGCTTTAAGTAGGCGGAAGGGCGAGTCGGGGGCCGGACGAGGGGGCCACACCATAGGGCGGCGCGGGCCCCCCGGGCCGCGCCGCCTTGTGGTGTCGCCACCTCGTGGCCCCACTTCGTGTGTTCTTCGGTCTTCCGGAAGCTCCGGTGGAAAAATAGGCCCCGGGTCTTCGTTTCGTCCAATTCCGAGAATATTTCGTTACTAGGATTTCTGAAACCAAAAACAAGCGAAAAACGAGAACCGGCACTTCGGCATCTTGTTAATAGGTTAGTTCCGGAAAATGCACGAATATGACATAAAGTGTGCATAAAACATGTAGGTATCATCAATAATATGGCATAGAACATAAGAAATTATCGATACGTCGGAGACGTATCAAGCATCCCCAAGCTTAGTTACTGCTCGTCCCGAGCGAGGTAAAACGATAACAAAGATAATTTCTGAAGTGATATGCCATCATAACCTTGATCATACTATTTGTAAACATATGTAGTGAATGCAGCGATCAAAACAATGGTAATGACATGAGTAAACAAGTGAATCATATAGCAAAGACTTTTCATGAATAGTACTTCAAGACAAGTATTAATAAGTCTTGCATAAGAGTTAACTCATAAAGCAATAAATCAAAGTAAAGGCA
The DNA here is from genome assembly GCF_022539505.1 of Lolium rigidum. Taxonomy (NCBI): domain Eukaryota; kingdom Viridiplantae; phylum Streptophyta; class Magnoliopsida; order Poales; family Poaceae; genus Lolium; species Lolium rigidum. Next base: position 347,558,207 of record NC_061508.1, read on the forward strand.
TTGAAGCAACACAAAGGAAGATTAAGTTTCAGCGGTTGCTTTCAACTTGTAACATGTATATCTCATGGATAATTGTCAACATAGAGTAATATAACAAGTACAATATGCAAGTATGTAGGAATAAATGCACAGTTTATCACAAGTGTTTGCTTCTTGAGGTGGAGAGAAATAGGTGAACTGACTCAACATAAAAGTAAAGAGAATGGTCCTTCAAAGAGGAAAGCATCGATTGCTATATTTGTGCTAGAGCTTTTATTTTGAAAACATGAAACAATTTTGTCAACGGTAGTAATAAAGCATATGAGTTATGTACATTATATCTTACAAGTTGCAAGTCTCATGCATAGTATACTAATAGTGCCCGCACCTTGTCCTAATTAACTTGGACTACCGGATCTTTGCAATGCACATGTTTTGACCAAGTGTCACAATGGGGTACCTCCATGCCGCCTGTACAAAGGTCTAAGGAGAAAGCTCGCATTTTGGATTTCTCGCTTTTGATTATTCTCAACTTAGACATCCATACCGGGACAACATGGACAACGGATAATGGACTCCTCTTTAATGCATAAGCATGTGACAACAATTATTATTCTCATATGAGATTGAGGATATATGTCCAAAACTGAAACTTCCACCATGATTCATGGCTTTAGTTAGCGGCCCAATGTTCTTCTCTAACAATATGCATGCTCCAACCATTAAGGTGGTATATCTCTCTTACTTCAGACAAGACGGACATGCATAGCAACTCACATGATATTCAACAAAGGATAGTTGATGGCGTCCCCAGAAGCATGGTTATCGCACAACAAGCAACTTAATAAGAGATAAAGTGCATAAGTACATATTCAATACCACAATAGTTTTTAAGCTATTTGTCCCATGAGCTATATATTGCAAAGGTGAATGATGGAATTTTAAAGGTAGCACTCAAGCAATTTACTTTGGAATGGCGGATAAATACCATGTAGTAGGTAGGTATGGTGGACACAAATGGCATAGTGGTTGGCTCAAGTATTTTGGATGCATGAGAAGTATTCCCTCTCGATACAAGGTTTAGGCTAGCAAGGCTATTTGAAACAAACACAAGGATGAACGGTACAGCAAAACTCACATAAAAGTCATATGGTAAACATTATAAGACTCCATACCGTCTTCCTTGTTGTTCAAAACTCAATACTAGATGTTATCTAGACTCTAGAGAAACCAAATATGCAAACCAAATTAGCAAGCTCTAAGTATTTCTTCATTAATGGGTGCAAAGTATATGAAGCAAGAGCTTAAACATGAGCACAACAATTGCCAAGTATCAAATTATCCAAGACATTATAGCAATTTACTCAATGTATCATTTTCCAATTCCAACCATATAACAATTTAACGAAGAAGAAACTTCGCCATGAATACTATGAGTAGAGCCTAAGGACATATTTGTCCATATGCAACAGCGGAGCGTGTCTCTCTCCCATAAAGTGAATGCTAGGATCCATTTTATTCAAACAAAACAAAAAACAAAAACAAACCGACGCTCCAAGCAAAGTGCATAAGATGTGACGGAATAAAAATATAGTTTCAGGGGAGGAACCTGATAATGTTGTCGATGAAGAAGGGGATGCCTTGGGCATCCCCAAGCTTAGACGCTTGAGTCTTCTTAATATATGCAGGGGTGAACCACCGGGGCATCCCCAAGCTTAGAGCTTTCACTCTCCTTGATCATATTGCATCATACTCCTCTCTTGACCCTTGAAAACTTCCTCCACACCAAACTCGAAACAACTCATTAGAGGGTTAGTGCATAATAAAAATTCACATGTTCAGAGGTGACACAATCATTCTTAACACTTCTAGACATTGCATAAAGCTACTGGACATTAGTGGATCAAAGAAATTCATCCAACATAGCAAAAGAGGCAATGCGAAATAAAAGACAGAATCTGTCAAAACAGAACAGTCCGTAAAGATGGATTTTATTAGGCCACCAGACTTGCTCAAACGAAAATGCTCAAATTGAATGAAAGTTGCGTACATATCTGAGGATCATGCTCGTAAATTGGCGTAATTTTCTGAGCTACCTACAGGGAGATAGACCCAGATTCGTGACAGCAAAGAAATCTGGAACTGCGCAGTAATCCAAATCTAGTACTTACTTTTCTATCAAAGACTTTACTTGGCACAACAAAACATAAAACTAAGATAAGGAGAGGTTGCTACAGTAGTAAACAACTTCTAAGACACAAATATAAAACAAAAATACTGGAGTAAAAACATGGGTTGTCTCCCATAAGCGCTTTTCTTTAACGCCTTTCCGCTAGGCGCAGAAAGTGTAACTCAAGTAACATCAAGAGACGAAGCATCAACATCATAATTTGTTCTAATAATAGAATCATAAGGTACCTTCATTCTCTTTCTAGGGAAGTGTTCCATACCTTTCTTGAGAGGAAATTGATATTTAATATTACCTTCCTTCATATCAATAGTAGCACCAACGGTTCGGAGAAAAGGTCTTCCCAATATAATGGGGCAAGATGCATTGCATTCAATATCCAAGACAACAAAATCAACGGGGACAAGGTTATTGTTAACCATAATATGAACATTATCAACTCTCCCCAAAGGTTTCTTTTTAGCATTATCAGCGAGATTAACATCCAAATAACAATTCTTCAATGGTGGCAAGTCAAGCATATCATAGACTCTTTTAGGCATAACAGAAATACTTGCACCAAGATCACACAAGGCATTACAATCAAAGTCTTTGACTCTCATTTTAATGATGGGCTCCCAACCATCCTCTAGCTTTCTAGGAATAGAAGTTTCAAGTTTTAGTTTCTCTTCTCTAGCTTTTATGAGAGCATTTGTAATATGTTTTGTGAAAGCCAAATTTATAGCACTAGCATTGGGACTTTTAGCAAGTTTTTGTAAGAACTTTATAACTTCAGAGATGTGGCAATCATCAAAATCTAAATCATTACAATCTAAAGCAATGGGATTATCATCCCCAAGGTTGGAAAAAATTTCAGCGGCTTTATCACGGGCGGTTTCGAGCGGTTTTAGCAGTTTCGGGTAATTTTGCGCGCTTTGCACTAGGAGTAGAAGCATTGCTAACACCAATTATTTTACCATTGATAGTAGGGGGTGCAGCAACATATGAATCATTAGCATTGCTAGTGGTGGTAATAGTCCAAACTTTAGCTACATTTTCCTTTTTAGCTAGTTTTTCATTTTCTTCTCTATCCCACCTAGCACGCAGTTCAGCCATTAATCTTATATTCTCATTAATTCTAACTTGGATGGCATTTGCTGTAGTAACAATTTTATTTTCAATATCCCTATTAGGCATACCCTTTGATTTCAAAAGATCAACATCAGAGGCAAGACTATCAACTCTAGAAACAAGAATATCAATTTTATTGAGCTTTTCCTCAACAGATTTGTTAAAGGCAGTTTGTGTACTAATAAATTCTTTAAGCATGGCTTCAAGTCCAGGGGTGTATTCCTATTATTGTTGTAAGAATTCCCATAAGAATTAGCATAACCGTTACCATTATTATAAGGATATGGCCTATAGTTATTACTAGAATTGTTCCGATAAGCATTGTTGTTGAAATTATTATTTTTAATGAAGTTTACATCAACATGTTCTTCTTGGGAAACCAATGAAGCTAATGGAACATTATTAGGATCAACATTAGTCCTATCATTCGCAAGCATAGACATAATAGCATCAACTTTATCATTCAAGGAAGAGGATTCTTCAACGGAATTTACCTTCTTACCTTGTGGAGCTCTTTCCGTGTGCCATTCAGAGTAATTAACCATCATATTATCAAGGAGCTTTGTTGCTTCACCAAGAGTGATGGACATAAAGGTACCTCCAGCAGCTGAATCCAATAAATTCCGCGAAGAAAAATTTAGTCCTGCATAGAAGGTTTGGATGATCATCCAAGTAGTCGGTCCATGGGTTGGGCAATTTTTAACCGAGAGATTTCATTCTTTCCCAAGCTTGAGCAACATGTTCATTATCTAATTGTTTAAAATTCATTATGCTACTCCTCAAAGATATAATTTTAGCAGGGGGATAATATCTACCAATAAAAGCATCCTTGCATTTAGTCCATGAATCAATACTATTCTTAGGCAGAGATAGCAACCAATCTTTAGCTCTTCCTCTTAATGAGAAAGGAAACAATTTTAATTTTATAATGTCACCATCTACATCTTTATATTTTTGCATTTCACATAGTTCAACAAAATTATTGAGATGGGTAGCAGCATCATCAGAACTAACACCAGAAAATTGCTCTCTCATGACAAGATTAAGTAAAGCAGGTTTAATTTCAAAGAATTCTGCTGTAGTAGCAGGTGGAGCAATAGGTGTGCATAAGAAATCATTATTATTTGTGCTAGTGAAGTCACACAACTTAGTATTTTCAGGGGTAGCCATTTTAACAGTAGTAAATAAAGCAAACTAAATAAAGTAAATGCAAGTAAACTATTTTTTTTGTGTTTTTGATATGGCAAACTAGACAGCAAATAAAGTAAAACTAGCAACTAATTTTTTTGTGTTTTGATATAATGCAGCAAACAAAGTAGTAAATAAAATAAAGCAAGACAAAAACAAAGTAAAGAGATTGAGAAGTGGAGACTCCCCTTGCGGCGTGTCTTGATCTCTCCGGCAACGGCGCCGGAAATTTGCTTGATGCGTGTAGTTGACACGTCCGTTGGGAACCCCAAGAGGAAGGTGTGATGCGCACAGCGGCAAGTTTCCCTCAGTAAGAAACCAAGGTTTAATCGAACCAGTAGGAGTCAAGAAGCACGTTGAAGGTTGATGGCGGCGGGATGTAGTGCGGCGCAACACCAGAGATTCCGGCGCCAACGTGGAACCTGCACAACACAACCAAAGTACTTTGCCCCAACGAAACAGTGAGGTTGTCAATCTCACCGGCTTGCTGTAACAAAGGATTAACCGTATTGTGTGGAAGATGATTGTTTGCAGAGAAAACAGTAAAAACAAGTATTGCAGCAGATTTGTATTTCGAGTATTAAAAGAATGGACCGGGGTCCACAGTTCACTAGAGGTGTCTCTCCCATAAGATAAAAGCATGTTGGGTGAACAAATTACAGTCGGGCAATTGACAAATAGAGAGGGCATAACAATGCACATACATGACATGATAAGTATAGTGAGATTTAATTGGGCATTACGACAAAGTACATAGACCGCCATCCAACTGCATCTATGCCTAAAAAGTCCACCTTCAGGTTATCATCCGAACCCCCTCCGAGTATTAAGTTGCAAAGCAACGAGACAATTGCATTAAGTATGGTGCGTAATGTAATCAACAACTACATCCTCGGACATAGCGCCAATGTTTTATCCCTAGTGGCAACAGCACAACACAACCTTAGAACTTTCTGTCACTCGTCCCAGGTGTCAATGCGGGCATGAACCCACTATCGAGCATAAATACTCCCTCTTGGAGTTAAAAGTAAAAACTTGGCCGGAGCCTCTACTAGAAACGGAGAGCATGCAAGATCATAAACAACACATGTGTAATAACTTGATAATTAACATGACATGGTATTCTCTATCCATCGGATCCCGACAAACACAACATATAGAATTACAGATAGATGATCTTGATCATGTTAGGCAGCTCACAAGATCCAACAATGAAGCACAATGAGGAGAAGACAACCATCTAGCTACTGCTATGGACCCATAGTCCAGGGGTGAACTACTCACTCATCACTCCGGAGGCGACCATGGCGGTGTAGAGTCCTCCGGGAGATGAATCCCCTCTCCGGCAGGGTGCCGGAGGAGATCTCCAGAATCCCCCGAGATGGGATCGGCGGCGGCGTCTCGGTAAGGTTTTCCGTATCGTGGTTTTTCGCATCGGGGGTTTCGCGACGGAGGCTTTAAGTAGGCGGAAGGGCGAGTCGGGGGCCGGACGAGGGGCCACACCATAGGGCGGCGTGGGCCCCCCTGGGCCGCGCCGCCTTGTGGTGTCGCCACCTCGTGGCCCCACTTCGTGTGTTCTTCGGTCTTCTGGAAGCTCCGTGGAAAAATAAGCCCCTGGGTCTTCGTTTCGTCCAATTCCGAGAATATTTCGTTACTAGGATTTCTGAAACCAAAAACAGCGAGAAAACAGAAGCGGCACTTCGGCATCTTGTTAATAGGTTAGTTCCAGAAAATGCACGAATATGACATAAAGTGTGCATAAAACATGTAGGTATCATCAATAATATGGCATAGAACATAAGAAATTATCGATACGTCGGAGACGTATCATCTATATGCAATAGCCTACGGGGTTCGAAGATTCTCAATTCCCCACTCATGTCTGAAAATTGCAACATGTCCTCTATGGACAACGAGCTTGGTATGCTCGTCTCAGTGAGCGTCTCATGCAGCTTGGTTTCACAGCCTCAAAGGCCGACACCTCCTCGTTCGTGTTCTCCCAAGGCGGTGTTCAGCTCTATATGCTTGTGTATGTTGACGATATCGTTATCGTTGGTTCTACTCCTGCTGCTGTTGATCGGCTTGTGGCCTCTCTCTCGGACAACTTCCCCATCAAGGACCTTGGTGCTCTAGACTATTTTCTTGGCCTAGAAGCGTCCTGCAATTCCGGGGGCATGAGTCTCACCCAGCGCAAGTATGCGCTAGACCTTCTACACCGGGTTAATATGGAGAATTGCAACTCGGCTTCTACTCCACTGGCCACCGGCGAGAAGCTTGCATGTGACAGTGGACACATACTGGGTACCGATGATGCTTTCCGGTATCACAGTATAGTTGGGGGACTCCAGTACTTGACTCTCACTCGGCCAGATATTTCATTTGCAGTCAACAAGGTGTGTCAGTTTCTCTCACAACCAACAGAGGTACATTGGGAAGCTGTGAAGCGCACCTTGCGATATGTGAAGGCCAGTATCAACACTGGACTATGCTTTCGGAAGTCCTCATCCACCGGCATCAGTATTTTCACGAATGCGGATTGGGCTGGATGCGTTGATGATCGACGACCCACATGAGGTTTTGCCATCTTTGTAGGTCCGAACTTGATCTCTTGGTGTTCAAAGAAGCAGCCTACCGTCTCGAGGTCCAGTACTGAGGCAGAATACAAAGCATTGGCAAACGGCGCTGCTGAGGCCATATAGGTAGAATCTTTGCTCAAGGAACTTGGCGTTCAACAGCAGCGTACTCCTATTTTATAGTGCGATAACCTTGGATCCACATACCTGACAGCAAACCCAGTGTTTCATGCTCGTACGAAGCACATAGAGATTGATTTCTATTTTGTGCGTGAACAAGTAGCGACTGAAGCTCTTTAAGTCAGGTTCATTTCTTCCGATGATCAGTTAGCTGATGTATTTACAAAGCCAGCTACCCAGCAGATATTGAACCGTTTTAGAACCGATCTGAATTTAGTTTGTAGAAGTTCAGATTGAGGGGGTGTGTTAGAAATGGTTTGTATTAGGTAACCGTACGTCTTGTGTACGTGTACATACCATGTATTGTATCCTGCTGAAGTCTATTTAAAATGATCACCGTGGAGGCTAGACCCCATGAAACCCTAAACACCTGTTTCAACTGGAAGGACGTGCACCACCCATGAAAACCATCCAACGTCTGTCATCATCGAGAAACAATCAGCTGCTGCCCCCCTAGCTGAGCTGATGAGCATCCAGCCACCAGTACATACCCAATGCGCGGGTGCCAAAATTCTGCCTCTATAATTATAGTTCAGGTGCCAAGACGTTGCCTCCATAATTATAGTACCCTGTCATTCCAGGAGGGGATTGAATTGTGCATGCAGGGCCTCTACGGTCTACACCACACCTTTCTTTGATACAAAATTAAGGGGTTTTGGCAAAGAAAAAAAAGGAACATGGCCTGGAAATGAAGTGTAGATACGAGACAAAGCTTTTGCCTCCATTTCAAAAAAAAAAAAGTGTAGATACGAGGTTTCTCGACTTCTGAACTGAACGGCGTCCGCCGTAGTAGGTTCCGGCAAACACAAAAGGTAGAGCTTTCACTACACGACAGAAGCAGACCATATAAGGCCCTCCTGTACCCTGCCTGGCCCGCCTCAGGAATGGTTCACCATACCAAGCATCAAAGTAGGTAACTACTAGTATTCAGTCTTCTTTTTGCTTACTCCAAAATTGGTACAGCCAGATCATCTTTTGTCAACTAACCAAACTACGACCGCAGAATAATGCAACCACAGATCATATCAGCATTTTTTTTTGGGGAGGAGAAAGATGATAGTTCTTCTATCAGTATTAGTAACTTGCTCATCACTAGGGAAATTCTAGTACTACTTGTAGAGTCAAGCAGTGTCCTTGAGTAGAAAAGACTAAAGATCATCCAGTTTGTGCTGACAAAAGCAGAGGATGATACACCAGCCTGCACTGTGACTATATTCCTAAAACAAAGATTGAAGCTGAACTGCTTCCAGCCCATGATTAAATGCCCGGGCTACAATCAATTCAACCAGCTGCGGCATATAATGGATACAATGAACTTAAATAAGAACCCGGATCAGTGGACTTATTCTCGGGGAAAGAATTATTCATCTATCAAGATGTACAATGCTTCAATGAAGAGGGAACCAATTCATGATCAGTTCAAATATATATGGAAGAACACCTGCCAGCTGAAACATAAAGTGTTTATATGGCTTCTAATGCATAACAAAATTAATCCTATAAGCTTATTGCAGAGAAACATATTTTGCAAAGCCAGCCCATGATTAAATGCCCAGAGAAACACAAGGAAAGTTTCTGGATTTTAAATTGAAGGCTTGATCCACACGAACAAGATTAGGTAAAGTTAGAACTCTTTGTCCAGCCAAACACCACTAAAATGGCAGGTCACCACACGAGCCACATGAAAATACTATTGGTTTGTCTTAAATTAGTCATACTTTAACCATCACGAATCTCAGTCTAGATAGAGATGAACCAAAAAGCAGACAAAAGCACATTTAACTGGACCCAAGAGAGCATTCCCGAAACATTTGTACTCAAAAAACAACATTTCCTTGACACGAAGAACAACACGAAACAAAGAACTTGGCGAGACTCAGGAGGTACATTTCTCCAAACAAAATCTTTTGTTGTTATAGCACATTATCCTCCAAAAGAAGAACCAAATCATTTGCCCAAAATGTCAAGATGGCCGTTACTAAGTAACAACCGACAATAAAGAAGTGCTAATTAAGTTATTACATTTTGGAATGGAGGTAATACCAAATACAAACAACACAAGGTTAGCATGATTCGCAAAAATGTAACGGCGCAAAAGAGCCGGAGCCACAGGGTATAACATACTAAGTGTGAAGATAAAACTATCAGCCATTTACACAACGAAAATTAAATTACCACAAAAAATTATATGCAATTTTTCGTTTCTATGAGCAGAGAGTATCCCTCTCTGACAAAGTATTCAACCAAAATAGATGATGACTGTGACTGAATATTTCCATGTTTTCTTATTGCCTCTTATTTCCACACCATTTTCTTAGCAGACATGTTTGAACAGTTTGATGGCATGCCATTTTGTTAGGAAGCATGGCATTTAAAATAGTAACAATGGCACTCACGGGTGTTCAAATATGCGATTATGTTTAACACGTGAAAATCGGCAAATCATAATTGAACCAGCGACGTAGTCTCCGCTCCATTCAGGCCTGATCAGTTAGTTTAAAATATAGTGAGAGAAGCAATCCGGTTTTCAACGGCACGACTGGCAATTGCGGATGTTCATCAACGGCTTGGGAAACTATCGTTGAACACCCATGCTGCCGCTCGTGCTTCATAACAATGCAAACTGAACATAAATTTGGGGTTGGGCAAAACCATTTGGAAGTTACGATAGCACTGATACTACATGTTTATATTTCTAAATATTAATACTTATTCAAGAATCATAATTAGCACCACAACATGATAGCATGAAGTGCTACTGCGACCATCCAAAAGGCTTCCATTTCAAAAATAAAAAATTATCCTCCAAAAGAAGAACCAAATCACTTGCCCAAAAATGTCAACATGGCCGTTACTGAAGTAACAATTAGACAAAAAGAAGTGATATTTGAGTACCAAATACAAACAACAACGCAAGGTAAGTATTCTTCACAAAAATGTAACGGCGCAAAAGAGCAAGAGCCACGGGGCATGACATACTAACAATGAAGATAAAACTATCATCCATTTACACACAAAAATGCAACAACCACAAAAAGAAAATGCAATTCTTAGTTTCTAAGAGCAGAGAGTGTACCTCTCTGACAAAGTATTCATCCAAATAGCATGATGACAAAGACTGTACATTTCCATATTTTCTTGATGCCTTCTGTTCCCACACTATTTTCTTAGCAAACATGGTTGATGGCATGCTATCTTTTAGGAAGCATGGAATTTAAAACAGTAACCACGGGACTCACACCTGTTCAAATATGGGTTGGGTGCAACCCTTGAAAACCGACAAATCAGAACTGAACTAGCGGCCATAGTCTCCAGTCCACTCAGGCCTGGTCGGTTATTTTAAAATATAGTAAGAGAAACAATCCGGATTTCAACCACACAACTGATATTACGGGTGTTCATCAACGGTTTGGAGAAACCGTCGTTGAACACCATTACTGCCGCTCGTGTTTTATAGCAATGCATACTGAAGGTAAATTTGGAGTTGGGCAAGAACATTAGAAAGTTATAATAGAACTGACACTACATGTTCATGTTTCTGATCATTAAAACATAATGTTCAACACATCATAATAAGCACCACAGCATGATAGCATGAAGTGCAACCGCGACAATCCAAAATAGCATGTTCTATTAGCACTACTAATAAATAGGAAGAGCTAAGCACAAAAGGCATGGCTCACATAGGATAGATAAGTAGATATTCCAAGGACACGAGAAAGCTTGAACCTTCCATACATGCTCAGCGGAGAATGGGAACTTTTCATCTTTCTTCTTGCATCTTGCTCAACGGAATCGGAATAATGCTCTCTTTGAAGCGATGGTGAGTAAGCTCCATAATATATTGTCTCCTTTCAATGTTGGCCGCTCCTAAGAGCTTTCCATCAATGTTGCAGCGCAACACGTGTTTATCGTTATAGCCAAACAACAGCTCATGCTCGTTGAGCAAACACATCTCGCTGATAATTCTCGCCATTGGATTAATGGCTACTACCGTTCCCTTTCTCTTTTCCTTTTTGGGAGAAGTTAAATGAAGAGAGCGCGACGCCTCTATCGATGACATGTCAATCCGGTACTTGAATTCCCACATTTCGGCCTCGTAGTCCTCCATCACCCAAACATCCATATATTTGAAGCGGGTATCCGGGCTGTACAAACCAAGCTTCCCATGCACGTCGAACAACTTCTGCCGAGAGCCCGAGTGGGTGGCGCCACGCATACACCGGAACAACTCGGTAGCGGTGTCGAAAACAATGATCTCACGCTCTGGCATCCAGTGCAGGTTGCCACGGTGGCGGACCGGTGGATTATATGCAGAGTAACGGTCTCGGGGCAGCGCCTCGAGTAAGGCTCGTTCTCGTGAAGGCGACGCCGCTGCTGTCGACATTCGAACCCCGATGTTCCTGGACTGGTTGCTTCCCACTGTCGTGACATGTAGCGTCCTTTCGTTCTGTGTCCGATCAACCACTGAAGACCAGAGCACCCTGTACTCCCCGGTTGCATCGTGGCTGTAGAGGCCGAGTATGGTGTTTGTGTGCTGAAATTCAGGCTGCGGCAGGGGAGCAATCTGGTTGATGACCGGGTTGTAGATGTAGAACTGGGATGGTACAGACATCACGAGGAAGCCATCGCCGGCGGCGTGGAGCGAGACGTTGTGACCCCTGGGACAGAGCGGTTGGAGGTATGCTGTGCCGCCGCTGCGGGAGGCTCGGAAGACGCCGAGCCTGTACTCTCGCTCGACGATGGGGAAGGACGGCTGGCGGCGGTGGTGGGCGAGCATGAACTCGGTCGTCGAGGTGGCGCTGCGCCACGACGCCCGGACGGCACGGCAGCGGCCGACGTCCTTGGGCGGCAGAAGCATGAGTATCTTGTCGGTGACGATCTCCTCGGGCAGGTCGTCGAGCTCGGTGCTGGCGCCTCTGCCGTCGCCCGGCATCATCATCGCTGGTGCTCCGTCCGTGGTCATGGAGTTCCGGCCGTCAGCTAAAACCAAACAGCAGGCGTAATTAGTAGAGTACCCAGGAGGAAGACAGAATTGATATCAGAAGAAGATAAGATATTGCCTCCGATCCATATTAATTGCCACTAAGATAGATGTATTTAGATATATTTTAGTTCTAGATACATCCGTAGTAGTGGATACTAGTGGTAAATAATATGAATCGGAAGAAGCAATATTATTTCCAAGAGAGAAAAGTAGATGGAGCGACGGCTGAGTGTCGGCGGCAAGAAAAGAGGAAGATGGAAAGAAAGCAAAAGAAAAGAAAAGAAGACGGCGCGTTGCTCACCGGCGTGAGGGAGGACGGGAGTCGTCGGTACTGCACGCGACGCCTCCGGCGAGATCGAGGTAAGGGGAACGGAGCCTTTGCTTGTGTCAGGACTCTGGAGCTAGCGTGGCCGCCGACGGATGACGCGACGACACGAAACAGGCGAGATCAACGTCGGTATTGGATCATCCACCGCTCGTTTCAGATGTTCCAGATCGGACGGTCACTTTACTCAGGTTGCTTCGCTCTGAAGCAGGCGTGGTGGCCTGCCCACGTGGAAGCCCCTGGAGGCGCCAGCAGAGCATCTCTCTAGGGCTACGTGTTGCGTCTAGATGCTGCTACTGGAACAAAACATATATACGCACCGATCAACAATCGGAACGCTGTACACACACGCTTCTAGCTTCTTCCCGTCTCTCCTTTCTCTTCTCACACCACCAGGAGAAGCTACCAAACATAGAGACAAGGCGGCGAGATGGAGAGCGGTGGAAGCAAGGAGGAGGTGCCGGCGGCGGCCAAGGCGCAGAGTTTCGGCGTGTCCGTGCAGGAGTGGTTTCAGCACGTGAAGGCTAGCGTGGTGGGCGTGGTGCGGAAGGCGACGGCGAGGAGCGAGCAGGAGGCGGCGGAGGCGGACATGCGGGTGGCCAAGGAGCAGGTGGAGGCCACCGACGAGGCCGAGGCCAAGAAGAAACAGCTCGGCGCCTGATCTCACATGTTGTGATGATGGCTTGCAGAGAAGCTGCTCCATCCATCGAGCCTTTGTAAAATATGTGTGCGTGGTGGTAGATTCTGGGCTTTTCTTCGATCCTCCCTGTGGTGTTTGTGATGTAATCTAGCTGCAACTTTATTAGGAAGTGAAACTGCACCCTTCGACAGGTATTCTAATGTGTGTTACAGTACATGACTAAAGATTTGATCATGCTAGTCTGAAATTCAGTCCCAAGACAACACCTGTGCTCTGTGATATTCAGAAGGTCACAAACTTACATTGCGGTCAATGCTCATGTTACATGTAATGCAGAAAAACTAGGTAAAAGAAGCTACCATCTACTGACCATGGTGTCCAGGTTACACTAATAGATATTTTCGGGTGCAGATTATAACTATATATCTGGAATTCAAACATTATTACCAGATAAACAGCTAAGCAATGTTCAGACACTAGAATTCTGGCCATGGGTTGCTTATTGGCTGCAAGCTTGCCAGGATTCCATGAATACTCAGTGCAAAAGATTTCTAAATTGTCTCTCAAAAGATTTGTGGTACTCGGAAAGCACATATTATACAGCCATGCAAACTTTCAGTGTCAAATATCTCCCAAGTAACGTTGTAAACATAGATCATAACCTTTCCGAGCACGACAAATCAGTTGAGAATTATAGAAAAGTTTACACCTTATTTTTCATTAAATCTACTACTCCCTCCGTTCCTTTCTATAAAACGTTTTGGTGAGCCAATTACGCCTGTCAAAACATCTTACAAAAGGAAACAGATCGGGAGCATTTTCACCTGATATTTTGTATCTGTCATTCTCTCTATTCATCAAGATGCAAGGATATAATATGTCTATGTTGCATTCGTTGCACAAAAAAGAGGTGCAACAGTAGCCAGCAAGTTAAAAAGAAGCAGCTATCGTCTTCTGATTAAACAAAGCGAGTAAGCCAAGGAAGATATCAGTCTAGATTTACTTTACTTCAGAAGTAATGGGTGTCCAGGATATAAAACTAAATTTGTTTGTTTCAGATTATAACAATCTGAAATTCAAATGAGATCAGGTAGAACAGCCGAGCAATGCAGAGTGCAGACACACTGGTAGGATGCAAGACACAAAATTTGCCAGGGCGGTCGAGTTCTCAGATGTCCCATGATTTATTGTGCTTTTCCAGCAACACATAAGCTAATGTGTCGAGGGCACTCTGGCAAAAATGGTCAAAAGATGCAAATTTCATAAATGCTCGGTGCAAACGTTCCGATATCACCTTTCAAATGATCCATGATACTCAGGAGGTGCATAATCTACATCCATGCAAATTTTCAGTATCAGATATTTTGCAACTAACATTTTATTTGATACTAAAATTTCATGTGGATATAGATCAGAACCTTCCTGGGCACTATAAATAAGTTACACATTATTATCATGGAAACTACAACTTCAGGACCTGATATTTCATATATGCCCCTATAGATTAGGGAGGGGCGAGTACTATTTCTGAATCAGCTATTGGTGAGTACATTCTGCAACTACTCAGAAAGAATAGCTTCGACACAACATACATGAGCTGAAGCACTAAATCAATTGCAGACTAGAGTAAAGCTGGCACCAAGGAACCCTACTTGTCACGAGCTAATCCACCTCATCCTAGCACAGTACAAGTGAACGGAGGGCAAAAAACAAGACTACATAGAAGTACCAGATGCAGCTAAGGTACAATTCACAGCGGGAATTCTACATAAAAACATCCTCTCCAAGTGAAAAACATGCCCACGTAGAAATAATAATACAGGGATTTTGACAATTTGCCACACTTTTACTTGCAATTTGATTATTTGCCACACCCTGTGTCACTGACATATGGTGGTCCTGTGACCTGTGGCAAATAATCAAATTTCAGAGAAAAGTGTGGCAAATAATCAAATTTCCCACAACAATACATAGATCTGGTGAGCAATGTTTTCATGCAAAGTTGCTTGGACAGTAGTAATCAAGTTAGATATCCTACGAGCCATAGCCATCTATTGTGCTGGATCCATAGACTTGCAAGATTTCTAACGTTATACGTGATTACCAATGGTCAAGAAACTTAACAAGAAAACACTGCCCATATGTATTATTGTTACCCTATACACTAGGTATGGGTGGTAAGACGAAAAGCTAGATCTCATAATGAAACTGAGCTAGGCATATGTAAACATCAAGATCTAGTGTTACTCCTCTGTAGGCACAAGATGCCTCGCATCGTTTGTCATGTCCGTGCTTTCCATCATACTTTCAACAGGAGTTTCCACATATCTATTGGCCATGTTTGTACTTTCTACCTCACTGGCCATGCTTGTGCTTTCTTTCTCAATTTCCACTGGATTTTCTACAAGGCCACATTCCTCAACTTGGATGGCCATGTCTATGTTGCCCTTAATTAGGGCTTGAGTTTCAGTAGAGTCATTTGTATTTACCTTACTTTCACAAGGAGAGCTCAAATCTTCATTGATTTTGGTATCCATCCTCACCACCTCTATCGATGACCAAACCTTGTTTCGTTTATTGTGCTTCTTGCTCCGCAAATGGCCAGCCATGGTCACATTGCTATCGCACCTGACTTTGCAGCGATCACACCACAGGTAGTTGTTCTTCTGAACAACTTCATGCAACTCTCCATCTACTAGTATGCATATTTTTTTAGGTTCGTCGCAAGGTTCTATTCCACTCTTATTCCCGGTGATCTTCCGCAAGTTGTCTTTGCTATCAGTTATCACCTTGCTTGTTCCACACTGGGCGAACTTTGCCTTATGTTTTTTCCCTTCAAGATGCTCATTAAGTCCAGCTTCACAAGTTGCACTCACTTGGCATAGTGCACAGCTCCAGTCCTTGGTTAGTTTCTGTACTTTCTTTGGTACAGTGGGTCCACTAATTGTATCTGCCTTCCTCTTCATCCTCTGGACCTTTGTTTTTGATGAAGGAGCCTGAAATGAACATTTCAGTGCAGAGGTTATTGGGTGTGCATATGAAACAAAAACCTGCAGCTCTGGAAGAATAGCATATGAAACTAACTCTCACGATCAAACTATCTCTCTACACATACCGACACCACCAATTTAAAGGAATGCATGGACATGAGTAGAATCAATGGGAAACAATCAATCCTTTTAAGCTCTGATCTGGGCCCATAATTTTTTCTGGGTGTTTCTGTCATCTAAGAGCAATAATATGGAGCTATTCTATGGGGTTTGGTGTTCCACTGAAGTAATCAGAAAAACAACATTCTAGATAAAAATAGAGATTGCTCACTTATGCATGGCTTGATGAGAGATCCTGAACTTTCTACAAAACTATAATTGTTGCTGCTAAGTTAAGTCCAGGCCAGGTGAAATGAAGATAAAGTGTACAGCACCATTATTAAGCCAAAAAGGCACAGATAGCGTGCAAAACTATGAAAGAACAGAGCATAAATACAGAAGGCTAGCATCTAAAGCCCTTACCATCTCACTTTTATGACATATGGCTACCTGGTACCCAAGCACTATCCATCTATTATTTATGTGTGGCTGCAATATAGTTGGATATTGACGTCATCTAGACTATTTTCAAATAACAACGGGTAGTTTAGTTCATGTATGTTCTGGAAGGGTATCAATATTATCTCAGAAATTCTAAAACAGCATTAGTATTTTTTAAGAAGACTCACTAGAAGTAACGAACAGATACTTTTTTGGGTAAAACTCTTTGAAGTTTACAAGATTGGTACTTTTTTGTCATGGCCATTCTCTAGACCAAGTTGTTTATAGATTCTATGTTGTTTCTGCTATTACCTTGAGTTATTTTTGGATCTCTGTATTTATATATCACAAATTCACCCCCATATAAGTTTATCATAAGTTATGAAGTGCTAGTTATCTTTTGGCATGCCTTATAGCAGGCCTGATCGTTGAATAACATAGGTTGTTAAAATGGCCAAATTCATGGAACGTTGTGAAATTGGGCAGTATTGAAGAAGGTATTGAAATTTGGCAGTAGTTAAACGACAGTAAGAAAAACGGCGCGGCAAAGCGCGCTAGGTCCATCTAGTATGGAGCTATTCTATGAGATTTGGTGTTCCACTGAAGTAATCAGAAAACCAACATTCTAGAGAAAAAAAAAGATTGCTCACTTATGCATGGCTTGATGAGAGATCCTGATCTTTCTACAAAACTATAATTGTTGGTGCTGCTAAGTTAAGTCCAGGCCAAGTGAATGAAGATAAAAGTGTATAGCACCATTAAGCCAAAAAGGCACAGATGGCGTGCAAAACTATGAAAGGACAGAGCATAAATACAGACAGAATATCTGAGCCAGGTAGTAGTTTTTATGCCTCATCTGGAAAAAGAACTTCTCTGAAGTAGTACAAGGGCAACAATCTAAAAGAAAGATATGAGCGCACACACACACCTCAGATCTCCCAGAGGGCTCGATCTCAAGCAGCTGGAGCTTATGCTTCGGCTTCGGCCGCGGCGGAGACAACCTCCTCCTTTCCCCAAACCCGGCTTGCGGGCGAGGCCCAAACTGGTTAAAGCCATGCCAGGCTCCGAACTCCTCGAAAGGCATCGGCGGCGGCGCGTGCGGGGGCGGATGCATCGCCATCTGCATCGGCGGCGGCATGAGGTGGGCGGGAGGGAAGAACGGGTCGGGCAGGAACCCGCCGCGGGCGAAGGCGAGA
This sequence comes from Lolium rigidum, assembly GCF_022539505.1. Classification (NCBI taxonomy): domain Eukaryota; kingdom Viridiplantae; phylum Streptophyta; class Magnoliopsida; order Poales; family Poaceae; genus Lolium; species Lolium rigidum. The sequence continues at coordinate 347,576,103 of NC_061508.1, forward strand.
TCGCCCTTGGCCTCGAACTCGCGGCGCACCTCCTCCTCGATGAGACGCCGCCTGACCTCCATCTGAATAATGCCTTCCCGCCGCGCCGCCTCCCACTCGGTCGATGGCGGCGGCGGCGGAGGCCCTGGTTGGCGGAGGGGGTGGGGAGCGTTGTCAGGGATTCGGGCGCCTTGAAGGCCTTGACCACCGAAGTAGCCGTCGCGGGGGTGAGAGAGCGGTACCGGCGGGGAATCGCCGGAGGCGGACGAGGAGGGCCCGCGGTCGCCGGCGCGGAAGCGGAACTCCATGAGTCTCCGCGTCGGCGGCAATGGCCGGGCTGGCTTGCTGGGAGAGCGGGCGATTGGAGCGGCGGATTTGCGAGCGGCGGCGCGGAAGCCAGAGTGAATGCCGCTTCCGGCTGACCCCGAACGGCGTGCGTGGCGACTCCGTTGACGATTCCCCTGGCCCTGGGCGAGTCTTTTTTTCTCCTGAAATACAAGTCGAGCTGGGCTGGATCTTCAGTTTTCTGCTCCAAGCCGGGCCTGACAACCAGAAATATTTTCATTACTTCCGGTTATACTAAGTTGACTTTCTTTTTAAAAAAAATTTGTTGAACATCCGTGCTTCGCCGCTGCTTAAAAAACTTTTTTTTTTTGCGAAGTCGTGAGCAAGACGTGGGGTCATACGCGCGGCCGCGGCCGGTCAATGGATTAATTAACTTGTCTTCAGCGAACAAACGTCTCGCGCGCAGTGCTACGTATGTATGTACGTACTCCTCACGACGTGCATACACGCCTTCCTTTTTCTCGCTCGCTCGCTACTCCTCACGCGCGTGTGGATTGCTTTGAGTTCATAACAACAAACAAACCCCACGGAAACTGCGCGTGCATGCCATATTTATTAACCGTCGCGTCGCATCGCATCCTGCGCGCGATCTCCCTCCTCGGCTCCAGCGAGTCTCGGGCTTCTACCGATCCGCCAACAAAATTCACCCCCGATCCGTGGCCTCAAACATCACGGCCCTCCACCTGGCTGAAGATTATCGAGCGAAACCAGATCAATCTGCTGTTTCCCACTCTTCCTCTCACAGATTCTCAACCTTGCTCCATCTATAAAAGAAGGCCATGGTCGTCGCCGCGGGCGGCAGCGCGTGCCGTGACTTATGACTTTGGACTTTGGCGAGGAGAGGAGAGGGGAGGGCATGTTACTCTGGACCGCCTCGACGACGGAGGCAAGCTAGGCAACAAGTAGCAGGCCAGCGGCGACCTCCTTCGTCTATCCCATAGACTCCACGACGTCCCATGTCCATCAGTCTGATTGACTTCGAGTCTCTACTCTCTCTTCAGGTCGAGGGGAAGCACATTTTGAGTTCCCTTTTTTTTTCTTCCCCTTCCGTCTCCTAACACCACGAGAGCTCGCCAAACTTGGGTGACATGGCACAGGCCTTGTGAAGGATGGACTCGACTACACCGTTCGCTGAGTCGTGGTGCCAGAGAAAAAGGACACCGGAAATCCTCCTTTTTACTGTCTTCATCGACTCCAGCCTCCAACATGGAAAGCACTTCTTTGTCTGGCACGCTGGAGGAAGCTGACAAGCATGGTTTTTCATCGACTCTCCAGCCTCCAGCGACACTAGCATTAATCGGCTTTTACTGTCTTCATTGACATCCTCGTGGCTCCGGCCTCCAACAAGTCCAACACGGAGAGCATTACTTGTCCGGCGCGCTGAAGGAAGCAGATGAGCACAGCCTTCCATCGACTCTTCAGTGACACTAGTATTGTCTTCCCGTTTAGTTCACGCAGGAACTATAAGTACGAAACTAGCAAAACTAGTAGTTGAATTGTCAACTCCCTGTAGTGCACACGTGAACTAGAAGTACGAAACTAGCAAAACTAGTTGCTGAAACGCGTGCATGTGCAAGTGAACCGGATTGACTGATCTAATAGGTTCGGATCACATTCTCTGTGTGCGTGGTTTCAACAATATCCTGGAAGAAAATACAAGTACCCAGAGTATATATAGTTCCCATGCTTTTTCAACCTCACCGCGAAAAGAAACAATTTGCAAAGAAAATGAATATGTGCACACCTACATGTTTAACCTTGATATATGGACAAATAATGGAGAAACAAAAAACATGTGCGAGAATAAAGCGTGCTTGGTCCAAGAAACGACCAGCCCAACATCAGCTTTACTCATCGATCATGTCCAATTAGTCATCAAGGCACATGACGAAGGCATGGATATCAAGATTCTGAAACTATGATATACATTAGAACAGTAAGCTCATGTGGTGACAGTTCAAGAATAAAACGTGATTGGTCAAGGTTCTCCCATTCTTTGGATATTCAGTCACATATCTAATAGGTGTTACAATATAATGCACACGGCACACAACTCATGTGACAGTTCAAACAGAATCGTTGGTCTAACCAAACACACTCCCAGTACAGAAAAAAATGGATGAAACAAACGTCAACCACCACTCGACGTTACAAGCAACTTAAATCACACACATGCCGCCTTGGCCAGCGTGGCAACGGCAGAGCCAGCACAGCTTCCTACGTCACTCTGGTCTCCAAAGCGGCCACATAGACGTCCTGTCAGCAAGGGAGCCTGGTGGAGCACCGTCTCGTCCTGTAAAAATAGAACCAACATTAAGAATGGGTCCGAAATCTATAAAACAAATGCATATGGATTGTTGATTGTTGTTTTGATGAATGGAGCAAAGAGTTTACAGGTTTGGAAGCTTTTTTTAGAGGAAATAGCTTCGAGTTTTATTACTGCCTGGAGAATGCTGGGATTTTGAAGTTATAACAGTGAGATCCTACATCGGATGTCCCCGAAGGGATAGTGAGATCCTACATTGATCGCTGGTTTAACACCACCAACAATGAAACTATGATTGATGATTTCCAAAGTACAAAGATATTTAAGTCAAATGTCATAAAGATAAACCTGCATAGCAAATATCATACTTCGATTAAGACAATGGTGCATTAGGTAGCTGAAAGTTCCAAGCTCATTTTTGTTGTCTCCATATATTGAGAACACCGGAACTTGGATTGGCATTTTTATTTTTTATGAGCAACTGGAAGTAATCAAAATAATAATCATGTTATGGTTACATGATACCTACTCACCTGATGGTCAGGACTAGAGCATATATAAGCAACAAAATCATCAAAATTTTAAAATAGCAATGGAATCATGTGGCTTGTGGTGCACAAAAGATGTGTCACCGCTGACAATTTAAAATAGCAATGGATGGCATCAGGTGAGTTACCACAACACCGAACATCAAACAACCGGCAAGGCAAAGCTCATGCGCATGATTAAAGTCTCCGCAATCACATCATAGCCTAGGCCATTTACTTACAGCAGAACATGCATCCTGCATTACAACATGCTTCCAAGGCTATTACCCTTCTCCATGTTTCCTTGTTTCCTTCCAAGTGATGAAAGCATCAGGCTCTGCAGGTTCCAGCTACTACCCTCTTGTTATCCTCCAACAAGAACACAAATTTATGGTCAGCTCTGAAGCAAAATTAGCAAACAATGAAATTAACTAAACACCTGCAACCTAATATAGGGGCAGGTGGTGCAATAGACTTCACCTCAACATCATTAAGATGGAGTTTACAATATTCAACTAACACCACCATATATTCAATTGACATGATCTGATCATAATACTACTAGTCAGCCGGTGGGCACAAGCTTAGCATCACCATGTATAGGTTTACTAGCAGCACATGTAGTAGTTGTTGATGATAGCGTCAACGGTCATTTAGATTGGGTTGGCAGCATTGGCGCCACAACATCGACCACTTGAGGCGTTGGTCTCACCGAGATTGCTGAGTTGAGATTCAGCCTTGGCCAACAAGTTCTCCAAGTTTCCCTGGCCAAAATTGAAGACGACACAAACGCGCATTAGAAAATGAGACACGGTTATTATTATCTTGACAAGCAGAGAGGGAAACAAGAGCACCTCTCCAGACGACATTGCTTTCCATCGCAATGACATTTGTGACCTGTGAGAGGTCACTTTATCCCATCTGTGAAATGCAAAGTCAACACAATTTGAGCAGTGTAAAGGGCAGAAGACGCAAATTCTAGTTCGTAAAAAAATGAAAATCCACATTCTTTTCTAGTATATCAAGAATGATTGATGCATATCCGAGGGAAATATCGCCAACAAATTTTGAAGCACTTTTCTTTAAAAATCCTAGTCCATATAACAGGGACGATATGCCTATGTGTTGGCTCCACCAATAAGATCCACATGTGTGTCATGTGGAAAATATCAGATCTATACACCGTGATCAAACTAATATACACTATGAAATAGAATTTACATATCAATTTCTAACATTGGCCCCAATTCCTATTTGTTAATGGAAAATTTGAACATGAGAGTTTTCGCAAATACTAGTTTACTGCACTTCAGCTCACCGTGACCAAGTACTAGTTTTTCGTGCTTCATCGATAAACCCTAAACCCTGAGAATATAGCATTAATAAAAAGAACAAACTAATAATAGGTACTTGTCTGCTGCACTTCAGCTCACCAAGAACAGGTACAAGAATAATAAGAACTACTACCTCCGATTCAAGGAATAAGGCGTCCTCGTTTTACGTGCTTTTTATTTGACCAAGAATTGCTTTAAATATATAAAGATTATTTGTATGAAATTAGCATTATTAGAAAGTGCTTTTCAATACGAATCCAACGATACTAATTACATATAATATAATCAAGATTTTGTTGCTCAATTTTTATGGTCAAAGTTCGTCTTGGAACACATGTACGCCTTATTCCTTGGGATGGAGGTAGTATTTAATAGGTCTATTTATTTCGGAAATAATGTTGTTACAGCTAGAGATGTACATGAGGAAATAATCCTAGGCGCACACAAGAGGCATTGAAACAAGAACATAACCTTGACATCAAGGACAATGACGAACTAGAAGAAAGAGTTGGACGGTGAATGTACTGCTCCACCACTTCTCGCCCGATCAGTCCGCCCCATACACTCCTCTAACTGCCAAAAAAGAATCAATAGCAAACGGTGAACTTTGTAACATGATAAAATTAAAAAGCTAATAAAGTAGCTCCTGCCATGCTCTTGAAAAAAGTCATACAGCTAATACTTTTTTCACCAACCTAACAGACAATCGAATATTAAGTACTTAGGTAATAGGTACAGCCAACCGATAGCTCTTGGGTAGATCTGCTAAATAACAAAACAACTGGCATTGTGCCTATGCTAAAATATACTTTTGCTGGTAGAAAACAAGCCAGTACTTTCACAAGCACCAAAGCCGTATAGTAGATTCCAGTAGCTCTAAATTACATAAGAATAATTAACATGCAACGTGAGTTATTGCAGGCCTAGAAACACATGATGAGTAGGATCTAAAATGTATCACTCGTTCACTAAAATGAGCACCCCGAACATGCGGCTACAAGGATAGGAGGTCGGCGGTAGTAGTATGTCAATCTGAACAAAGCTATACAACAACTCCACTAAATTGAGTACGCCTCAAACTGCAGCTACAAGGATCCAACCATAAGACAAAAAAACTAAATACACAACGTACAGTCGACAGTTAACTAGTTTTGCATACTAGATAATGCATAGCACTGCAAATTAGTCAACACAGATTTTGTAGTTTAGTAGTCTAAGATACATGCTATGGATTGATCAGTCTAACCGCACCTAGCATTGCTAGAAAATGGACAGCAATGGATGCCACACTTTGGCTGCTGCGTATAACTACCAAGACACGAAAAGGTGAACATTCTTAACCCATCTAATTGGTGGATGGATGATGCTCACAAAACAAGATGAGAAAGTTTTCAGTGGGATAAACTAATTCCCGTGCAATCCATCAAGCACGCCGAGGAATTTCTACTGTATATATAAGTTGTACTCATCGTACATGAACTGGATTTACCTGCAGTTGACCCACTGGAATGGTGGCAACCACCAACCGGCAGGAGATGGAGTAGGACTCACAAGTCCATGCCTACATGGAAATGCAAGAACAAACTAATCATATGGTGAGGAAACAACTAATAAATCTTTATTTTTGTCATACATTCCTGCACGATAATTAGCAGCAAAGGAAAATACGAAAAGCCTATACATAAATGTTGTACCAACAAACTTATGCACTCAATGTAGACCAAGGTCTTGAGTAAGAGTGGTTTCAACCTGAAACCCCTTTCATACACTATGTAGAATTTAAATCTTAAATGTGTCACAAGCTGTTAACTTGAAGCCTAATACAAGTTATATTTAGGATAGATAACTGCGACAAGTACAAACATACGAATACAGCCCCCAATTGGAAGCAAGTGAAACACATGATGAGTTCAGAATTCTAGTTCGTAAAATAATGAAGATGTACATCCTTTTCCAGCATATCAAGAATAATTGATGCATAGCCGAGGGAAGTCTTACCAAGAATTTGAAGTTTTTTATCTCAAAAAAATCTCCATTCATATAACAGGGACATTATGACTATGTGTTGGCTTCACCAATAAGATCCACCTGTGTCAGGAGAAAATATCAGACCTACACACCACGATCAAACTACTATACGCTCTGAAAAAGAATTTACACGTCAATTTCCAACACTACGGCCCCAGTTCCTATTTCTTAAAGGAAAAATTGAACATGACAATTTTCACAAATACAGAATTCTTGCAGCCTAGCAAGAATATAGCCTGTAATTAGATGGTCTTTGCTGACAATATTTAGAGTTATTCAAACAACAAATATGAGGATATGGCATTGCTAATCCAATAACAAGTACTAGTTTACTGCACTTCAGCTCACCAAGACCAAGTACTAGTTTGCCACACTTCTACGCTAAACCATAGGAGAATATAGCAAGTTAACAGCTCACCAAGAATAGGTAAAAGAATAATAAGAACTAGTTAATGGGTCTATTTATTTCATAAATCAGCGCTATTGTAGCTAGAGATGTACATGAGTAGATAATCATAGGCGCGCACAAGAGGCATCGAAACAAGAACATGGCCTTTACAGCAATGACAACGACGAAGTAGAAGAAAGAGTTGGACCGGCAAGCATACTACTGCTCCACCACCTTCTCCCCCAATCTGTCCCAACCATCCACTCCTCTAGGTGCCAGGAAATAATCAATAGCAAACTATGAACTTTGTAACATGATAAAATTAACAAGCTAATAAACTGGCTCCTGCCATGCTCTTGGAAGAAGTCAGGCAGATACCACTGCACAGTCCACCTCACTATTAAGCATTTTGATATTTTTTCACCAACCTAACAAGACATCAAGTATTAAGTACTAATTAGGTGTACAACCAGCCGATAGTTCTTGGTTAGAGTTGCTAAACGATAGAAAAATTGACATCGTACATACGGTTAATTACACTTATGCTAGAAGAAAACAAGCCAGTACTATCACAAACACCAAAGCCATGTAGTGGATTTCAGACTTACAGAAGATTAATTAACATGCACAATGAGTTGTTCAAATCTGAAAAACACATAATGAGTACGATCTAAAACCTAGCAGTCCCCCACTAAATTGAGTACCTCGAACATGCTGCTATAAGGATAGGAGGTCGGCAGTAGTAGTATGTTAATCTGAACTAAGATATATAACAAAGGCACTGAACTGAGTATGCCTCAAACTGCAGCGAAGGCTTGAGAGGACCCAAGCATAAGACAGTAAAATACTAAGTACACAACAATGAATAGTTAACTAGTTTTGCAGACTAGATAATGCATAGTAGCGCAAATACTCGATATATCAGTGCAACACAGATTTATTAGATTAGTACTCCAAGTTGCATGCTATGGATTGATCACTCTAATTGCACCTAGCATTGTAAGGAAATAGACAGCAATGGATGCCACACTTGGCTGCTGCCTATATCTAACAAAACACAAAAAGGTGAACTGTCTTAACTAGTGTAATTGGTGGATGGATGATGCTCATGAAGCAATATGAGAAAGATTTTATTGGGCTAATCTAGTTCCCATGGAATCCATCAAGCACGCCGCAGGACTTTCCATCGTGCATGAACTGGATTTACTTGCAGCTGAACCACAGCAATGGTGGTGACCACCAACCGGAAGGAGATGGAGTATGACTCATAAGGCCATGCCTACAGGGAAATGCAAGAACAGATTAATCATGTGAGGAAACAGCTACTAATATTTATTTTTCTCACACATTACTGGCTTAGTGCACGATAATTAGCAGAAAAGAAAAATAGAAAAAGCCTATACATAGATGTTGTACCAACAAACTTATGCACTAAATGTAGACCAAGTGCCTAAGTAAGAGCTCCTCCTTTCATAAACTTCATAAAACTTAACTCTAAAACGTGCCAGAGGCTACTAACTCAAAGCCTTATACAAGTCATATTTAGGATAGAAGTACAATCCCCAAGTGGCATCAAGTGAAACACATGATGAGTTGAGAATCTATGTAGACACCCGCAAAAAAAAAAGAGAATCTATGTAGACAGTTTCAGAATCCCCAAATTAGATGCAAATTCATTATCCATTCTTTTTAACAGTTTCAGAATATAGTTTCAATACAAAGAATGCGGAAACGAATCAGTTCACTATTCATTCTCTTTCATAGATTACACATAGAAACCCCCAAGTGGAAGCAAGGGAAACACATGATGAGTTCAAAATTCTAGTCAGAATCCCCAAATTCGATGCAAATTCATTGTTCATTCTTTTTCGCATGCAGTTTCAGAATCTATTTTGAACACAAAGAATACGGGCACATACCAGTTCACTATTCATTCTCTTTCACAGATTAGATGCAGAAATAAATGAATGAGCTCACTGTGCACACGGTTTAGTTCTCTTTCACAACAAAACAGAGACTTTTTTTGTTTGTAGAACTGAATTAGATGCACACAAGAGGGGGCGATGGTGCATGCTCACCGGGCAGCAGACCGCTGGGGAGGGGAGGTGGCCGGCAGCAGCATGCCGGAGAGGTGGCCAGCGCGCCCGCGGCAGGAGCTCGGGAACGTCGCCGGTGGCCGCAGGGAGCCGCAGACGGCCACCATCTCTTAGTCTGAGCCTCCCGGCCGCCAACCCAGTGTCGTGGAAAGCCTGCTCCTGTGGGTGGCCGGCCAGAAGACGGGAGGGGAGGGAACCACGCGGCGGCGCCGGTGAGGCGGGATCCTGCTCGGGATTCGTCACGGGCGATGCAAATCGAAGGCTCCACGCGCGCCGCGGGTTTGGTGGAGGATTAGGGGCTGGTGTTGGGACGGAGGTCGGCTGCGCGAGGCCTCGCCGGAGACGGCTGGAATCAGGCTCTGAATGTGGATCACGGGCGAGCTGAAGTGCAGTATTAGTAGATGGGAGGGTGAGTCCGCCGTGGCGAGCTCAAGTGCAGCAAACTAGTACTCATCCTAGCTCCCTCCTCTACTTCCTCTGGTAGCAAGTTTAGAAGAAGGATGGGCAGCATCGGCGAGTTATATGGGTAGTGGAGCATGTGACGGCAATGGCGTTCAGAGGAGGAAGGGGACGATCCGTGGCAAATACAACTGCCCAATCCCTACCCATTCTTCTCGCCATGGATTGGGCAAGTAACCGCTCTCGCTGATCGACTTCCGTTTATGAGGTGCGATGAAAAAGGAACGAGGATTAGAAGAGGAGGAGGAAAGTCTATTCCGTGGAGACAATTAAGGAGCAATTAATTAAGCGGCCAACGCCTTGGTCTTTGTCAATTTTGTTTGAAACGTGATGATTGGCTGGACATGAGTTCGTCGCATAGACTTCGCCAACCAGTCATTGCGTTCTACTTAATTGCCTCGAAACTATGCGCGCTGTTAATTTGGCTAAAAAATGTGTCTCACACACGCGTGCCTAACAAGTCCACTCCTTTCCCGCTCTAGTATTAAGGGTACGTTTGGTTGAAGCCCCACCACGCCCTACCAATTTGCAGGCACAGCCAAATATTTGGCGAGCGAATCGGCCGCCCGCAGATTGCCCAAGATTTGGCTAAATATGAACTGTACTACATCGTCTGTACTCAGGCTAGCCAAAATATTGGAGCTAAACCAAACGGCAGCGGTGGGTCATGGGCTTGCCAAATATTTGGTCTGGTCAGCGTTGGCTTAAAACCAAACGCACCCTAAATCCACTGGCATGTGAAATTCAGCATGCATCTACTACGATACAGGTAGCACTACTTCACATGCTCCGCAATTTGCACTACAAGATGCATTCATGTAGCAGCAGGAATATATTGTCTATCTACTAGGTTGTAACGTGTATAGTATATACGATGCTCCGCAATTTACACTACGTGATGCATTCATCTAGTAGCATGAGTATCCAGGTAGTAACGTGTATCCGATGATCGGTACTACTACACGATCAATCTCCATGGGGTATTCCAGCCATTAGCCCGCCTATATATACTCGCCCATTCACACATGAATATGAGAAAAATGTGTTTATTAAACCGTGTTTTATTGGCCTATTTTTATTGCCGAACCTAGTACTACATATGAATGACTATCCACCAGAGTGCATCACAAGCTAAACTGTATATATTAAAAAAGTAGTGGAATGATTTATGAAAAATAGAACAAGTAAAACCCTTGCCGAGACGATGTTTTCGTAATCGAATCGCCTAATCTTAGACACATGACATGATATGTGCACATCGTCACCACCGCCACCAATGACGGTGGTCCAATGACCCGAGTCCTCGCTATCACCGGCTGGACTAAATTTACATTTGTAGTATACCAATGGATGTCATTCATCGTGGATGTGTCGTGACCCAGGTGCCACCAAGGATGGTAAATTCGTTTTTACCTAACGCATATCGACGGCAACTCAATGTTGGATAGAGTGGCTGCTGGGGTGCATCGTCTGGCTTGCCACCCGACGATGGCGCCTTGAGACGACAAGGGGATGGGGCAGGTTGGAGACGTGCATGGGCACACTCCACACCCCGATGATAACTTTGGTGTCGGGGGCTGACACGTCGCTGCTACTGTAGATGGAAAGAAGATAAATCATGTGAATTACTATTGTTACTCACTAGTAGACACAAGGGTAGGCTTTCCGCGTTGATTAACTAGTTTACTTTTAGTGTGACATTGGGATACCAAGGCCACGGTCCCAACTCGTACAATAACTAGGGATCTTTACGGGGTTGATCACGACCATATGACCTATCCTAACACCGCCAAAGATTAAACTCACATGGGTTCGCCACTTTTGAAGGAGATATAGGGGTAGACGACGTCGGGTCCATAGATTACGGTTTCGCCTCCGCGTGAGAGGGGGTCAAAAACCCTCACGCGTATATGTATATGTGTATATATACATTTTTTTGGTAAAGTAGAATAACTGGAATAGCCAATAACCTTATGGTGAAGTGAAACTTGCTTTAGAAACATAACTATCCCTCGGAAGGTTTAGGACTTAGAGTGTAAAACTCCCACATCGGGGTCACCGACCTAATTTTCTCTCCAAAGTGGTGATTTCATGTGGCTCTTCCCTTTTTTTATGTTAGTATTAGTTCTTGGAACATGAAAAAACTCAAAAGGAGGACATGTGCTTACAAGAGTTGGGCTAGTTTCCTTGAAGTGGGAGTTAGTTTTGCAGTACAAGTGTGAAATATTCCTTGCGGGGTAGTAGTGTTTGCGAATAAGGTCCCGAGATGTTTATTTGTTTTCTTTATCTTCAAAACACATTTATATACCCATATTAGGACCATATGCAACATGGTTTGTTTCCTACCCTCCCTCTTTGGGTTTCAAACGAAAGTCTATTTCGTGGGCCCCACAATGTCTACACCTACCTTTGCTTCTGAAGTGGGTATTCCATGTGACTCTTCTCATTATATTTGTTAGTGTAGATCCTAGGAACATAAAACCCCCGAAAATATGCCAAGTGCTTACAAGAGTTTGGTCGGTGGCCTCGAAGTGGGAGTTTTACACTATAAGTCTGATATCCTCCTCTAGGTAGTCATATTTGCAAATGAGGTGTCAATACATCGATGTAGATTGTTTTTTCACTCATTGTCGCACTTATATACCCATATTAGGACTTAATGCGAGAGGGGGAAGGTTTCTGACCTTTCCTCTCCCTATTACAGGCAAAACCTTGTTTCATGGGCCCCACAACACATCTACTCCCAACTTTATTTCCAAGTGGTAATTCCTTGTGACCCTTCTCTTTGTTTGGGTTAGTGTAGGTCCTAGGAAGATGAAACCCCAAAAGGAGGCCAAGTGCTTACAAGAGTTATTGTGCCTTTGTGCATCCTATTAAAAAGTTCTTACAAGAGTTGGGCCTATGTACTGGCCGTAAAGGCTTTACTAATTTAAAGTTAGGCACTTTGTGCCACCTGTTTAAAAAGTTCTTACAAGAGTTGGGTCGGTGGCCTCAAAGTTGGAGTTTTGCACTATAATTCTGAAATTTTCCTCCTAGGTTGTCGTGTTTGCGAAGGAAGTGTCATTAAAGAGATTTGTATTGGATTTACTCTTCAAAATACACCTATATACCCATACAGGACCCCATTCATGAGGGGATAAGTTTCTGACCTTTCCTTTCCTGGCTTTAGGTGAAACCCTGTTTCATGTGACTGGCGACATCTACTGCTACCTTTCCTTCAGAAGTGACCACTCTATTTGTTTGTGTTAGCTTAGGCCCTAGAAACATGAAAAATCAAAAAAGTTGCCAAATTATTACAAGAGTTGGGTTGGTGGCTTCGAAGTGGGACTTCAAAAAAATGTGAAATATCCATCCCTAGAAGTCATGTTTACGAGGGAGGTGATACTTCAGAGTTGTATATTGGTTTTCACTCTTCCTACCACACTTATATACCCATATTAGGCTCCAATGCAAGAGAGGGATAGTTCTCGATCTTTCATCACCTAGTTTCACGCTAAACCTTGTTTCATGGGCCTTGTGACATCTACCCCAAATTTTTGTTCCAAAAATGGAGATTTCATGTGAATCATTTCTTTGTTAGTGTTAGTGTGTGCAATAGGAACATAACAAGACCAAAGGAGGCTAAGAGGTTGTGTCGGTGGCCTCGAAGTGGGTGTTTGCACTGTTAGTGTGAAATCTTCCTCCATAGTAGTCTTGTTTGCGAAGGAGGTGCCACTTGAGAGATGTATATTGGAATCTCCTCTTCGTACCACACTTGTATACCCATATTAGGACCCCGTGAAAGAGGGGGATGGTTTTCGACCCTGCCTCTCCTTATTCAAGGTGATCCATGTGACTTTTTTTTTTGTTAGTGTAGATCATAGTAACATAAAAACTCCAAAAAATGCTAAGTGATTACAAGAGTTGGGTTGGTAAGGGAGGAAGTTCTAGAAGAATAAGATCAAGAAAGAGTGGTCGAGAAAAATGGCGGTAAGGGAGGCAGGGGGAGTTTATAGAAGAGAGGCACAAAAGAGGTCGGGAAAGCAAACAAAACTTTCTCTTGGCGGTGACATCATTTCTATCACCGGCGGCAGTGGGAAGGAGGGGATCCCTGTGAGATCGGGTTCGAAATCTTCTCCCCTAAGCTCTAACACCGCTCTTTCACCATTGAACCATAGATGTCGCCCTTAAACTGTGATTTTTGTGAGATTTTATGTAAAAACTCTAGCCGGAAAGAAGTGATATCATAAGTAACTTGTACGTATATACCATATATATGGACTAGACGGTAAAAAACACACATGAATAGCCATGAGCTATATATAATCTCGGTTCTCTCCAATAGTTGGATCATCAACGAAATTAAGCAAATGCATGAGACGCGCTTTAAACGAGGGGTTGCCTGTGATTGTGGGTACCAGCACAATTTTCGTGGGGTTGTAGTTATGGCCTGTAATTAATCGTGGACGAATTTTAGGGGTCACACCGGACGTATGTCAACTATCGACTCACCATTCCCCCTTCTCTGACGACATAAGAGCTCTGACGACATAAGAGCTCCCAGGCGAAGCTGCGACGCGGGATCCTTGCCCCCCCTGAATGTTAGATTATACGTATAGGTACACGTCGGGACGGCATAACTCTTTCTCTCGTTACGTTTACATGGTATCAGAGCAATGTTCCTGACCTAGGTCGGCCGCCGCCTCTCCGCTTCCGCTCACCGTCGGTCGCCGCGTCTCGCTCCTCTGCCGTGATGGCATCCAGCGCTATGACATCCGGCTCCTTGCCCGCGTCGACAGACTCGTCGCTGCTAACCCTACCGGTAGCGCCTGCCCCAATCTCCTCCTCGGGCGAGCCCATGACGAGCGGTGGCTCGCCACCGGCCTTCGCACCGCCTGCTCCGGTGCGGCCAAGCTACTCGCCACCAGGTTTCCCACTGGCCGTGCCGCCAAGTTCGTCGTCTTCCTCGCCGCTTCCGATCTACACTGCCATGGTTTCGGCTTCGGCCGACAATGGCCACGGCGCGGCAAGAGGGTTTTCGTCGTCGTACGGCTACACTGGCTACGGCGTTCCTCCGATGGGTTTCTCGCCGTTGGGTGGCTATCCCAGCTATCCGGGTTACCCTATGGTGCCGCCCATGCTAGGGTTTGGTGCTTTGCCGTCGGACTCCGTCTACGGCTCTTCATCAACACCGATATCCTCTGGACCTCCACCAGTGTCCACGCCGACGCCTGCGACCCAGCCAGCGTTCTTCTCACCTAAGCACTAACGCCGCTCTTTCACCGTTCAACAACGGACGCCATCCTTAGACTGTGATTCATGCGAGATTTTATGTGAAAACTCTGCCCCGCAAAAAGAGTGATATCATATGTAATGTGTACGTATATGGTACAATATATATGGACTACTTCCTCCTTCACAGTTTATAAGGCACACGCGTACCCCTAGGTCGCGAATTTAACCTATATAATTTAAATTATATAATACAAAAATTATATCATTAGAAAATAGAACATCTAAACTTTCTAATGATATAGTTTTTGTAACATATAACTAATGCTAACTTGATCAAATTTGCGACCTAGGGGTACGCGCGTGTCTTATAAACTGTGAGAGAGGGAGTACAATAGATGGTAAATAAATGCAAAGAAGGTAAGGCCATGGTTGAGGTGGTAAAGAAACATGCATGGACAGCCATGAGCTACAATAATCTCGGTTATTCTCCAGTAATTGATCATCAGCACTTTAAACGAGGGGTTGCCTGCGATGTGATTGTGGGTAGCGGCACAATTTTCGTGGGGTTGTAGTTATGGCATGTAATTAATCGTGGACGAATTTTAGGGGTCACACCGGACCCATGTCAACCAAAATTAAAGAGAAAGAAAAAGAAATCCTCTACTCACCACCACTTCACCAGTCCCTCTCCTACAGGTCGTCGCCGCGATCGCCGGCCTCCAGCGCCCCCAATCGCGCCGCCGCGCAAACCCTAGCTGCTACCCTTCCATCGGGGGCACGACCGCGGCTCTCCTCGACGGCGGCCGGCCAAGGAAGACCGGGAGGCGCGGACGACGGATTGCTCCCGAGCTGAAGCCTGCTCCCTCCCCGCCCCTACCTGCTGCGGCATCGAGCACGACGGGGGGCCTCGCCGTCGATTTGCCGGCCGTGGGAGCCGCTGCTCTTCCGCGGGACACCCCGGCCTCGCCAGCGTCTTCCCAGGGTCGCCCCACGCCATGGGATGCGCGGCCGTGAGCGCCCGATGGGACGCGTCCACGACCTGTAGGACCTCGCCCCTCGATGACGCGACCTCGCTGGTGCCTCGTTCTGCAGCCCCTGCCTCCCCGAGCTGTTGGTGGCGCTCTCCTGCCTGTGGTGGTGCTGCCGGCGTCTAGTGCCGGCGAGCACGTCCACGAGCACCTGCTGCCTACCACCTCGACGACTAGCCGCTGCCGGTGAGGTCCCTCTCCTCATCCTCCCTCTACTCTTGCCCAAAAAAAATTGAATCTTTGTATTGGGCTGGATGTGCTAGCACTTGAGGAACCGTGCGCTCGTCCATGTGCCACAAATTCGATGCAAATTATTTCATCAAGTTTGCTCTTCTGGATCAGTTTTGGTTTATACCTGTACACCTGTATCTTGATTAGTAGTTGACACTAGCAGCGCCAATAGGTGTATCCAGTGAGGAATCAATGACCCATTTGAGGGAGACCATGGACGTTTCTAATCTTGTCCAGCTGTTCATCATGGGCAGTAGCAGAACGAGGCCCCTGTTTTACTCCAACGCTTTCTTGTTTTACTGATTTGCTGTGGTTACATTCAGTCCCAATCTGCTAACCTATGGATGCATGGCAGTTCCCGAAATGGTGGTCACGATATTATTAGGAGTTTCTATAATTATTGATCTTGAATAAGCTGTGTCCATTCTCACGTATTTTACAGGTTAGGTGATCTTGAAGTCACTTGGTCTCCATCATACAGCATTGGCTGCTTCTGGCTGGCTTGCACGCTGGAGCAGAAGTGCGTGCTCACTGACCGACTTTCGCCACGCTGGCTGACTGCATCTTCAAGGAATGTAAATACTTGGGCAATCAGCATGTGTGTGCTGTGATGAATGGACTGTTCAATGGACAATCCATCTAGATTTCGTTAGCTTCAATTGCATTAATTCCGGAGTAGAATCCTGATGTGTGTGTATATATATGCACGGGTTTATGGATAGTTTGTGATGCTTATGTTCTCTTTAATTTGCTTCGCCATTGAGCTCTAGGCTTTGTCTTAAAATCTAGCATGGCAAGTCTACTCCTAGTGTGTATTATGTGTCAATCTTCAGAGTGCAACATCCGAGAGATGTCCATCACACATCTTGAGATTTAAGTGTAACCAATTTTGATGTATGTTGTCTATTTTATTTTTCTACCAAGCACTTATATTTGCTATATTATTGATGTAGGTCAATGGAGCAACTTGTGGCAGATCTCGCTACTACCATTGTCATCGTGCTACTAGTAGGACCTCTACTTCGAGAAGGAATTAGGGCTCGACCTGTTGGTGTGTTCTTGTGTGGTGCCCTCACTGCCCATGTTCACCACCGACGAGTCTGAAACCGGAGACGGCGCCGCTGTCCTGCTTCTTGGCTGTGGACGACGTCGAGCATGAGGTCTCCAGGATGGACACGCTCGCCGGCATCACCGTCAATTTTAGTGTCGAGGTAATTTCACTCTCTCCAACCCTGCTTGTCTGGTTGCTGCATATGGTGTTCTCTATGCATTGTGTTCTTACCAAATGAGAGGGATAAGCTAGGGAAATTAAGCAAGTGAGAATGTTTGCATGGTCTTCTTTCTTTTCTTCTGTTAGCTTATTTATTTGATCTGGAGCGGTAGCTGTGCTCGCTGACTGACTTTCGCCATGCTGGCTGGCTACATCTTGAAAGGTTGTATCTTTTGCTTTGTTCATCAACATAAGGCGTCCATTTGCAGTACTCTGTAAATTTTGATTCACTGTCAGTTTTATTATGTTGCAAAGTTCGCTCATAATGTTTGCTATCGGTTCTTCTTGAACAGAGGGAGTGGATATGTTGGACAAGTCAGTGGAGAAGTTCCTGGAGCATTATGCCTGCTGCTCCAGCATCTGCTTGTGCTCTGTCACGGCCGTTGTCTTCAAGGTCCTGTTCTTGTTTTCCTCTTGTGTACTTTCTAGTCTCATGTTCATCTTTTCCGCAGATTTGTTTTCAGAAATAAATAGCCCCCTGTTCTTGCTCATGTGTAAATAAGTGAGAAACAAATAGAAGATAATTATGTTTTGTCTAGCATGTGTAAATCTAACACAACAGACTGCAATTATGTTTTTTAATTATTTTCTCTGCAGATTCGTAGCCAAAACTGAGCCAAATCCGTGTTCTTGGTCTGTTTCTATTTGCTTTTCTTGATATATTGGTAGGCCTGTTTATGATCTCTAGGAATAATCATCTAGCTATTTTACATGCAACGACAGTAGTCATCTAGCTTTTTTTCTCTTTCTTAATGTATATGGGCTGAAGAACTTCATGCTTGCTCATATTTTAGCAATTGCATGACTCCGAATATGTAATTGATCATGAACTTGATTTCCAATAATAGCTGTTTTAGTCATCGAGTCATGCCCTGTGTAGGGCCGTTGAGCTGTTGGACTTTAAGAAGTTTTTGGTGCTTTACTAGTACTGGAATGTGTGGTTGCAGTTGTAGTTGATCTTGTCAACGTTAAACATACTAGTCGAATTGGATTGTATGTTTGAATGTCTAGAGGCATGCTGTATGTACTTTTCTGGCATTTGTATTGTGGTCCTGGATGTCTAGAGAAGGGCAAAGATCATGGCAGAATTTTGAATACTTGCTAATTGAACTTGCAGTGTTTTAGCAAGTCTAACTCTTAGTGGCTTTGAATTGATAGTATTTGGCTGTTGCTGGTGATGAAGTAGTGCCACTGCAATGTATTTGGCCAAGTTGACTAACTGCAATTTATTCGTGAATATTCATCATCACATTTTCGCCACTAGCTGCTGCTCTGACTATTTCTTGATATTTCATTGGCATGCCTGTGGACATGTGTTTCCTGACACTAATGAAAAGTGTGCAAATTCTATTTGCAGGATGGAAAAGCGGAGCTGGAGGTGGCCTTCTTCCTCTATATACGTCTAGATTTACTCGAGTATCCCTGCTGTGATATACAGTGGCATCTAGAGCTATGGCTAAAGTGTGATCCGGCCATCGAGGAGATGATGACGATGCTGGTTTAGGTTCAGTTTTGGTGGTTGTGTAACCAGGACGTACGTGGTCCTGGCACTAAGTGCAGTTCTAACCGATTCTTTGGTTGACGTTTTTATTACGAATCTTGCCTATTTCAGTTGTATGTGTATTTTTGGGCTCTGACCAAGTTGCTGTGATGTGCAATGTTGCAACATAGCAATACTATTGAGGTCCTGAATAGCATAAGTTCCAGGAGCATTTAGGGTCCCCATTATATTTTGTCTTGACCTGGGCATATATCTATATCATCTGTAGCTAGCTACCTGCACAGAATGAAGTAGCTACCTGTGGTTGTACCTACTCTGTTGGTGTTCCTGTAATAGATGAGATTGAGGCGTCTCATTTTCTGTAAAGAAGTGAAGCTGCATCTGTGAGTTTAGAATCTGAGACATGAGACTGAAATGTCCTTATATGCTTTCTTGCCACTGATTGTCCTTGATTTGGTTTGGCGTATACAAGATCAAAGATTTGTGCCTTGCATGGTTATGTGTGGTAGTTGAGTATTTTCATGGCTCCACGAGCTTATCTTACACGATATCCTTGACTGTGAACAGGTTGACGTGCCGTTTTCTGAATGCTGGAGATGAGCACTTGCACCTTCAGCTGGTGGAACCAGAAGCGGAGGCTGATTGTCTCCACCTGGTGGAACCAGAAGTTGTATGCGGAAGGTAGGCAGCGAAGTTTAGGTGAGTTTCTGGTTTAATCCCGCCTTTGAACTGGAAGATATTTCTTGATATTTCATTGGCCTGCCTGTGAAGACGTGATTGCTAGCAGTAATTAAGCATGCTCATTCTATTTGCAGGACTGAGAAGCGGAGCTGGTAGCGGTGGTTTAGGTGAGTATCCCCCTGCTGTGATATAAAGTTGGCATCTATAGGCACGGTTGAAGTGCCATGGAGGAGATGAGGACGATGCTGGTTTAGGTATAGTTTTGGTAGCTGTGTAACATGGTCCTGGTACTAAGCGATGCTGTATCCATTTCTGTGGTTTAATTATGGATTTGTGCCTATTTCAGTTCTTTTTGGGATTTGACTTGTGCAATGTTACAGCATAGCAATATTTGTGGAGGTCGAGCATTTGGTCTCCTTTACATTTGGTCTTCACCTGGGCATATCTATATCATCTGTATCTACCTGCCTGCACCTACTCTGCCCCGTCTGCAAAGAAAATGATGATGATACGGTAGGGAGTAGTAAAAGGAAGCCAAATTAATTGGGTAATGCGAGCGTAGGAGCTGGGTGGTTTCAGCGGTTTTGAATCCATCCTTGCGTTACAGAGACTGCAAATGTATTTTGTGGTGGACAGGTCGAAACAGCCGTGGCATGCACAGGTATTCGAGTTCTCAGATGTCCCATGATTTATTGTGCTTTTCTAGCAACACATAAGCTAATGTGTCGAGGGCATTCTGGCAAAAAATGGTCAAAAGATGCAAATTCCATAAATGCTCGGTGCAAACATTTCGATATCACCTTTCAAATGATCCATGATACTCAGGAGGCGCATAATCTACATCCATGCAAATTTTCAGTATCAGATATTTTGCAAGTAACATTTTATTTGATACTAAAATTTTATATGGATATAGATCATAACCTTCCTGGGCACTATAAATCAGTTACACATTATTATCATGGAAACTACAACTTCAGGAGCTGATATTTCATATATGCCCCTATAGATTAGGGAGGGGCGAGTACTATTTCTGAAACAGCTATTGGTGAGTACATTCTGCAACTACTCAGAAAGAATAGCTTCGACACAACTTACACGAAAGCTGAAAGCACTAAATCAATTGCAGACTAGAGTAAGGTTGGCACCAAGCTAACCCACCTCATCCCAGGTATAGTACAAGTGAACGGAGAGCAAAAATCAAAACTACAGAGAAAGTACCAGATGCAGCTAAGGTACAATTCACAGCGGGAATTCTACATAAAAACATCCCCTCCAAGTGAAAAACATGCCCACAGATAAATAATAATAAAGGGGGGGGGGGTGACAATTTAACACACTTTTATTTGCAATTTGATTATTTGCCACACCCTGTGTCACTGACATGTGGTAGTCCTGTGACCTGTGGCAACTGGCAAATAACCAAATTTCAGAGAAAAATGTGGCAAATGATCAAATATCCCATAATAATACAAAGATCTGGTGAGCAATGTTCTCATGCAAAGTTGCTTGGACAGTAGTAATCAAGTTAGATATCCTACAAGCCATCTATTGCACTGGACCCATAGACTTGCAAGATTTCTAACGTCATACGTGATTACCAATGGTCAAGAAACTTAACAAGAAAACACTGCCCATATGTATTATTGTTACCCTATACACTAGGTACGGGTGGTAAGAGGAAAAGCTAGATCTCATGATGAAACTGAGCTAGGCATATATGTAAACATCAAGGTATAGTGTCACTCCTCTGTTGGCAAAAGATGCCTCGCATCATTTGTCATGTCCGTGCTTTCCATCATAGTTTCAACAGGAGTTTCCACAGATCTATTGGCCATGTTTATACTTTCTACCTCACTGGCCATGCTTGTGCTTTCTTTCTCAATTTCCACTGGATTTTCTACAAGGCCACATTCCTCAACTTGGATGGCCATGTCTATGTTGCCCTTAATTAGGGTTTGAGTTTCAGTAGAGTCATTTGTATTTACCTTACTTTCACAAGGAGAGCTCAAACCTTCGTTGATTTTGGTATCCATCCTCACAGCCTCTATCGATGACCAAACCTTGTTTCGTTTATTGTGCTTCTTGCTCCGCAAATGGCCAGCCATGGTCACATTGCTATCGCACCTGACTTTGCAGCGATCACACCACAGGTAGTTGTTCTTCTGAACAACTTCATGCAACTCTCCATCTACCAGTATGCATATTTTTTTAGGTTCATCGCAAGGTTCTATTCCACTCTTATTCCCGGTGATCTTCCGCAAGTTGTCTTTGATATCAGTTATCACCTTGCTTGTTCCACACTGGGCGAACTTTGCCTTATGTTTTTTCCCTTCAAGATGCTCATTAAGTCCAGCTTCACAAGTTGCACTCACTTGGCATAGTGCACAGCTCCAGTCCTTGGTTAGTTTCTGTACTTTCTTTGGTACATTCTTAGGTACAGTGGGTCCAACAATTGTATCTGCCTTCCTCTTCATCCTCTGGACCATTGTTTTTGATGAAGGAGCCTGAAATGAACATTTCAGTGCAGTAGTTATTGGGTGTGCATATGAAACAAAAACCTGCAGCTCTGGAAGAATAGCATATGAAACTAACTCTCACGATCAAACTATCTCTCTACACATACCGACACCACCAATTTAAAGGAATGTGTGGACATGAGTGGAACCAATGGGAAACAATCAATCCTTTTAAGCTCTGATCTGGGCCCATAATTTTTTTCTGTGTGTTTCTGTCATCTAAGAGCAATAATATGGAGCTATTCTATGAGGTTTGGTGTTCCACTGAAGTAATCAGAAAAACAACATTCTAGATAAAAAAAGATTGCTCACAGATAGCGTGCAAAACTATGAAAGGACAGAGCATAAATACAGAAGGAATGAAGAACTTCTGAGCCAGGTAGTAGTTTTTATGCCTTATCTGGAAATAGAACTTCCGAAGTAGTACAATGGCAATGCCCTTGTCAGAACAATCTAACGAGAAAGATATGAGCGCACACACCTCAGGTCTCCCGGAGGGCTCGATCTCAAGCAGCTGGAGCTTATGCTTCGGCTTCGGCCGCGGCGGAGACAACCTCCTCTCCTCACAGTGGAACGGCATCCTTTCCCCAAACCCGGCTTGCGGGCGAGGCCCAAACTGGTTGAAGCCATGCCAGGCTCCAAGCTGGTCGAAAGGCATCGGCGGCAGCGCGTGCGGGGGCGGATGCATCGGCGGCGGCATGAGGTGGCCGGGAGGGAAGAACGGGTCGGGCAGGAACCCGCCGCGGGCGAAGGCGAGGTCGCCCTTGGCCTCGAACTCGCGGCGCACCTCCTCCTCGATGAGACGCCGCCGCACCTCCATCTGGATAATGCCTTCCCGCCGCGCCGCCTCCCACTCGGTCGATGGCGGCGGCGGCGGCAGAGGCCCTGGTTGGCGGAGGGGATGGGGAGCGTTGTCAGGGATTCGGGCGCCTTGAACGCCTTGACCACCGAAGTAGCCGTCGCGGGGGTGAGAGAGCGGTGCCGGCGGGGAATCGGCGGAGGCGGACGAGGAGGGCCCGCGGTCGCCGGCGCGGAAGCGGAACTCCATGAGTCTCCGCGTCGGCGGCAATGGCCGGGCGGGCTGGCTTGCTGGGAGAGCGGGCGATTGGAGCGGCGGATTTGCGAGCGGCGGCGCGGCGCGGTGCAGAGTGCAGAGCAAAGGCAGAGTGAGTGCCGCTTCCGGCGTGCGTGGCGACTCCGTCGGCGAGTCTTTTTTTTCCTGCTGAAATACAAGATTCCGCGGTGGAGACAACCAATGGCTTGCTCGTTCCTTTTTTTTTCCTCCCGAAATACAAGTGGGACGACCTGTCGCTGTCGTAGATCAAGTGATCGACATGTGCAAGCCACCACTTTTTCGAAGCCAACGTCCACCAGAAAATACATTTGCAGTTTCTGTAACGCAAGGATGGGCGCTGAAACCACCAAGCTCCTACGCTCGCATTACCCAATTCATTCACTTGCCTTGCTTTTACTACGTACTACGTACTACTCCCTACCGTATCTTCATCATTTTCTGAGCAGAGTTGCCGATTCCAAATATAAAGGAGACCAAATATTGCTATGCTGTAACGTTGCACAAGTCAAATCCCAAAAAACAACTGAAATAGGCACAAATTCATAATTATACCTTAAACCCACAGAATTGGATACAACATCCCTAGGTACCAGAACAGCGTTACACAGCTACCGAAACTATACCTAAGCCAGCATCGTCATCTCCTATATGGCACTTCAGCCGTGCCTATAGATGCCAACCATATATCACACCAGCGATACTCACTTAAACCACCGCTACCTCCTCTCGCACCTCCAGCTCCGCTTCTCAGTCCTGAGCATGCTTAATTAGTGTGCCACCAATCACATCTTCACAGGCATGCCAATGAAATAGCAAGAAATATCTTCTGGTTCAAAGGGGGATTAAACCAGAAACTCACCTAAACTTCGCTGCCTACCTTCCGCATACAACTTCTTGTTCCACCAGGTGGAGACGATCAGCCTCCGCTTCTGGTTCCACCAGCTGAAGGTGCAAGTGCTCATCTCCGGCATTCAAAAAAACAGCACATGAACCTGTTCACAGTCAAGGATACCATGTAAGATAAGCGTGTCGAGACATGAAATTACTCAACTACCACACATAACCATGCAAGGCACAAATCTTTGATCTTGTATATGCCAAACCAAATCAAGGACAATCAGCGGCAAGCAAGCATATGGACATTTCAGTCTCATATCTCAGATTCTAAACTAACGGATGCAGCTTCACTTCTTTACAACAATGAGGCACCTCAATCTCATCTACTAAAGGAAAACCAACAGAGTAGGTACAGCCACAGGGGTAGCTACTTCATTCTGTGCATATAGCTAGCTTCAGATGGTATAGATATATGCCCAGGTCAAGAAAATATATAATGGAGACCCCAAATGCTCCTGGATATTCTCAGAAATTATGCTATGCAGGACCTCAATAGTATTGCTATGTTGCAACATTGCACATCACAGCAACTTGGTCAGAGCCCAAAAATACACATACAACTGAAATAGGCAAGATTCGTAATAAAAAACGTCAACCAAAGAATCGGTTAGAACTGCACTTAGTGCCAGGACCACATCCTGGTTACACAACCACCAAAACTGAACCTAAACCAGCATCATCATCTCCTCGATGGCCGGTTCACACTTTAGCCATAGCTCTAGATGCCACTGTATATCACAGCAGGGATACTCAAGTAAACATACCTAGACGTATATACAGGAAGAAGGCCACCTCCAGCTCCGCTTTTCCATCCTGCAAATAGAATTTGCACACTTTTCATTAGTGTCAGGAAACACATGTCCACAGGCATGCCAATGAAATATCAAGAAATAGTCAGAGCAGCAGCTAGTGGCGAAAATGTGATGATGAATATTCACGAATAAATTGCAGTTAGTCAACTTGGCCAAATACATTGCAGTGGCACTACTTCATCACGAGCAACAGCCAAATACTATCAATTCAAAGCCACTAAGAGTTAGACTTACTAAAACACTGCAAGTTCAATTAGCAAGTATTCAAAATTCTGCCATGATCTTTGCCCTTCTCTAGACATCCAGGACCACAATACAAATGCCAGAAAAGTACATACAGCATGCCTCTAGACATTCAAACATACAATCCAATTCGACTAGTATGTTTAACGTTGACAAGATCAACTACAACTGCAACCACACATTCCAGTACTAGTAAAGCACCAAAAACTTCTTAAAGTCCAACGGCTCAACGGCCCTACACAGGGCATGACTCGATGACTAAAACAGCTATTATTGGAAATCAAGTTCATGATCAACTATACATATTCGGAGTCATGCAATTGCTAAAATATGAGCAAGCATGAAGTTCTTCAGCCCATATACATTAAGAAAGAGAAAAAAAAGCTAGATGACTACTGTCGTTGCGTGTAAAATAGCTAGATGATTATTCCTAGAGATCATAAACAGGCCTACCAATATATCAAGAAAAGCAAATAGAAACAGACCTAGAACACAGATTTGGCTCAGTTTTGGCTACGAATCTGCAGAGAAGTAAATAATGATATAGCTCAGTTTTGGCTCAATGTAATCAAACTGCAAACAAATGTGAACATCACCACCATCAAGGTTTGATGGTGATGTCGGCGAGTGTGTCCATCCTAGAGACCTCGTGCTCGAGGTCATCCACGGCAAATAAGCAGGACAGCAGCGTCCTCTCAGGTTTCAGACTCATCGGTGATGAACACGGGCAGCGAGGGCGCCACACAAGAACCAACCAACAGGACAATCCCTACTTCCTTCTCAAAGTAGAGGTCCTACTAGTAGCATGCTGACAACGGTAGTAGCGAGATCGGCCACAAGCTCACAAGTTGCTCCATTTGATCTACATCAATAATATAGCAAATGAGTCAGTGCATGTTCATGCCTATAGAACGACGTAGAAATTAAAGTCCAACCAATTGGAAGCAGGTATCTTCACTTATGATTTATAACAAGAATACTACATACTATCATGAGAATCAATCCACGGAAAGCAAAGGAGCTGTTCTCCCTAAACAAAATGATCAAGATTACACAGCACCAATCCAAAACATACAATAAGAACAAAAGGAGGCAACTATAAAGCTCCAGATCAGCTGCACTTGACTCAGTCTTTACATTATCACAACTTCTAAACATCATAATTGCAGTCAGTTGTGTTAGATTTACACATGCTAGACAAAACATAATTATCTTCTATTTGTTTCTCACCTATTTACACATGAGCAAGAACAGGGGGCTATTTATTTCTGAAAACAAATCTGCGGAAAAGATGAACATGAGACTAGAAAGTACACAAGAGGAACTGAAACAAGAACAGGACCTTGAAGACAACGGCGGTGACAGAGCACAAGCAGATGCTGGAGCAGCAGGCATAATGCTCCAGGAACTTCTCCACTGACTTGTCCAACATATCCACTCCCTCTGTTCAAGGAAGAACCGATAGCAAACATTATGAGCGAACTTTGCAACATAATAAAACTGACAGTGAATCAAAATTTACAGAGTACTGCAAATGGAGGCCTTATGTTGATGAACAAAGCAAAAGATACAATCTTTCAAGATGTAGCCAGCCAGCATGGCGAAAGTCAGTCAGCGAGCACAGCAACTGCTGCAGATCAAACAAATAGGATAACAGAAGAAAAGAAAGAAGACCGTGCAAACATTCTCACTTGCTTAATTTTCCCTAGCTTATCCCTCTCATTTGGTAAGAACACAATGCATAGAGAACACCATATGCAGCAACCAGACCGGCAGGGTTGGAGAGAGTGAAATTACCTCCACCCTAAAATTGACGGTGATGCCGGCGAGCGTGTCCAACCTGGAGACCTCATGCTCGAGGTCGTCCACAGCCAAGAAGCAGGACAGCGGCGCCCTCTCCGGTTACAGACTCGTCGGTGGTGAACATGGGCAGCGAGGGCACCACCCAAGAACACACCAACAGGTCGAGCCCTAATTCCTTCTCGAAGTAGAGGTCCTAGTAGTAGCACGATGACAACGGTAGTAGCGAGATCTGCCAAAAGTTGCTCCATTGACCTACATCAATAATATAGCAAATATGAGGTGCTTGGTAGAAATAGACAGCATACATAAAAAATCTGTTACGCTTAAATCTAAAGATGTGTTATGGACATCTCTCGGATGTTGCACTCTGAAGATTGACACATAATACACTCTAGGAGTAGACTTGCCATGCTAGATTTTAAGATAAAGCCTAGAGTTCAATGGCGAAGCAAATTAAAGTGGGCCATAAGCATCACAAACTATCCGTAAACTCGTGCATATACACACATCAGCATTCTACTCCGGAATTACTGCAATTGAAGCTAACGAAATCAAGATGGATTGTCCATTGAACAGTCCATTCATCACAACACACACATGCTGATTGCCCAAGTATTACCTTCCTTGAAGATGCAGTCAGCCAGTGTGACGAAAGTCGGTCAGTGAGCACGCATTTCTGCTCCAGCGTGCAAGCCAACCAGAAGCAGCCAATGCTGTATGATGGAGACCAAGTGACTTCAAGATCACCTAACCAGTAAAATACGTGAGAATGGACACAGCTTATTCAAGATCAACAATTATAGAAACTCCTAATAAAATCGTGACCACCATTTCGGGAACTGCCATGCATCCATAGGTGAGCAGATTGGGACTGAATGTAACCACAGCAAATCAGTCGAACAAGAAAGCATTGGAGTAAAACAGGGGCCTCGTTCTGCTACTGACCATGATGAACAGCTGGACAAGATTAGAAACGTCCATGGTCTCCCTCAAATGGGTCATTGATTCCTCACTGGATACAGCTATTGGCGCTGCTAGTGTCAACTACTAATCAAGATACAGGTGTCCAGGTATAAACCAAAATTGATTCAGCAGAGCAAACTTGATGAAATAATTTGCATCGAATTTGTGGCACATGGATGAGCGCACGGTTCCTCAAGTGCTAGCACATCCAACATTAATGCAAAGATTCAATTTTTTTTGGGCAAGAGTAGAGGGAGGATGAGGAGAGGGACCTCACCGGCAGCGGCTAGTCGTCGAGGTGGTAGGCAGCAGGTGCTCGGGGACGTGTTCGCCGGCAGTAGCACAGGGGAGACGCCGGAAGCACCACCACGGGCAGGAGAGCACCACCACCAGCTCGGGGAGGCAGGGGCTGCAGAACGAGGCGCCGGCGAGCTCGCGTCCTACAGGTCGTGGACGCGTCCCATCGGGCGCTCACGGCGCCCGCGCGTCCCATGGCGTGGGGTGACCCTGGGAAGACGCTGGCGAGGCCGGGGTGTCCCGCGGAAGAGCGGCGGCTCCCACGGCCGGCAAATCGACGGCGAGGCCCCCCGTTGTGCTCGATGCCGCTATGGTTCGCAGCAGGTAGGGGCGGGGAGGGAGAAGGCTTCAGCTCGGGAGGTCTTCCTTCGCCGGCCGCTGTCGAGGAGAGCCCCCGATGGAAGGGTAGCAGCTAGAGTTTGCGCGGCGGCGTGATTGAGGGCTGCATTCGCGGGGGAGAGCGAGCTTGGCCGGCGGTGAGTTGAGGATTTCTTTTTCTTTCTCTTTAATTTTGGTTGACATGCGCCTGGTGTGACCCCTAAAATT
Organism: Lolium rigidum; assembly: GCF_022539505.1. Classification (NCBI taxonomy): domain Eukaryota; kingdom Viridiplantae; phylum Streptophyta; class Magnoliopsida; order Poales; family Poaceae; genus Lolium; species Lolium rigidum. The sequence continues at coordinate 347,604,605 of NC_061508.1, forward strand.
CGTCCACGATTAATTACATGCCATAACTACAACCCCACGAAAATTGTGCCGCTAACCACAATCACATCGCAGGCAACCCCTCGTTTAAAGCGCTGATGATCAATTACTGGAGAATAACCGAGATTATAGCTCATGGCTGTCCATGCCTGTTTTTTTACCACCTCAACCATGGCCTTACGTTCTTTGCATTTATTTTACCATCTAGTCCATATATATTGCACCATATACGTACACATTACATATGATATCACTCTTTTTGCGGGGAGAGTTTTCACTTAAAATCTCGCATGAATCGCAGTCTAAGGGTGGCGTCCGCGGTTGAACGGTGAAAGAGCGGCGTTAGTGCTTAGGTGAGAGGAACGCTGGCTGGGTCGTAAGCGTCGGCGTGGACACTGGTGGAGGTCCAGAGGACGGCGATGTTGATGAAGAGCCGTAGACGGAGTCCGACGGCGGAGCACCAAACCCTAGCATGGGCGGCGCCATAGGGTAACCCGGATAGCTGGGATAGCCACCCAACGACGAGAACCCCATCGGAGGAACGCCGTAGCCAGGATAGCCTAGGTAGCCGTACGACAAACGGAAACCCTCTTGCCGCGTCATGGCCATTGTTGGTCGAAGCCGAAACCATGGCAACATCCGTGTAGATCGCGAGCGACGAGGAAGACGACGAACTTTGCGGCGCGGCCGGTGGGAAACCTGGTGGCGAGTAGATTGGCGGCACCGGAGCAGGCGGTGCGAAGGCCGGTGGCGAGACACCGGTCGTCATGGGCGTGCCCGAGGAGTAGATCGGGGCAGGCGATGTCGGTAGGGTTAGCAGCGACGAGTCCGTCGACGCGGGCAAGGAGCCGGATGTCATAGCGCTGGATGCCATCGCGGTAGAGGAGCGAGACGCGGCAGCGGTGGGCGACGGTGAGCGGAAGCGGAGAGGCGGTGGCCGACCTAGGTCAAGAACGTTGCTCTGATACCATGTAAACGTAGCGAGAGAAAGAGTTGTGCCATCCCGGCATGCCTCATCGGGTAGGGATCGTTTGTATTATATATTAGGTACAAAGTCCTATACTTAAAACACAGCAGTGTGATTGGGCGCCGTGGAGGGCTGCATTCGAGGGGAGGGGGTGCGAGGATCCCGCGCCGAAGCTTGGCCGGCGAGCGGTAGGGGCATGGGTGGAGGGGGGATCTTGTGTTGTAGAGAAGGAGGAACGGTGAGTTGATGGTTGACATACGTCTGGTGTGAACCCTAAAATTCGTCCACGATTAATTACATGGCATAACTACAACCCCACGAAAATTGTGCCGCTACACACAATCCCTCGTTAAGCATGTCTCATGCATTTGCTTAATTTCGCTGATGATCCAACTATTAGAGAGAACCGAGATTATATATAGTTGATGGTTGTTCATGTGTGTTTTTACCGTCTAGTCCATATATATGGTATATACGTACACGTTACTTATGATATCACTTTTTTGCGGCTAGAGTTTTACATAAAATCTCACATAAATCGCAGTCTAAGGGTGGCATCTGTGGTTCAATGGTGAAAGAGCTAGCGGTGTTAGAGCTGAGGTGAGAAGATGTCGAACCCACGGATCCCTTCATTCTCACCGGCGCCGGCGATAGAAATGATGGCCCCGCCAAGAGAAGGTTCTATTTGTTTTTCCCGACCTCTTTTGTGCCTCTCTTTTGTAAACTCCCCCCCCCTCGCCTCCCTTACCGCCATTTTCTCCACCACTATTACTTGATCTTATTCTTCTAGAACTTTCTCCCTCACCGACCGAACTCTTGTAAGAACTTAGCATTTTTTGGAGTTTTTATGTTAGTATGATCTACACAAACAAAAAAAACAAAAGAAGAGTCACATGGATCACCTTGAACAAGGAGAGGAAGGGTCGAAAACCACCCATGCCCTTCTTTCATGGGGTCGTAACATGGGTATACAAGTGTGGTACGAAGAGGACATTCCAATATACATCTCTGAAGTGGCACCTCCTTCACAAACAAGACTACTCTGGAGGAATATTTCACACTTAGAGTGCAAACACCCACTTCGAGGCCACCGCCACAACCTCTTAGCCTCATTTTGGGGTTTTTATGTTCCTACGAGACACACTAACACTGACAAAGAGAGGATTCACATAAAATCTCCATTTTTGGAACAAAAGTTTGGGGTAGATGTCACAGGGCCCATGAAACAAGGTTTAGCGTGAAACTAGGTGATGAAAGGTCGAGAACTATCCCTCTCTTTGCATTGAATCCTAATATGGGTATATAAGTGTGGTAGGAAGAGTGAAAACCAATATACAACTCTGAAGTAGTACCTCCCTGGTAAACATGACTTCTCGGGATGGATATTTCACATTTTTGTTGAAGTCCCACTTCGAAGCCACCAACCCAACTCTTGTAATAATTTGGCAACTTTTTTGATTTTTCATGTTCCTAGGACCTACGCTAACACAAAAAAATAGAGTAGTCACATGGAATCACCACTTTTGAAGGAAAGCTAGCAGTCGATGTCGCCAGTCACATGAAACAGGGTTTCACCTAAAACCAGGAAAGGAAAGGTCGGAAACTTATCCCCTCATGAATGGGGTCCTATATGGGTATATAGGTGTATTGTGAAGACTAAATCCAATACAAATCTCTTTAATGACACTTCCTTCGCAAACATGACAACCTAGGAGGAAAATTTCAGAATTATAGTGCAAAAACTCCAACCTTGAGTGCACCGACCCAACTCTTGTAAGAACTTTTTAAACAGGTGGCACAAAGTGCCCAACTTTAAATTAATAAAGCCTTTACGGCCATTACATAGGCCCAACTCTTGTAAGAAATTTTTTAATAGGATGCACAAAGGCACAAGAACTCTTGTAAGAACTTGGACTCTTTTGGGGGTGTTTTATGTTCATATGACCTACACTAACACAAAAAAAGATAAGAGTCACATGGAATCACCATTTTGGAAGGAAAGCTAGGGATAGACTTCTCACAAGGCTTACGGAACAAGGTTTCAAATGAAACTGGGAGAGGAAGGGTCAAACCCCTGCATGGCACCTCCTTCTCAAACTTGACTACCCAGAGGAAGATTAAGACTCATGGTGCAAAACTTCTACTTCGAGGTCACAAACCCAAACTCTTGTAAGCACTTGGCCTCCTTTTGGGGTTTCATCTTCCTAGGACGTACACTAACCCAAACAAAGAGAAGAGTCATAAGGAATTACCACTTGGAAGGAAAGTTGGGAATAGATGTTGTAGGACCCATGAAACAAGGTTTTGCCTGTAATAGGGAGAGGAAAGGTCAGAAACCTTCCCCATCTTGCATGGGGTCCTAATATGGGTATATAAGTGTGACAATGAGTGAAAAACAATCTAGATCGATGTATTGACGCCTCATTTGCAAATATGATTACCTAGAGGAGGATATCACACTACTAGGAAAAGGGCAATCAGTGGCGCACCACTTTTACCCATGGCGCACTAGTGGTGCGCCACTGTTATCACGCCACTGCTAACTTTTAGTAGTGGCGCACTAGTGGTGCGCCATTGCTATTTGGCTTAGCAGATGGCGCACCGGTAGTGCGCCACTACTAGGTTCATGGTGCGCCACTCCTAAACGTCCGAGGTGCGCCACCTGGATAGAAAAAAGGTGCGCCACTACTAAATTTTGAAATTTCTAGATCCGGATCCGGATCGGGATCCGGATCCGGATCCGGCACATTTCGTTTCGAATTTTTTGGCTCGTTATTTTTTCTCGTTCTTGTTGCTAGAATTATTTTTGCAATGTTCATTCTCATTTTTCTTAGCCTAGCCGCCGATGGTGATGGATGAGGGACGTAGGAGAGGTGAAGAGAGGTGAGGAGATGTAGGAGAGGATGAACAAGAGGACGAAGGATGGAAGTAATGGAGGAGGTCACCGGAGCTCGACATAGTGGAGGAGGTCGCCGGAGTGAAAGGAGGAGAGGAGAGGAGGAGGTCGCCGGAGTGAAAGGAGGAGAGGAGAGGAGGAGGTCGCCGGAGTGAAAGGAGGAGAGGAGAGGAGGAGGTCGCCGGAGTGAAAGGAGGAGAGGAGAGGAGGAGGAGGAGGAGGTCGCCGGAGTGAAAGGAGGAGAGGAGAGGAGGAGAGCAGGAGGAGGAGAGGAGAATATGTGAAGGAGGAGGGAGGAGGGAGGAGGGAGGAGGGGGTTAAGTGGCCGGCTCCTCCATTTTGAAATTCGTGGGCGGGAAGCTTAGCGGTGGCGCACCAAGGCATGGGTGCGCCACCGCTAATTTTTTTCTATTTTTTGCCCAAAATCTAAAACCTGAAAAAAGTCCTGTTTCTGTTTTGAATTTGACGAATCCATTTTTTCTCCAAACGGCCGTAGGCCGTTGAATTCGAATAGGAAATTTCGCGTAGATCGATTTTGATATAAAAAGTTTTTCATCCGAGGTCGTATGCAACCAGAAATCCCGTTTTACCGAAACATGACGCCATTTTGCATAATATATCAAAATTCATTTTTTTCAATTTTCACTAAACCTAGATGACATATTACATGGGAATTTCAAAGGATTTAATTTTTTGAATTTTCTATCTATTTCTTTTATTTTTTGCAAACTCCAAAAGGCGATCCACGGTGGGGGGGGTGGAAATGTTTGGGCACCACTTAGCAGTGGCGCACCAAGCATGGTGCGCCACTACTAAGTGATGCCCAAACATTTCCATCCTCCCCTTTACATAGTAATGGCGCACCATGTAGAGGTGCGCCACTGCTACAAAAATAGCTGTGGCGCACCTCTACACGGTGCGCCATTGCTACGTATAAGGCTGGGTCAAACTCATGGTCAAACTTAGTGGTGGCGCACCGCAGGAGAGGTGCGCCACAACTACATTTTTAATAGTGGCCCACCACTTTCCAGTGCGCCACTGCTAAGTAGTAGTGGCGCACTGCCCTCTTGGTGCGCCACTAACACCCATCTTACGGCTAGCCTTTTTTCCTAGTAGTGTCAGACTTATAGTGTAAAACTTCCACTTCGAGGCCACCGACCAAAATCTTGTAAGCACTTGGCATATTTTCGGGGGTTTTATGTTCCTAGGATCTACACTAACAAATACAATGAGAAGAGTCACATGGAATACCCACTTCAGAAGCAAAGGTATGTCTAGACATTATGGGGCCCACGAAGTAGAGTTTTGCTTGAAACCCAAAGAGGAAGGGTAGGAAACAAACCATGTTGCATATGGTCCTAATATGGGTATATAAATGTGTTTTGAAGATAAAGAAAAAAAATAAGCATCTCTAAAGTGGGATCTCCTTCGCAAACACCACTACCCGCGAGGAATATTTCACACTTGTAGTGCAAAAGTGACTCCCACTTTGAGCCAATTGGGGTAACTCTTGTAAGCACATGGACTTCTTTTGAGTTTTTCATGTTCCAAGAACTTATACTAACACAACAAATGGAAGAGCCACATGAAATCACCACTTTGGAGAGAAAATTAGGTCGGTGACCCCGATGTGGGAATTTTGCACTCTAAGTCCTAAACCTTCCGAGGGATAGTTCTATTCAGAAGCAAGTTCCACTTCACCATAAGGTTATTGGCTACTCTACTCATTATACTTTACAAAAGAATTGTGTATGTATACACATATACATATACGCGTGAGGGTTTTTACCCCCCTCAGGCGGTTTCAGGTGAAACCGTAATCTATGGACCCGACGTTGTCTACCCCTATATCTCCTTCAAAAGTGGTGACCCCATGTGACTTTAATCTTTGGTGGCGTTAGGATAGGTCATGTGGTCGTGATCAACCCCATTAATTAAGATATGAGTTGGGACCGTGGCCTTGGTATCCCAATGTCGCACGAAAAGTCCACTAGTTAATCACCGCGGAAAGCCTACCCTTGTGTCTACTAGTGGTAATAATAGTAATTCACATGATTTATCTTCTTTCCATCTACAGTGGCAGCGACGTGTTGGCCCCCGACACCAAAGTTATCATCGGGGTGTGGAGTGTGCCCATGCACGTATCTAGTCTGCCCCCCTTGTCGTCTCAAGGCGCCATCGTCAGGTGGCAAGCTAGACGATGCACCCCAGCGACCACTCTATATTGGACCTGGGTATACTACAAAACCAACCAATGGATGTCATGTGTCTAAGAGTAGGCGATTTGAATACAAATACATCGACAAGGGTTTTTTTTTTTTTTATAAATCATTCCAACACTTTTGTAATATATATTTTAGCTTGCGGTGCGCTCCGGTGGCTAGCCATTCGTATGTAGGACTAGATTCGGCAACAAGGCCAATAATACACGGTTTAATGAACATATTTTTTTCTTCATATTCTTGAAATTAATATCTGAATGTGTGAGTATGTATACGGTACCTAATACTATGCAATATTTGCCCATGCAGGGTGATGTACTATTATTATTATGGGCTAATGGCCGGAATACATAGTGGAGCAAAGACTTGAGCTGAGCATGATGAATGGGTGATCGTGGAGTACAAAGGTAGACAATGTATCCATGCTACTAGTCTAAATTCCGGAGTGGCGCCAGTGGATTTAATTCTAGAGCGGGAAAGGAGTGGATTTATTAGGCATGCGTGCGTGAGACACATTTCTGAGCCAAATTAACAGCGCGCATAGTTTCTAGGCAATTAAGTTGTAGAACGCAATCACTGGTTGGCGAAGTCTATGCGACGGACTCATGTCCAGCCAATAATCACGTTACAAACAAAATTGACCAAGACCAAGGCGTTGGGCCGCTTAATTACTCCTTAGCTGTCTCCACGGAAGGAATAGACTTGCTTAATCCTCGTTCTTTTTTTCATCGCACCTCATAAACGGAAGGCGATCCGCGAGATCGGTTACTTGGCCAATCCATGGCGAGAAAACCAGGTAGGGATTGGGCAGTTCCATTTGCCACGGATCCTCCTACTTCTTCACCATGGCCATATAACTCGCCGATGCTGCCCATCCTTCTTCTAAACTTGCTACCAGAGGAAGAAGTAGAGGATGAGTACTAGTTTGCTGCACTTGAGCTCGCCACGGCTGACTCACCCTCCCATCTACTAATACTGCACTTCAGCTCGCCCGCGATTCCAGCCGTCTGCGGCGAGGCCTCGCGCAGCCGACCTCCGTCCCAACACCAGCCCCTAATCCTCCACCCAACCCGCGGCGCGCGTGGAGCCTTCGATTTGCATCGCCTGCAATGAATCCCGAGCAGGATCCCGCCTCACCGGCGCCGCCGCGTGGTTCCCTCCCCACCCGGCTCCTGGCCGGCCACCCACGGCAGCATGCTCTCCACGGCACTGGGTTGGCGGTCGGGAGGCTCAGACTAAGAGATGGTGGCCGTCTGCAAGAAGTTGCGGCTCCCTGCGGCCACCGGCGACGTTCCCGAGCTCCTGCCGCGCGCTGGCTACCTCTCCGGCATGCTGCTGCCGGTCACCTCTCCTCCCCAGCGGTCTGCTGCCCGGTGAGCATGCACCATTGCCCCCTCTTGTGTGCATCTACTTCAGTTCTGCAAACAAAAAAAGTCTATGTTTTGTTGTGAAAAAACAACTAAATCATGTGCGCAGTGAGCTGATTCATTTATTTCTGCATCTAATCTGTGAAAGAGCATTCCGCATTCTTTGTATTCAAAATAGATTCTGAAATATCCAAATTTGCATCTAATTTGGGGATCCTGACACTGTCAAAATAAAATTTTGAACTCATCATGTGTTTAACTTGATGCCAGTTGAAGGCTGTATTCGTATGTTCGTACAGTGAACTGATCCATTTCTGCGTGTAATCTGTGAAAGAGAATGAATAGTGAACTGATTCGTTTCCGCATTCTTTGTATTGAAAATAGATTCTGAAACTGTTAAAAAGAATGGTTAATGAATATGCATCTAATTTGGGGATTCTGAAACTGTCTACATAGATTCTCAACTCATCATGTGTTTCACTTGATGCCACTTGGGGATTGTATTCGTGTGTTTGTACCGGTAGCAGCAGTGATTCTTCTATCCTAAATATGACTTGTATAAGGCTTTGAGTTAGTAGCCTGTGGCACGTTTTAGAGTTAAGTTTTGTGAAGTTTATGAAAGGAGGAGCTCTTACTTAGGCACTTGGTCTACATTTAGTGCATAAGTTTGTTGGTACAACATCTATGTATAGGCTTTTCCTATTTTTCTTTTCTGCTAATTATCGTGCAGTAAGCCAGTAATGTGTGAGAAAAATAAATATTAGTAGCTGTTTCCTCACATGATTAATCTGTTCTTGCATTTCCCTGTAGGCATGGCCTTATGAGTCATACTCCATCTCCTTCCGGTTGGTGGTCGCCACCATTGCCGTGGTTCAGCTGCAAGTAAATCCAGTTCATGCACGATGGAAATTCCTGCGGCGTTCTTGATGGATTCCATGGGAACTAGATTAGCCCAATAAAAACTTCCTCATCTTGCTTCATGAGCATCATCCATCCACCAATTACACTAGTTAAGACAGTTCACCTTTTTGTGTTTTGTTAGATATAGGCAGCAGCCAAGTGTGGCATCCATTGCTGTCTATTTTCTTACAATGCTAGGTGCAATTAGAGTGATCAATCCATAGCATGCAACTTAGACTACTAAACTAATAAATCTGTGTTGCACTGATATATCGAGTATTTGCGCTACTATGCATTATCTAGTCTGCAAAACTAGTTAACTATTCATTGTTGTGTACTTAGTATTTTACTGTCTTATGCTTGGATCCTCTCAGGCCTTCGCTGCAGTTTGAGGCATACTCAATTCAGTGCAGTTGTTATATATCTTAGTTCAGATTAACATACTACTACTGCCGACCTCCTATCCTTATAGCAGCATGTTCGAGGTACTCAATTTAGTGGGGGACTGCTGGATTTTAGATCCTACTCATTATGTGTTTTTCAGATTTCAACAACTCATTATGCATGTTAATTAATCTTCTGTAAGTCTGAAATCCACTACATGGCTTTGGTGTTTGTGATAGTACTGGCTTGTTTTCTTCTAGCATAAGTGTAATTAACCGTATGTACGATGTCAGTTCTATCATTTAGCAACTCTAACCAGGAACTATCGGCTGGTTGTACACCTAATTAGTACTTAATAATACTTGATTTCTTGTTAGGTTGGTGAAAAAATATCAAAATGCTTAATAGTGAGGTGGACTGTGCAGTGCTATCTGCCTGACTTCTTCCAAGAGCATGGCAGGAGCCAGTTTATTAGCTTGTTAATTTTATCATGTTACAAAGTTCATAGTTTGCTATTGATTATTTCCTGGCACCTGGAGGAGTGGATGGTTGGGACAGATCGGGGGAGAAGGTGGTGGAGCAGTAGTACGCTTGCCGGTCCAACTCTTTCTTCTACTTCGTCGTTGTCATTGCTGTAAAGCTCATGTTCTTGTTTCAATGCCTCTTGTGCGTGCCTATGATTATCTACTCATGTACATCTCTAGCTACAACAACGCTGATTTATGAAATAAATAGACCCATTAACTAGTTCTTATTATTCTTTTACCTATTCTTGGTGAGCTGTTAACTTGCTATATTCTCCTATGGTTTAGCGTTGAAGTGTGGCAAACTAGTACTTGGTCTTGGTGAGCTGAAGTGCAGTAAACTAGTACTTGTTATTGGATTAGCAATGCCATATCCTCATATTTGTTGTTTGAATAACTCTAAATATTGTCAGCAAAGACCATCTAATTACAGGCTATATTCTTGTTGGGCTGCAGGAATTCTGTATTTGTGAAAATTGTCATGTTCAATTTTTCTTTTAAGAAATAGGCTGGGGCCGTAGTGTTGGAAATTGACGTGTAAATTCTTTTTCAGAGCGTATAGTAGTTTGATCGTGGTGTGTAGGTCTGATATTTTCTCCTGACACAGGTGGATCTTATTGGTGGAGCCAACACATAGTCATAATGTCCCTGTTATATGAATGGAGATTTTTTTGAGATAAAAAACTTCAAATTCTTGGTAAGACTTCCCTCGGCTATTCATCAATTATTCTTGATATGCTGGAAAAGGATGTACATCTTCATTATTTTACGAACTAGAATTCTGAACTCATCATGTGTTTCACTTGCTTCCAATTGGGGGCTGTATTCGTATGTTTGTACCTGTCGCAATTATCTATCCTAAATATAAGTTGTATTAGGCCATGTCATCAGGAGAGGTACTCTTGTTTCCCTCTCTGCCTGTCCAGATAATATATTAATAACTGTCTCATTTTCTAATGCGCGTTTGTGTCTTCTTCACTTTTTGGCTAGGGTTCGCCTAGGATTATAGCCTCATGTACATCTCTAGCTGCAACAATGCTGATTTCCGAAATAAGTAGACCTATTAAATAGTTCTTATTATTCTTGTACCTGTTCTTGGTGAGCTGAAGTGCAGCACACTAGTACCTGTTATTAGTTTGTTCTTTTTATTTAATGCTATATTCTCAGGGTTTAGGGTTTATCGCTGAAGCGCGACAAACTAGTACTTGGTCATGGTGAGCTGAAGTGCAGTAAACTTTAGTATTTGCGAAAACTCTCATGTTCAAATTTTTCATTAACAAATAGAAATTGAGGCCCAATGTTAGAAATTGACATGTAAATTCTATTTCATAGTGTATATTAGTTTGATCGTGGTGTATAGATCCGATATTTTCTCATGACACACATGTGGATCTTATTGGTGGAGCCAACACATAGTCGTATCGTCCCTGTTATATGAACAAGGATTTTTAAAGAAAAATGCTTCAAAAATTGTTGGCGATACTTCCCTTGGATATGAATCAATCATTCTTGATATACTAGAAAACAATTTAAGCTTACTGCTAATAGATGAGATGAGTGTACTCCACTACTTGTTATTTGCATGGCAACTAGCTCACACTAGTAGACGTATAATACATGTGTATTTCCCTTTTTTAAGTTGCACATGTACAAATAGGAAGGTCAAGCTGCCTGCATAATATTTGAAATTAAGGTCAAGCAGCATGCTTAAATTGTGGCAACCTTATATTTTGCATATGGGACTGAAGTGACCTTTAGGGTCGCAAAAGGCAAATCAATGTCATCAGTAGAGGTGCTCTTGTTCCCCACTATGTTTGTCTAGATAATAATAACTTTTGTCTCATTTTGTAATCCATGTTCCTGTCTTCTCTTTTTGCCAGGGAAACTTGGTGAAGTCGTTGGGCACGGGTGAATCTGAACTCAGCAACCATGTATATTTTTTTGGTATTATGTTGGTGGTTTGAACAATGGTGTCGGTGAGACTAAGGCCTCAAATGCTCGCTTACTATGCCATGGTACCCATAGGTTACTATAATCTTCAAAAAAACAGCTTCAACTCCAAGATAGTGCATTGTTTTATCATTTCTTGAATTTGGGAAAGTAATAAATGGCACCATTGCACTTTGCTAAAAATAGTCTAGGAGGTTTAGCCAAGTTGATCATGGTCCTTATAGCTGGACACTTCCATCGTGAGATAGTAATCCGTTTCTGTTAATTTCCACTTCATGCAGCATATAAGTAATACTCGTATATCTAGTAGTCATATAAGATTTTCTATTTATTACTCATTCCCTTGATATCTATATGCATTTGGTACTTTCATGTAGTTCAATGGCTACCTTATTCCGAGGCATATTTTTCTTCATCTTGAGGTAGTATTATTATTGTGTTTGCTTTTCTTGTTATGTGTGCTTATAATTACTATTTCTTTTTCATGTCATTTGTAGGAGCGATCAGTTTCTACCATACTGTATCTAGTATCGCTTGAAGATCTTACCAACTGTTCGTTTAGTTTTTTGCATTGGCTGGACATAATGAGGTTGTGAGCAGATGATTCTGTATTTTTAGGAGAGAGGTGGACATGGAGCTGGCCAGGAGGTTAGACATGGCAGCCGGATTCGGTCTGCACGCAGCAATGAATTTCTTCCTCTCCTCCATGTGTTTAGGTGAGGAATCCATTAAAATAGACTTGATTTAGTACTGGACAACTTGCTTAGAAATCCTATTGTGTATGGGATCTTGTGTTGTTTTCGTGAACATGGTATACTTGAATACCCCTTTTGCAATGTGTAAATTTATGCATATGCCGTGTATTTCCAATGACATGTCTCTTTCGGCCCAGTAAATCAAATTGTCTTGTCAATTGTGTGCCTACCTGATTGTGGAAGTTGTACTATGTTTCTGTTGACGAATAAATCAAATATATATTTGAAATCGACAAGATCCATTTCTATTGCTATTTTTTAAAAAAATAGAAGGGCCTACGACCGAACTTCATTAAGGTGGGAAAGAGGAGGTACAAAGACTGGTACAAACTCGGCTAAGTTGGCCAAAAATTGAAAGAAAAAACCTCCGACACTTTGAAGTCCCCAAGCTAGGGTTTAGGGTAAAAAACAGCTCATTAAAATGCTGCAATACAACCAACAACCCTTCAGGCACGAATGTCCTCGACGATCATATCAACGACCCTCCCCATCATGCATAACTCTTGTTGGAATATGCATGCGTTTTGTTCCTTCAGGTCTGCAATGTGCTAGTATTATTATTGTGCTTGCTTTTATTTTTTATATGCGTGCTTATAATTACTATTTTTTCATGTCATTTATAGGAGTGGCCAGTTTTTACCATCTTGTATGTGGTATCGCTTCAAGATCTTACCAACCATTCATTTAGTTTTTGGATTGGCTGGACATAGTGAGGTAGTGAGCAGATCTTTTTGTATTTTAGGAGAGAGGTGGACCTGGAACTGTCCAGGATGTTAGCCATGGCCGTTGGATCCGGTAGGCAGGCAGCAGTGTCTTTCGTGTGGTATCTGTGTGTCAAGGGTGAATTTCTGTACATGAGGTATATTTCCAATGGCATGTCACTTTCGGCCAAGTAAATCAAAATGTCTTGTTAATTGTGTGCCTACATGATAGTGCAAGTTCTACTAAGTTTTTGTTGACAGCATAAAGCAATCATATATTTGAAATCCACATGATTCAGTGATATTTTAAATTTTTCATGATTTTGCTACTAATATATTCTCCCGTCCTCAGCATCAAATAAGTATTATTTTGATTACTTTCATTTGCACACGAATATGAATATTCCAATCTGAGTCATCGTATGTTGTCAATATGGAGACAAAAAAATGAGCTTGGAACTACTATTGTTAGAGTCTGGAATCAGCATCTCCAAGACATGCCTTGAAATCAAATATATTTCTGTAGCTGGGATATTGCAGCTCATGATATGTATGACATAGTACATTCTAGTATGCTCCATTCATTAAACCAATAATCAACAATATATATGCATTTGTTTTATAGATTCTGTACCAATCTGAATGATAGTTCTGTTTTTATAGGACGAGAAGGCGCACCACCGGACTCCCTTGCTGACAGGACTATGTGGCTGCTTTGGAGTGCAGAGTGACCTAGGAAGCTGTGCTGGCTCCATCGTTGTCATGCTGGCCAAGACGACATGTGTGTGATTTAAGCTGCTTGTAATGTTGAGTGGTGGTCCACGTTTGTTTCATCCAAAAAAATAATGTAATGGGAGTGTTTGGTTAGATCAACGTTTCTGTTTGAACGGTCACATGAGCTCCTGTGACTGAATGTCTGAATGTCCAAAGAATGGGAGAACCTTGACCAAGCATGTTTTATGCTTGAGTTGTCACATGAGCTATGGTTCTAATGTATATGATAATTTAAGAATCTTGATCTCCATGCACAGCAGCCTTCATCATGTGCCTTGCTTAATTGCTTGGGCATGAACGATGAGTAAAGCTGATGCTGGTCTGGTCGATTCTTGGACCAAGCATGTTTTATTATTGAACAAGTTCTCCGTTTCTCGATTATTTGTTGATTTTGTGTTTGCCGGAAGGTGAGAATGACATTTGGGCATATATCAAGGTTAACATGTAGGTGTGCATATATCCATTTCTTTTGCAAATTGTATCTATGCTCTGCCTACTTGTATTTTCTTCCAGGATATTGTTGAAACCAGGCACGCAGAGAATGTGATCAGAACCGATTAGATCAGTCAATCCAGTTCACTTGCACATGCACGCGTTTCAGCAACTAATTTTGCTAGTTTCGTATTTCTAGTTCATGTGTGCACTACAGGGACTAGACAGTTCAGCTACTGTTTTGCTAGTTCCGTACTTCTACTTCCTGTGTGAACTAAACGGGAAGACAATACTAGGCTGTGCTCGTCCGCTTCCTCCGGCGCGCCGGACAAAGAAGTGCTCTCCGCGTTGTACTTGTTGGAGGCCGGAGCCGATGAAGACGAGTAAAATGGAGGATGTCAATGACTATGGTAATTCCGGTGTTCGTTTTTGTTGGCGCCGCGACTCAACGGATGCTGGAGTCAAGTCCATCCTTCACAAGGCCTGAGCCATGTCACCAAGTTTGGCGACTCAACGGATGCTTGGAGTCTAGTTCATCCTTCACAACGCCTGAGCCAAGTCCGGCGACCTCTCCTGATGTTAGGAGACGGACGGAAGGGGAAAAGGGAACTCAAGATGTGTAGCCGGCATGAAATTACTTACTTCGACCCGAAGAGAGAGTAGATATTCAAAGTGTCAATCAGGCCGATGGACAAGAGGGACGTGCGAGAGACTATGGAATCGGCGAAGGAGGTCGTCGCCGGCCTGCTTCTTGTTGCCTTGCCCTCCGTCATCGAGGTGGTCGTTGAGGAGTGGCATGCCCTCTCCACAAACTCGAAATCAGTCGGACTGATGGACAAGGGACTTGTGGAGTCTCTGGGATCGGTGAAGGAGGTCGCCGCCGGCCTGCTACTTGTTGCCTTTCCTCCGTCGTCAAGGCGGTCCGGACCGATGGACAAGGGACGTGCGGAGTCTATGGAATCGGCGAAGGAGGTCGCCGCCGGCCTGCTACTAGTTGCCTTGTCCTCCGTCGTCGAGGCGGTCCAGAGTGATATTCCCTCTCCTCTCCTCTCCTCGCCAAAGTCCAAAGTCATAAGTCACGGCACGCGCTGCCGCCCGCGGCGGCGACCATGGCCTTCTTTTATAGATGGAGGAAGGTTGAGGATCCGTGAGAGGGAAGCAGGAAACAGCAGATTGATCTGGGTTCCGCTCGATAATCTTCAGCCAGGTGGAGGGCCGTGATGTTTGAGGCCACGGATCGGTGACGTGGAGCGAAGTTGTTGGCGAATCTGTAGGTAGAATTCCTGAGACGCGCTGGAGACGAGGGGTGGATCGTGCGCGGGATGCGGCGCGGCGGTTAATAAATGACATGCACGCATAGTTTCCGTGGGTTTTGTTGTTTATGGACTCTAAGCATCCGCGCGCGTTAATTATGGATCGGAGCGCGTTCCGCGAAGCAAATCAACCATGGATTTCTATGTGCGAGCGCGCGGGCGAGAAAAAGAAAGAAAGAAAGGCGTGAAAGGCATCGAGGTTAATCAACAGATACGTACGTACGTAGCTGAAATGATCGGATGGTAGTACGTAGGTACGAGTACGTGTTTCCAATAGATTCGCGTGTATGACCAAGTTAATTATTAATCCACTGACCTGACCGGCGTGTGACGTCACGTGAGCACATTCGCTGAGCCTGAGCACGCGCTAGATCGACTCGCCTCCGTGCAGGAAGGAGCGAGCAGGAGGCAGCGGATGCGATGCGAGTGGGGACTCTGATGCGTGGAGAGAGCCTTGCTGCGACTAGGTGAGTGCCGCTTCCGGCGTGCGTGGCAACTCCGTTGACGATTCCCCTGGTCGAGTCTTTTTTTTTTCTCATGAAATACAACTCGATTTGGGCTGGATCTTCAGTTTTCTGCTCCAACTCCAAGCAAGGCCTCACACACCACAAATATTTTCATTACTTCCGACCATACTAAGTCGACCTATTCAGTCAAGCAGTGCGCTTGAGTCAAATAGACTGCAGAGTGCAGGCCATACAGTTTGCCTAGCACCTATCGTATTCTGAGTAAACAAAATGAGTAAGCCAAGGAAGATATCAGAATAGATTTACTTCAGAAGTGATGGGTGTCCAGGATATAAAACTAAATTTGTTTGTTTCAGATTATAACAATCTGAAATTCAAATGAGATCAGGTAGAGAAGCCGAGCAATGCTGAGTGCAGACACACTGGTAGGATGCAAGATACAAAATTTGCCAGGGCGTTCGAGTTCTTAGATGTCCCATGATTTATTGTGCTTTTCCAGCAACACATAAGCTAACGTGTGTCAAGGGCATTCTGGCAAAAATGGTCAAAAGATGCAAATTCCATAAATGCTCGGTGCAAACGTTTCGATATCACCTTTCAAATGATCCATGATACTCAGGAGGCGCATAATCTACATCCATGCAAATTTTCAGTATCAAATATTTTGCAAGTAACATTTTATTTGATACTAAAATTTCATATGGATATAGATCATAACCTTCCTGGGCACTATAAATCAGTTACACATTATTATCGTGGAAACTACAACTTCAGGACCTGATATTTTATATATGCCCCTATAGATTAGGGTCCCTATAGATTAGGGAGGGGTGGGTACTATTTCTGAAACAGCTATTGGTGAGTACATTCTGCAACTACTCAGAAAGAATAGCTTCGACACAACATACACGAAAGCTGAAAGCACTAAATCAATTGCAGACTAGAGTAAGGTTGGCACCAAGGAACCCTACTCGTCACGAGCTAACCCACCTCATCCCAGGTACAGTACAAGTGAACGGAGGGAGAAAATCAAAACTACATAGAAAGTACCAGATGCAGCTAAGGTACAATTCACAGCGGGAATTCTACATAAAAACATCCCCTCCAAGTGAAAAACATGCCCACAGAGAAATAATAATACTGGGGGGCTTGACAATTTGCCACACTTTTATTTGCAATTTGATTATTTGCCACACCCTGTGTCACCGACATGTGGTGGTCCTGTGACCTGTGGCAAACAACCAAATTTCAGAGAAAAGTGTGGCAAATGATCAAATATCCCATAATAATACATAGATCTGGTGAGCAATGTTCTCATGCAAAGTGGCTTGGACATGACAGCTCTACTACTTAGAGCTGGTGTTTCTCACACACGTATAGTGGACACACACTGAACTCAAAGGTAGAACTGAGTGACACAAGTACTTTGGAGCAGCTCAAAGTTGCTGCGTTTCCCTCTACTACTTGGTGGTCTGGACTGATACATATGGGGCTTATTTATACTAGTAGTGAGCTTCATAGAACAGCTCACGTACAACTATCCTAGGTGTGAACACTTGACTAGTGGAAGCTGAGAATTTCAGCCGCTATTCTCTGCTACCCTATCCTGACATTCTTCAGCTTATCACTTATCACTGCAGCTTATCACCTTCCATCTTTGGCAGTCTATCTTCTCGCAGCCTTGCAGGTTCTTGTTTGCTTCGTGCCCACTTGCTCTTCCTAGAAGTTTCACACTAACAACAAACTACTAGTAGTAGATGCACGTACAGGTGCATGCCTTATTTGTGGCTAAGCAAACTTGCTACTACTACTCTACTAGCAACTGATTAAACAACAATTCTCCCCCTAATCTAGTTGCGGTAGAGGTTGATGACGCCAATTCTTTCTCGCAGATTTTGAAACTGAACACGACCAAGTGCCTTGGTCAGAATATCTGCGAGTTGGTCTTCTGTGCCGATGTACTCGACCGTGACAAAAACTATGAAAGGACAGAGCATAAATACAGAACGAATATCCGAGCCAGGTAGTGCATATATCCATTTCTTTTGCAAATTGTATCTATGCTCTGCCTACTTGTATTTTCTTCCAGGATATTGTTGAAACCAGGCACGCAGAGAATGTGATCAGAACCGATTAGATCAGTCAATCCAGTTCACTTGCACATGCACGCGTTTCAGCAACTAATTTTGCTAGTTTCGTATTTCTAGTTCATGTGTGCACTACAGGGACTAGACAGTTCAGCTACTGTTTTGCTAGTTCCGTACTTCTACTTCCTGTGTGAACTAAACGGGAAGACAATACTAGGCTGTGCTCGTCTGCTTCCTCCGGCGCGCCGGACAAAGAAGTGCTCTCCGCGTTGTACTTGTTGGAGGCCGGAGCCGATGAAGACAGTAAAATGGAGGATGTCAATGACTATGGTAATTCCGGTGTTCGTTTTTGTTGGCGCCGCGACTCAACGGATGCTGGAGTCAAGTCCATCCTTCACAAGGCCTGAGCCATGTCACCAAGTTTGGCGACTCAACAGATGCTGGAGTCTAGTTCATCCTTCACAACGCCTGAGCCAAGTCTGGCGACCTCTCCTGATGTTAGGAGACAGACGGAAGGGGGAAAAGGGAACTCAAGATGTGTAGCCGGCATGAAATTACTTACTTCGACCCGAAGAGAGAGTAGATATTCAAAGTGTCAATCAGACTGATGGACAAGAGGGACGTGCAGAGACTATGGAATCGGCGAAGGAGGTCGTCGCCGGCCTGCTTCTTGTTGCCTTGCCCTCCGTCATCGAGGTGGTCGTTGAGGAGTGGCATGCCCTCTCCACAAACTCGAAATCAGTCGGACTGATGGACAAGGGACTTGTGGAGTCTCTGGGATCGGTGAAGGAGGTCGCCGCCGGCCTGCTACTTGTTGCCTTTCCTCCGTCGTCAAGGCGGTCCAGACTGATGGACAAGGGACGTGCGGAGTCTATGGAATCGGCGAAGGAGGTCGCCGCCGGCCTGCTACTAGTTGCCTTGTCCTCCGTCGTCGAGGCGGTCCAGAGTGATATTCCCTCTCCTCTCCTCTCCTCGCCAAAGTCCAAAGTCATAAGTCACGGCACGCGCTGCGCCCGCGGCGGCGACCATGGCCTTCTTTTATAGATGGAGGAAGGTTGAGGATCTGTGAGAGGGAAGCAGGAAACAGCAGATTGATCTGGGTTCCGCTCGATAATCTTCAGCCAGGTGGAGGGCCGTGATGTTTGAGGCCACGGATCGGTGACGTGGAGCGAAGTTGTTGGCGAATCTGTAGGTAGAATTCCTGAGACGCGCTGGAGACGAGGGGTGGATCGTGCGCGGGATGCGGCGCGGCGGTTAATAAATGACATGCACGCATAGTTTCCGTGGGTTTTGTTGTTTATGGACTCTAAGCATCCGCGCGCGTTAATTATGGATCGGAGCGCGTTCCGCGAAGCAAATCAACCATGGATTTCTATGTAGCGAGCGCGCGGGCGAGAAAAGAAAGAAAGAAAGGCGTGAAAGGCATCGAGGTTAATCAACAGATACGTACGTACGTAGCTGAAATGATCGGATGGTAGTACGTAGGTACGAGTACGTGTTTCCAATAGATTCGCGTGTATGACCAAGTTAATTATTAATCCACTGACCTGACCGGCGTGTGACGTCACGTGAGCACATTCGCCTGAGCCTGAGCACGCGCTAGATCGACTCGCCTCCGTGCAGGAAGGAGCGAGCAGGAGGCAGCGGATGCGATGCGAGTGGGGACTCTGATGCGTGGAGAGAGCCTTGCTGCGACTAGGTGAGTGCCGCTTCCGGCGTGCGTGGCAACTCCGTTGACGATTCCCCTGGTCGAGTCTTTTTTTTCTCATGAAATACAACTCGATTTGGGCTGGATCTTCAGTTTTCTGCTCCAACTCCAAGCAAGGCCTCACACACCACAAATATTTTCATTACTTCCGACCATACTAAGTCGACCTATTCAGTCAAGCAGTGCGCTTGAGTCAAATAGACTGCAGAGTGCAGGCCATACAGTTTGCCTAGCACCTATCGTATTCTGAGTAAACAAAATGAGTAAGCCAAGGAAGATATCAGAATAGATTTACTTCAGAAGTGATGGGTGTCCAGGATATAAAACTAAATTTGTTTGTTTCAGATTATAACAATCTGAAATTCAAATGAGATCAGGTAGAGAAGCCGAGCAATGCTGAGTGCAGACACACCTGGTAGGATGCAAGATACAAAATTTGCCAGGGCGTTCGAGTTCTTAGATGTCCCATGATTTATTGTGCTTTTCCAGCAACACATAAGCTAACGTGTGTCAAGGGCATTCTGGCAAAAATGGTCAAAAGATGCAAATTCCATAAATGCTCGGTGCAAACGTTTCGATATCACCTTTCAAATGATCCATGATACTCGGGAGGCGCATAATCTACATCCATGCAAATTTTCAGTATCAAATATTTTGCAAGTAACATTTTATTTGATACTAAAATTTCATATGGATATAGATCATAACCTTCCTGGGCACTATAAATCAGTTACACATTATTATCGTGGAAACTACAACTTCAGGACCTGATATTTTATATATGCCCCTATAGATTAGGGTCCCTATAGATTAGGGAGGGGTGGGTACTATTTCTGAAACAGCTATTGGTGAGTACATTCTGCAACTACTCGGAAAGAATAGCTTCGACACAACATACACGAAAGCTGAAAGCACTAAATCAATTGCAGACTAGAGTAAGGTTGGCACCAAGGAACCCTACTCGTCACGAGCTAACCCACCTCATCCCAGGTACAGTACAAGTGAACGGAGGGAGAAAATCAAAACTACATAGAAAGTACCAGATGCAGCTAAGGTACAATTCACAGCGGGAATTCTACATAAAAACATCCCCTCCAAGTGAAAAACATGCCCACAGAGAAATAATAATACTGGGGGGCTTGACAATTTGCCACACTTTTATTTGCAATTTGATTATTTGCCACACCCTGTGTCACTGACATGTGGTGGTCCTGTGACCTGTGGCAAACAACCAAATTTCAGAGAAAAGTGTGGCAAATGATCAAATATCCCATAATAATACATAGATCTGGTGAGCAATGTTCTCATGCAAAGTGGCTTGGACATGACAGCTCTACTACTTAGAGCTGGTGTTTCTCACACACGTATAGTGGACACACACTGAACTCAAAGGTAGAACTGAGTGACACAAGTACTTTGGAGCAGCTCAAAGTTGCTGCGTTTCCCTCTACTACTTGGTGGTCTGGACTGATACATATGGGGCTTATTTATACTAGTAGTGAGCTTCATAGAACAGCTCACGTACAACTATCCTAGGTGTGAACACTTGACTAGTGGAAGCTGAGAATTTCAGCCGCTATTCTCTGCTACCCTATCCTGACATTCTTCAGCTTATCACTTATCACTGCAGCTTATCACCTTCCATCTTTGGCAGTCTATCTTCTGCAGCCTTGCAGGTTCTTGTTTGCTTCGTGCCCACTTGCTCTTCCTAGAAGTTTCACACTAACAACAAACTACTAGTAGTAGATGCACGTACAGGTGCATGCCTTATTTGTGGCTAAGCAAACTTGCTACTACTACTCTACTAGCAACTGATTAAACAACAATTCTCCCCCTAATCTAGTTGCGGTAGAGGTTGATGACGCCAATTCTTTCTCGCAGATTTTGAAACTGAACACGACCAAGTGCCTTGGTCAGAATATCTGCGAGTTGGTCTTCTGTGCCGATGTACTCGACCGTGACAAAAACTATGAAAGGACAGAGCATAAATACAGAACGAATATCCGAGCCAGGTAGTGCATATATCCATTTCTTTTGCAAATTGTATCTATGCTCTGCCTACTTGTATTTTCTTCCAGGATATTGTTGAAACCAGGCACGCGAGAATGTGATCAGAACCGATTAGATCAGTCAATCCAGTTCACTTGCACATGCACGCGTTTCAGCAACTAATTTTGCTAGTTTCGTATTTCTAGTTCATGTGTGCACTACAGGGACTAGACAGTTCAGCTACTGTTTTGCTAGTTCCGTACTTCTACTTCCTGTGTGAACTAAACGGGAAGACAATACTAGGCTGTGCTCGTCTGCTTCCTCCGGCGCGCCGGACAAAGAAGTGCTCTCCGCGTTGTACTTGTTGGAGGCCGGAGCCGATGAAGACAGTAAAATGGAGGATGTCAATGACTATGGTAATTCCGGTGTTCGTTTTTGTTGGCGCCGCGACTCAACGGATGCTGGAGTCAAGTCCATCCTTCACAAGGCCTGAGCCATGTCACCAAGTTTGGCGACTCAACAGATGCTGGAGTCTAGTTCATCCTTCACAACGCCTGAGCCAAGTCTGGCGACCTCTCCTGATGTTAGGAGACAGACGGAAGGGGAAAAGGGAACTCAAGATGTGTAGCCGGCATGAAATTACTTACTTCGACCCGAAGAGAGAGTAGATATTCAAAGTGTCAATCGGACCGATGGACAAGAGGGACGTGCAGAGACTATGGAATCGGCGAAGGAGGTCGTCGCCGGCCTGCTTCTTGTTGCCTTGCCCTCCGTCATCGAGGTGGTCGTTGAGGAGTGGCATGCCCTCTCCACAAACTCGAAATCAGTCGGACTGATGGACAAGGGACTTGTGGAGTCTCTGGGATCGGTGAAGGAGGTCGCCGCCGGCCTGCTACTTGTTGCCTTTCCTCCGTCGTCAAGGCGGTCCGGACCGATGGACAAGGGACGTGCGGAGTCTATGGAATCGGCGAAGGAGGTCGCCGCCGGCCTGCTACTAGTTGCCTTGTCCTCCGTCGTCGAGGCGGTCCAGAGTGATATTCCCTCTCCTCTCCTCTCCTCGCCAAAGTCCAAAGTCATAAGTCACGGCACGCGCTGCCGCCCGCGGCGGCGACCATGGCCTTCTTTTATAGATGGAGGAAGGTTGAGGATCTGTGAGAGGGAAGCAGGAAACAGCAGATTGATCTGGGTTCCGCTCGATAATCTTCAGCCAGGTGGAGGGCCGTGATGTTTGAGGCCACGGATCGGTGACGTGGAGCGAAGTTGTTGGCGAATCTGTAGGTAGAATTCCTGAGACGCGCTGGAGACGAGGGGTGGATCGTGCGCGGGATGCGGCGCGGCGGTTAATAAATGACATGCACGCATAGTTTCCGTGGGTTTTGTTGTTTATGGACTCTAAGCATCCGCGCGCGCGTTAATTATGGATCGGAGCGCGTTCCGCGAAGCAAATCAACCATGGATTTCTATGTGCGAGCGCGCGGGCGAGAAAAAGAAAGAAAGAAAGGCGTGAAAGGCATCGAGGTTAATCAACAGATACGTACGTACGTAGCTGAAATGATCGGATGGTAGTACGTAGGTACGAGTACGTGTTTCCAATAGATTCGCGTGTATGACCAAGTTAATTATTAATCCACTGACCTGACCGGCGTGTGACGTCACGTGAGCACATTCGCTGAGCCTGAGCACGCGCTAGATCGACTCGCCTCCGTGCAGGAAGGAGCGAGCAGGAGGCAGCGGATGCGATGCGAGTGGGGACTCTGATGCGTGGAGAGAGCCTTGCTGCGACTAGGTGAGTGCCGCTTCCGGCGTGCGTGGCAACTCCGTTGACGATTCCCCTGGTCGAGTCTTTTTTTTTTCTCATGAAATACAACTCGATTTGGGCTGGATCTTCAGTTTTCTGCTCCAACTCCAAGCAAGGCCTCACACACCACAAATATTTTCATTACTTCCGACCATACTAAGTCGACCTATTCAGTCAAGCAGTGCGCTTGAGTCAAATAGACTGCAGAGTGCAGGCCATACAGTTTGCCTAGCAGAAGCAATAGGAGACAAATGAACCAGCCTATTCATAGTATTTCCCAAAAATAAGTTTGAAGCTAAACTACTGCCACAGTATAAGTCAGGCCACGATTAAATGCCTAGAGAAACATAAGATTAGTTGGGAAGTTTCAGGATTTGAATGTGATGGCTTGATCCACATGGAAAAGATCCGCTATAGATTAAAACAGACATCAAAAAATCTTCCCCAGCCAAACTAGGTAAAACTATTAACATTTTACCCAGGCAAACATCACTTAAATGTCAGGGTTTTCCATGTGGTCCTGGACATGAGCCACGTGATAAAAAAGAAGTTGTTCTTAAGTCGGCCACATTGCCACCATGAAAGCTACAAATCTTTATCTAGACAGAGATGAACCGTGAACCAGCACACATCACATTTAACTGAACCAAAGAAACCACACTCCACAAACATTTCTACCCGGAAAGCACCAATTCCTGGAAACAAACAACAGAGTGAAACAATGACCCTGGTGATACTCCAAACCATGGAAATCACTTGCTATTTTTTTAAACATGGTTGTTACTGAAGTAGCAATCAGACACAAAGGGGTACGTGCTAATTGCGTACCGAATACAAACAGCTACACAAGGTAAATATGCTTCACAAAAATCTATGAATGCAAAAGAGCAGGATCCAAAAGGGTACAACGTACGACTAACTGTGAAGATCAAACTATCAGCCCGTGCAAGACAGGAACTGAAAAAACCATTTACATACCAAAATTGTGATAACCGTAAAAAATATGCACTTCTTAGTTTCTAATAGCAGAGAGTATCCCTCTCTGAAAGAAGTATTTAGCCAAATAGAATGTTGACTAAGACTGAATCTTCCATCTTTTCTTCCTGCCTTGTGTTCCTACTCTATTTTTTAGCAAACATGTTGGATGCCACGCCATCGTTTTACGAAGCATGATGTTTTGTATATTAACAACCCCACTCAGGGGTCTTCGGAAATGGGTTGGGTTTAACACGTGAAAACCGGCAAATTAGAACTGAACTAGCACCGTAGCCTCCGGTCACCTGAGGCCTAATCTGTCAGTTTAAAATATAGTACGAGAAACAATACTGTTTTCACCAGCACAAAAGTGACATTACAGGTATTCATCAACGGTTTGGGGAAACCGTCGTTGAACACCATTACTGCCACTCGTGATTCATAACAACGCAAACTGAAGGTAAACTTGCGGCTAAGCAGGAATATTAGAAAGTTATTATGGGACTGACATTACATGTTTATATATCTCTAAAATATTAAAACATAGTGTTCAAGATATCATAATAAGCACCACAGCATGATAGCATAAAGTGCTACCACGACCATCCAAAATACCCTGTTCTAGTAGCATTACTAGCAAATAGGATGAGCTAAGAACAAAAGGCATGTTTTACATAGAGATGAATTGAATAAATAGATATTCCAAGGACAAAAGAAACCAAGAGTCTTGCACCTTCCATACATGCTCTGGAGAATGGAGACTCCTTATCTTTCTTCTTGCATCTCGCTCGACGGAATGGGAATAATGCTTTCTTTGAGGCGATGCTGAGTAAGCTCCATATAATATTGTCTCTTTCCAATGTTGGCGCTTCCTAATAACTTGCCATCAATACTGCAGCGCAACACGTGTTCATAGCTAAAGCCGATCAGCAGCTCACGTTCGTTGAGGGTAGTGAAACCAGTGATAATTATCATCATCGGATCAAATTCGATTACCATTCTCTTTCTTTTTTCCTTTTTGAGAGAAGTTAAATCAAGAGACGGTGATACCTCTATTGATGAGGTGGCAATCCGGTACTTGAACTCCCAGATTTCAGCCGTATAGTCCTCCATCACCCAAACATCCATATAGGTGCGGCGGCTGTCCCGGCTGCACAAACCAAGATTTCCATGCACGTCGAACAACTTCTGCGAAGAGTCCAAGTTGGTGGCGCCACGCATACACCGGAACAACTCGGTAGCCGTGTCGAAAACGACAATCTCGGCACGACAGTTGGACATCCAGTGCAGGTTGCCGCGGTGGTGGACCGGTGAATTATATATAGAGTAAGGACCTCGTGGCAGCTTCTCGAGTAAGGCTTGTTCTCGTGAAGGCGATGACGGCTCTGTTGACATTCTAACTCCGATGTTCCTGGACTGATTGTGTCCTACTGCGATGACATGCAATTTCTTTCCGTTCTGCTTTCTCCAGTCGAGCACCGAGGACCAGAGCACCCTGTACTCCCCGGTTGCATCATGCCGGTAGAGGCCTAGTATGGTGTTGGTCGGCTGGAATTCAGGCTGCGGCACGGGAGCAAGCTGGCGGATGGTCGGGTTGCAGATGTAGAACCTGCACAACAGGCCCACCACGACGAAGCCATCGCCGATGGCGTGGACATACTGACCAGTCTCACGGTTTGGCCAGAATGGCTGATAGTATGCTCTGTCGCTGGTGTCACGGAAGAGGCCGGTCATGCGTTCTCGCTGGACGACGGGGAGCGATGGCTGGCGGCGGTGGTGGGCGAGCATGAACTCGGGCGTGGAGGTGGCGCTGCGCCAGGACGGCCGGACGGCGCGGCAGCGGCCGACGTCCTTGGCCGGCAGCAGCATGAGTATCCTGTCGACGATGATCTCCTCGGGCAGGTCGTCAAGCTGGGTCGCGGTCCTGTCCACTGGCATCATCATCATCATCGCGGTGCTCCGTCGGGCGTTGGGCTATAAGGATCAACTGAAGGCGTTAGCACCCAGGACGACCGAAATGGATGTTGGAAGAAGATAATATTACTATTTCTGACAGAGAAAACCAGACGGGGCGTCGACGGTACGGGCCGCAAGCAGAGACGAACATGGAAAGAAAAGAAATACGGAGTACAAGGGGCGTTTTGCTCACCGGCGTTGGGGAAGAAGACTAGAGTGTCGTCGGTACTCCGGCGAGATCGAATCGCCTTGCTTGCGCCTGGTTTGTCTGGACTCGGGAGGTAGCGTGGAGGTCAGAAAGGTAGCTGTCAGTTACTGCTGCATTCACTCACTGACTTGGCGACGGATGACCCAGGCCCGGGCGGCCACATATGCAGACTGTGCAGCCCGCGCAGGGCCCCAAAATTTGGGGGGCCCAATTTTTTTTGAATAGGCCTATGTAGTTCTATAGGCTTCACAATCCCTCCGCTGGCCCGCTGGAAAATTCTGCCGACTCTACCTGGGCCGCTTGGCGCATGTTCACAATCGAACTTGTATTGCGATGAAGCCTTCAAAAAAAAAAAGACTTGTATTGCGATGAACAATTCACCCGCTAAATTTCAATTTCAAGTTTTCCGATTTTGATTTACGGGTTATGTTCTGCGCTACCTCCGAATTCGCTCGAAACTAGTTTTTCGGAAGATGAGCTCAACTTTTTCAGTTCGCGTTAGAGATGCTCTAACACTGAATCCGATAGAGAATACAGCATGAGTGGTTGAGTACTGAGTTCTGAAACTGTATTTGTGAATGCTGTTCCACTATGGAACAGAACAGACCAGAAATTGATCTCACAAGTCTCAGCTGATCCCAGTTGGTTATCAGCGTGCTTGGACAGCGACCAGATCATGAACTGGTTGTACTGCAAATGGGAGCGCGTGGTTTTGAGGTTCAGTTTTTTTTTGGAACCAAGGGTTTTGAGTTTCGGTCTCACTCACCTTGGAGGACGCGGCGCCGCCGGTCACGCAGACCCGGGTGCCGCCACCGCCTCTTCCGGTCTTCCGCCATTGCCGGTACCTGACGGGCAAGAACCTGCTGTGAATAAGTGATGAGGGGCTGAGCCGCTTCCATTTTATACTACTACTTGAGATAAGACTGCAAGGAGCAAAGAGGTTTGACTGTTCACTTTGTGGTTCTTCTGTTTAACTTTACATTACAATTCCATAAAACCATTATGAGAAGATCCTTCTAATTTTTCTGGGTGAAAAAATAGATACTTTTACATAATCATTATTATCATTTCAATTTAGCAATTTCCATGCTTGGTAGATCATAGCTGTGCAGTTTGAGGTGTGTGTTTTGAATAACTCTGCAACATATTCAGGAAATGTGGTCCTGTTTGTCTCTCTAGAAAAGGTAATAATCCAATTGACTCATTGCTTAACTAGTCCTAGGTGATAAGTATCTCAAAAATTTCCTTGGTTTACAAACAAAAATGTTAGCCTTTGCACAAAAAAATCCATTATGCCGACTACGCCTAGCAGGGTTTTCTTAATTGATCATCCAAAATGACGTCTTCTAAAAATTTACAACAGAAGATAAGCCTTGGATTGACAACAGAAGATAAGCCTTTTTTAAAATAAACATGGAGCATATCTTTGGAGAAGCAAGGTATATTTGTAAAAATAATTTATCATTTTAGGGCCATTCTTTGGAGCATATCTACCGATTGGCTACATAGTTTTCTTAGGGTACATCTTAGCTTTTGTGCAAATATAGCATTTTCTATAGAATTTAAGAACGATCAAAGCTGGATACCATTTCGCAAGCAAACCATTTTTCGACAACTATGAGAAGGAAGTTCTTACATGGCATTACAGAATTAGGGAAAACCGCCTGAAAACTTGAACAACGAGCTCAACAGAGATACAGCCAAAGTACAATAATTATACCCGAAAAGCACCATAATTCTAGTTCAGATGCCAAGACGCTGCCTCAATAATTATATTTCCATTTAAGGAGAATCATTATTTCTTAGAACAACCATTACACACATTTCCCACAATTTTGTTTGCCTTACACTCATCTTTTTTATGGGAGATTTTAAGTACAGTCCAATGGAATGATTCACCATAACCAACATTCAAGCAGGTAACCAATAGTCAGTCTTCTGTTTGCTTACTTCGAAATTGGTACCACCGTATGATACATTTTTGTTAAATAAACAAACTGAGAACGCAGAATAATGCAACCCCACTTCATGTCAGCTTTTTTCTTGGAACCAGAAAGATGATAGCAAACCTAACAGTATCAGTTACTTGCACAACACTTGGAGATTTCAGTACTACTTGTTCAGTCAAGTAGTGCGGTTGAGTACAAACGACTGCTACTGCTGCAGCTATTTTCCCAAAAGGAACTTCACAGCTAAACTGCTGCCACGGTATATTTCGTGAAGCCAGGCCACGACTGAATGTCCAGGGAAACATAGAATAGTTAGAAAGTTTCTGGATTTTAATGTGATAGCTTGGTTCACATGGCAAATATCACTAAGATGGCAGGGTTTTCCGTGTGGTCACGGACATGAGCCACATGAAGAAAAAAAATGGTTGTCCTTAAATTAGCCACATTGTCACCATGAAAGCTACAAATCTTTTATCTGGACCTAGACGAACCAAGAACCAGCGGACACCACATTTAACTGAACCCAAGAAATCAGCACGCACCACTTCCTGGACACAAAACAAAGACCCTAGAGATACTCCAAACCATGGAAATTACTTGCCAATTTTTTAACATGGCCGTAACTGAAGTAACGGCCATGCAGACACAAAGGGGGAATAATTGTGTACTGAATACAAACAGCTACACAAGGTAAATGTGCTTCACAAAAATCTATCAGTGCAAAAGAGCAGGATCCACAGGGTATAACATACTAACTGTGAAGATCAAGCTATCAACTTGGGCAAGAAAAGAACTGAAAACAAAATTTACACAACAAAACAGTGACAACCGTAAAAATATGCACTTCTTAGTTTCTAAAAGCAGAGAGTATCCCTCTCTGAAAAAATTATTTAGCCAAATAGAATGATGACTAAGATTGAATCTTCCCTGTTTTAGCAAAATATGTTGGATGGAATGTCATTGTTTTAGGAAGCATGACATTTCGAGTAGTAACAATGCCACTTAGGGTGTTCACATATGGGGTTAGTTTTAACCCGTGAAAACTGGCAAATGAGAACTGACCTTGCGCCGTAGTCTCCGCTCCATTCAGGCCTAATCGGTGAGTTTAGAATATAGTAAGGGAATGAAAAATCCGGTTTCAACGGCACCGAGTGACACTAAGGTTATTCATCAATGGTGTGCAAAACCGTCCACTCATGCTTCATACCAATGCAAACTGAACTTCAACTTGTGGTTGGGCAACAACATTAGAAAGTTATAATAGGACTGATACTACATGTTTATATTTCTAAACATTTAAACATAATATTCAAGACATCATAATAAGCACCACAACATGATGACATGAAGTGATACCGCGACCATCCAAAATACCATGTTCTAATAGAATTACTACCGAACAGGAAGAGCAAAGAACAAAAGGCATAACTCACATGGGATGAGTTGAATAAATAGATTTTCAGAGGGACAAAAGAAACCAAATGTCTTGAACCTTCCATACATGCTCTGAGAGAATAGAAGATAACAAGGAGGGTAGTAGAGCCTGATGCTTTCATCACTTTGAAGGAAACAAGGAAACATGGAGAAGGGTAATAGCCTTGGAAGCATGTCGTAATGCAGGATGCATGTTGTGCTGTAAGTAAATGGCCTAGGATAGGATGTGATTGCGGAGACTTTCATCATACGCATGAGCTTTGCCTTGCCGGTTGTTTGCTGTTTGGTGTTGCAGTAACTCAGGTTGATTGTGTGTCGCATGGGTTATGACTACTGTTTTAGTTGTAGTATATTGTTTATTGTGCAGGTTTGGATGATGTCCCCAAAACAGGCAAGGTCGTGCCAAAAAAATTGGCACTCCCCTGCATTCTTTCTTTAGTTTTTTTTCTTCTAAATTCAAAGTCAGAATTGATATGGCTAAGCAAGTCAGATAACACTAGTAGCTAGTTGCACTGTGTTTTTCCAATCCTGATCTGATGGCATTCATTTGTTGTTGCTTACTACTGATAGATGAGATGAGTGTACTCCACTACTTGTTGTTTGCATGGAAGATAGTTCACACTAGTACAGGTATAATACATGTATATTTCCTTATTTTTAAGGTGCACATGTACAAAAATGAAGGTCAAACTGCGTGCATATTATTTGGAAATTAAGATCAAGTTGCGTGCTCAAATTGTGGCAACTTTGCATTTCACGGATGGGACTAAAGTGGCCTTTAGGGTCGAAAAAAGAAAAGCAATGTTGTCGGTACAGGTGCTCTTGTTCCCCTCTCTTCTTGTTCAGATGATAATAACTCTGTCTCGTTTTCTAATCCACGTTCGTGTCTTCTTATTTTTTGGCCAGAGAAACTTGGAGAAGTAGTTGGCCAAGAGTGAATCCAAACCCAGCAATCATATACTTTTTTGGTGTTTTGGCATTGGTGGCAATAATTGTGTCGGTGAGACCAAAGCCTCAAGTGGTCTCTACTATGACATGGTACCCATAGTTACTATAATCTTAAAAAAACATCTTCAGCTCTAGGTTAGTATAATCTTAAAAAACATCTTCAGCTCCAAGATAGTGCATAGTTTTATTATTTCTTGAAATTGGGTAAGTGGCAAATGGTACCAATGCACTTTGCTAAAAATAGTCTAGGAGGTTTAACCAAGTTTATTATGGTCCTTATAGCTGCACACTTCCATTGTGTGATAGTAATATGTTCTTGTAAACTTCCACTTCGTCCAGCATATAAGATATACTCCTATATCTAGTGTTCTTTCAGGAAAGAATTTATCTGCATGGTCATATAATATTTTCTACTTATTACTCATTCCCATGCTATCTATACGTATTTGGTACTTTCATGTAGTTCAAAGGCTACCTTATTTCGAGGCATATTTTCTTTTTATCGTAAAACAATTTCTGAGTATTATTATCCAGAGGCAAACTGGTCACTTGCAGGTTGTTAAGTGCTCATCACCAATCTATAAGGGTAAGCATAAAAACATTCAGATGTATTGTGTTTCTTTTTCTTTTTATGTGTGCTTGTAATTACTATTTATTTTTCATGTCATTTATAGGAGCGGTCAGTTTGTACGATCCTGTATCTGGTATCGCTTCAACATGTTACCAAATGTTCATTTAGTTTTTGCATTGGCTGGACATAGTGAGGTTGTGAGCAGATGGTTTTGTATTTTAGGAGAAAACTGTACCTAGAGCTGGCCAGGAAGTTAGATAGGGCCACCGTACCCAGTCGTCAGCAACAAGCAGTGACTTTCTTCTTCACCTCAGTATGTTTAGGTGAGGTATCCATTACAATAGACTTGATTTAGTAGTGGATAACTTGCTTACAAATCCTATTGTGTATGGGGTCTTGTGTTGTTTTCATGAGCATATGGTACACTTGAATATCCCTTTTGTCATGTGTAGCTATAGTGTCAAGTGTGAATTTCTGTACATAAGGTCTATTTCCAATGACATGTATATTGCCACCAAGGAAATCAAACTATCTTGTCAATTGTGTATAGTGCAAGTTGTACTAACTTACTGTTGATAGCATAAATCAATTATATATTTGAAATCCACAGCTATTCTTTAAACCCTATAGGTGAAACAGCCGGAAAAAGAGGAGGTACAAATACAGGAACAAACTTGGCTGGGGTAGCTGAAAAATTGAGAGAGAAAATTAACCTCCGACACTATGGAGGCCCCAAGCAAGGGTTTAGAGATAACCTCATCCTCATACAGATAAAAACAGCTCACTAAAAGGCTGCAATATAGCCAGTAACCCTCATGCAGAACTCTTGCCATAATATGCGGGCGTTTCGTTCCTTCTAGATACACCAATGCACTAGGATGACCACCTTATCGAAATCCGTCAGCATAGCTTTTGGAGCCTTCTTCCTTGCTTGCAGCCACCAGTCCTTTGAACTCAAGAAGTTATCATTTGGGATGGAAAGATTGGCTTTGGCACAATCCCGCACTTTACTCCACACCTGATGGGACGACAATGGACAAGCAAATGGGTACAACTCTCGTTAGCATTATTGCACGTCGTGCAGGTCGCATTATGAGGCCATCCACCCTTCTCCAAATTATCAGTGGTGACACATCTTTTGTGCACCACAAGCCACATGATCCATTGGTAATTTAAAATTTTGATGATTTTGTTACTTACATATGCTCTAGTCCTGACCATCAGGTGAGTAGGTATCGTCTAACGAGAACATAATTATTATTTTGATTACTTCCAGTTGAATAGAAAAAATGAATATTCCAATCCAAGTTCTGGTGTTGTCAATGTGGAGACAACAAAAATAAGCTTGGAACTACTATTGTTAGAGTCTGGAATCAGCATATTCAAGACATGCCTTGAAATTAAATATATGTAGCTCATGATATGTATGACATAAGTACATTCTAGTCTGCACAAATGTTGTTTTTGGCATGCTGATCCGTGACACTATCAAGCCATTCTTGTATTGCTATTTTGCAATTCCAGCATCATGTTAGGCCAATTTCAAATATATTTATTGTTGCTAAATCTTCCCAAGCTCACCATCATGTATTGTGTTTGTTAAAAAAATGATGACTACTTGAGAGATAGGTGTAACAGGTGGAATCTATAGGCTATAGCTCCTGTGCGCTGCCTGATGCATCACTTCGGGACAAGCTCGGTTGAGGTAGTGCCTCATTGAACTCTGCGGTATATATGGTTATGATGCATGTTTTGTTTTATGTAAGTTGCATGCTGTTGTGCATCATCTTTGCCTGGTGTTATGAAGATTTCGGTTTATCACAAGGTTGTGCCATATGCACCGTTGTCTTAGTCGAAGTATGATATTTGATGTGCCAGGTTTATATTTATGATAATTCACTTAAATATCTTTGTACTTCGGAAATCATCGATCATAGTTTCACTGTTGTAGGTGTTAAACCAACAATCATGTAGGATCTCACTGTTATAACTTCCAAATCCAATCAATCTTCAGGCAGTAATGAAACTCGCAACTATTTCCTCTAAAAAAGCTTCCAAACCCGCAAACTCCATTCATCAAACCAACAGTCAACAATCCATATGCGTTTGTTTTATAGATTTTGAACCCATTCTCAATGTTGGTTCTCTTTTTACAGGATGACAAGGCGCTCCACCGGACTCCCTTGTTTACAGGACTATGTGGCCGCTTTGGAGTATAGAGTGACCTAGGAAGTTGTTCTGGCTCCGGGGTTGCCATTCTTGCCAAGGTGGCATGTGTGTGATTTAAGTTGCTTGTAATGCTGAGTGGTGGTTGACGTTTGTTTCATCCATTTTTTTTTTGTAGTGGGAGTGTGTTTGGTTAAACCAATGATTCTGTTTGAATTGTCACATGAGCTGTGTGTTGTGTGCATTATACTGTAACACCTATTAGATATGTGACTGAATGTCAAAAAAATGGGAGAACCTTGACCAAGCATGTTTTATTCTTGAATTGTCACATGAGCTTATGGTTCTAATGTATATTATAGTTTAAGAATCTTGATCTTCATCATGTGCCTTGCTTAATTTCTTGGGCATGATCGATGAGTAAAGTTGATGTTGGCCTAGTCGATTCTTGGATCAAGCACGTTTTATTCTTGAACAAGTTTTTCGTTTCTGAATTATTTGTTGATTTTGTGTTTACCGGAAGGTGAGAATGACATTTGGGCATATATCAAGGTTAACATGTAGGAGTTGATAGTTCAGCTACTAGTTTTGCTAGTTTCGTACTTCTAGTTCCTCTGTGAACTAAATGGGAAGACAATACTAGTATCGCTGAAGAGTCGATGAAAGGTTGTGCTCGTCTGCCTCCTCCGGCGCGTCGGACAAAGAAGTGCTC
Source organism: Lolium rigidum (assembly GCF_022539505.1). NCBI lineage: Eukaryota > Viridiplantae > Streptophyta > Magnoliopsida > Poales > Poaceae > Lolium > Lolium rigidum. Next base: position 347,638,755 of record NC_061508.1, read on the forward strand.
TCCATGTTGGACTTGTTGGAGACCGGAGCCGACGAAGACAGTAAAAAGGAGGATGTCAATGACTCTGGTAATACCGGCGTTCGTTTTTGCTGGCGCCACGACTCAACGGATGCTGGAGTCAAGTCCATCCTTCACAACGCCTGAGCCATGTCACCAAGTATGGCAACCTCTCCTGGCGTTAGGAGATAGACAGAAGGGGAAAAGGGAACTCAAAACGTGTAGCCGGCATGAAGAAATTGCTTACTTCGACCCGACGAGAGATTAGAGCTTGAAGTCAATCGGATGCCGTGGAGTCTGTGGGATTGGCGAAGGAGGTCGCCTCGCTGCCGGCCTGCTACTTGTTGTCTTGCCTCCGTCGTCGAGGCGGTCCAGAGTGACATGCCCTCTCCACAAACTCGAAATCAGTCGGACTGATGGACAAGGGACTTGTGGAGTCTCTGGTCTCGGTGAAGGAGGTCGCCGCCGGCCTGCTACTTGTTGCCTTTCCTCCATCGTCAAGGCGGTCCAGACTGATGGACAAGGGACGTGCGGAGTCTATGGAATCGGCGAAGGAGGTCGCCGCCTTCCTGCTACTAGTTGCCTTGCCTCCGTCGTCGAGGCTGTCCAGAGTGGCATGCCCTCTCCTCTCCTCTCCTCTCCTCGCCAAAGACCAAAGTCCAAAGTCATATTGTCGAAACCAGGCACACACAGAATGTGATCAGAACCGATTAGACCAGTCAATCCGGTTCACTTGCACATGCACGCGTTTCAGAAACCAGTTTTGCTAGTTTCGTACTTCTAGTTCATGCGTGAACTACATACGAATACGAAGACAATTAATACTAGTGTCACTGAAGGCTGGAAAGTTGATGAAAAACCATGCTCGTCAGGCGTCAGCTTCCTCCAGCGTGCCAAACAGAGAAGTGCTCTCCGTGTTTTCGACTTGTTGGAGGCTGGAGTCGATGAAGACAGTAAAAGGGAGGATTTCCGGTGTTCTTTTTCTCTGGCACCGCGACTCAGCGAACGGTGGAGTCGAGTCCATCCTTCACAACGCCTGCGACATGTCACCAAGTTTGGCGAGCTCTCGTGGTGTTAGGAGACAGAAGGGGAAGAAAAAAAGGGAACTCAAAATATGCTTCCGCTCGACGGGAAGAGAGATTAGAGGCTCGAAGTCAATCAGACTGATGGACATGGCGGAATCGACGAAGGAGGTCGCCGCCGGCCTGCTACTTGTTGCCTTGCCTCCGTCGTCGAGTCGAGGCGGTCCAGAGTGACATGCCCTCTCCTCTCCTCTCCTCGCCAAAGTCCAAAGTCCAAAGTCATAAGTCACGGCACGCGCTGCCGCCCGCGGCGGCGTCCATGGCCTTCTTTTATAGATGGAGCAAGGTTGAGGATCTGTGAGAGGGAGAGCGGGGAACAGCAGGTTGATCTGGGTTCTGCTCGATAATCTTCAGCCAGGTGGAGGGCCGTGATGTTTGAGGCCACGGATCGGTGACGTGGAGCGAAGTTGTTGGCGAATCTGTATGTAGAACTCCTGAGACGCGCTGGAGACGAGGGGTGGATCGTGCGCGGGATGCGGCACGGCGGTTAATAAATGGCATGCACGCGCAGTTTCCGTGGGTTTTGTTGTTATGGACTCTAAGCATCCGCGCGCGCGTTAATTATGGATCGGAGCGCTTTGCTTTAACAATTATTATTCGGTCCAAATGGAATCGCAAACTTTGTTTCCAATAGATTCGCGTGTATGACCAAGTTAATTATTAATCCACTGACCTGACCGGCGTGTGACGTCACGTGAGCACATTCGCTCAGCCTGAGCACGCGCGCGCTCCGCGCTAGATCGACTCGCCTCAGAGGGGTGCCGCGTCTTTCGGCGTGTTCGTGCAGGAAGGCGACGGCGAGGAGCGAGCAGGAGGCAGCGGAGGCGATGCGAGTGGGGACTCTGATGCGTGGAGAGAGCCTTGCTGCGACTAGGTGAGTGCCGCTTCCGGCGTGCGTGGCGACTCCGTTGACGATTCCCGGGAGAGACTTGTATATGATCTCTCCATTAGGTAGGATCATAGGATCAACCTAAAAAAACATACTTTAAACATGCGAAAAAATCTGAAAATAATAAATAACATGCATATAGGTTGTATCTACAACTCCAAGAAATTTCAGCTTAAAATCTGATCTACACTTGGAGAAACAAAAAAGACAAATTCTATTGTGAATAGTGTCAGATCTGATTGACTAGTATTTCACACTATTCACACTCAGATTTATCTTTTTTGTCTCTCTAAATGTATGTCGAATTTGAAGTTGCAAATTTTTGGCGTTGCATATATAACATAGATGTGTGTTGTGATTTATTTTCAGAATTTTTGAACATGTTTTGTCTTTGCAAAAAAATTATTCTCATAGATCCTATCTAAAACCTGATCCTACCTAAGTCTTCCCCGACGATTCCCCTGGGCGAGTCTTTTTTTTCTCCTGATGAAATACAACTCGAGTTGGGCTGGATCTTCAGTTTTCTGCTCCAACTCCAAGCAAGGCCTCACACACCACAAATATTTTCATTACTTCCGACCATACTAAGTCGACCTATTCAGTCAAGCAGTGCGCTTGAGTAAAATAGGCTGCAGAGTGCAGGCCATACAGTTTGCCTAACAGAAGCAATAGAGAAATGAACCAGCCTATTCATAGTATTTCCCAAAAATAAGTTCGAAGCTAAACTGCTGCCACAGTATATTTCGTGAAGTCAGACCACGATTAAATGCCTAGAGAAACATAAGAATAGTTGGGAAGTTTCAGGATTTGAATGTGATGGCTTGATCCACATGGAAAAGATCCGCTATAGATTTAAACAGACATCAAAAAATCTTCCCCAGCCAAACTAGGTAAAACTATTAACATTTTACCCAGGCAAATAATATCACTTAAATGTCAGGGTTTTCCATGTGGTCCTGGACATGAGCCACGTGATAAAAAAAAAGTTGTTCTTAAGTCGGCCACATTGCCACCATGAAAGCTACAAATCTTTATCTAGACAGAGATGAACCGTGAACCAGCACACATCACATTTAACTGAACCAAAGAAACCACACTCCACAAACATTTCTACCCGGAAAGCACCAATTCCTGGAAACAAAGAACAAAGTGAAACAATGACCCTGGTGATACTCCAAACCATGGAAATCACTTGCTATTTTTTTAAAAAATGGTTGTTACTCATGTAACAATCAGACACAAAGGGGTACGTGCTAATTGAGTACCAAATACAAACAGCTACACAAGGTAAATATGCTTCACAAAAATCTATGAATGTAAAAGTGCAGGATCCAACAGGGTACAACGTACAACTAACTGTGAAGATCCAACTATCAGCCCGTGCAAGACAGGAGCTGAAAATACCATTTACATACCAAAATTGTGATAACCGTAAAAAATATGCACGTCTTAGTTTCTAATAGCAGAGAGTATCACTCTCTGAAAGAAGTATTTAGCCAAATAGAATGTTGACTAAGACTGAATCTTCCATCTTTTCTTCCTGCCTTGTGTTCCTACTCTATTTTTTTAGCAAACATGTTGGATGCCACGCCATCATTTTAGGAAGCATGACGTTTTGTATATTAACAACCCCACTTAAGGGTCTTCGAAAATGGGTTGGGTTTACCCCGTGAAAACCGGCAAATTAGAACTTAACTAGCACCGTAGCCTCCCGTCACCTGAGGCCTAATCTGTTACTTTAAAATATAGTACGAGAAACAATACTGTTTTCACCAGCACAAGTGACATTACAGGTATTCATCAACGGTTTGGGGAAACCGTCATTGAACACCATTACTGCCACTCGTGATTCATAACAACACAAACTGAAGGTAAACTTGCGGTTGGGAACGAATATTAGAAAGTTATAATGGGACTGACATTACATGTTTATATCTCTAAAATATTAAAACATAGTGTTCAACATATCATAATAAGCACCACAGCATGATAGCATAAAGTGCTACCACGACCATCCAAAATACCTTGTTCTAGTAGCATTACTAGCAAATAGGATGAGCTAAGAACAAAAGGCATGTCTCACATAGAGATGAATTGAATAAATAGATATTCCAAGGACAAGAAACCAAGAGTCTTGCACCTTCCATACATGTTCTGCGGAGAATGGAAACTCCTTATCTTTCTTCTTGCATCTCGCTCGACGGAATGGGAATAATGCTTTCTTTGAGGCGATGTTGAGTAAGCTCCATATAATATTGTCTCTTTCCAATGTTGGCGCTTCCTAATAACTTGCCATCAATACTGCAGCGCAACACGTGTTCATAGCTAAAGCCGATCAGCAGCTCATGTTCGTTGAGGGTAGTGAAACCAGTGATAATTATCATCATCGGATCAAATTCGATTACCATTCTCTTTCTTTTTTCCTTTTTGAGAGAAGTTAAATCAAGAGACCGTGATACCTCTATTGATGAGATGGCAATCCGGTACTTGAACTCCCAGATTTCAGCCGTATAGTCCTCCATCACCCAAACATCCATATAGGTGCGGCAACTGTCCCGGCTGCACAAACCAAGATTCACATGCACCTCGAACAACTTCTGCGAAGAGTTCAAGTTGGTGGCGCCACGCATACACCGGAACAATTCGGTAGCCGTGTCGAAAACGACAATCTCAGTACGACAATTGGACATCCAGTGCAGGTTGCCGCGGTGGTGGACCGATGAATTATATATAGAGTAAGGACCTCGTGGCAGCTTCTCGAGTAAGGCTTGTTCTCGTGAAGGCGACGACGGCTCTGTTGACATTCTAACTCCGATATTCCTGGACTGATTGTGTCCTACTGTGATAACATGCAATTTCTTTTCGTTCTGCTTTTTCCAGTCGAGCACCGAGGACCAGAGCACCTGTACTCCCCGGTTGCATCATGCCGGTAGAGGCCTAGTACGGTGTTGGTCGGCTGGAATTCAGGCTGCGGCAGGGGAGCAAGCTGGCGGATGGTCGGGTTGCAGATGTCACTACATCACAGTAAAAGATTTGGGGCATTTTGAAGTGCCCCAAATTTGAATCAAAGTGCCACTAATTAGCTATAGGGGCACTTTTTCAAGTGCCACCTTTACTTGCGTCTCTAAAGGTATTTGGGGCACTACCTAGAGGCACTTCTCAAGTGCCACTAAATCTAATTAGAGGCACTTCTCAAATGCCACTAAATCTAATTAGAGGCACTTCTCAAGTGTCACTAAATCCAATTAGGGGCACTTCTAAAAGTGCCACTAAATCCAACTAGGGGCACTTTGCCGAGTGCCACTAAATCGAATTAGGGGCACTTTGCCAAGTGCCACTAAATCCAATTAGGAGTACTTTGAGATGTGCCCTAAAACCTATTTTGTGGCACTTCCCAAATTCCTCAAAAACCATTTCATGTGCTGCTCACTGTCATACAAGAATGAGCACATAATATGAACATTATGTCATACAAGAATGAGCACATACTGTCATACAAGAATAAGAACACACAGTACCAACATATATACTGTCATACAAGAATCCAATGTACTTTGTTGCGTTCAACATAATATCTAACTATGCCTCACAGAGCAAAACAGAGACAAAAATTATGACACTCTCAGTTTGAGTTTGTAGTAATTTGATTCAGCAAAAGGGAGACGAAAATTATGACACTCTCAGTTTGTATACTCTCAAAATCATCACCATATTTCCACTTCGAACATCATCACTGATAGCATCACCTTCAGTTGAACCCAAGCGACTGAGATGGTACGGCATCAGTGATCAGCATCACCTTGAGTATTTAGCATTGTACCTTGAGAGAAGTAGTAATATGATTCAGCAAAACGGAGATGAAAATTGTACTACCAAAAAGCATGTTTTAGCCAAGTAAACAAAGGTAATAGCAGGTAGGCTAAAGCTACAGAATTGATTTCAGCCGCAATTTACCAGGTGCACACTAAATTGTACTGTATGATATGTAAAAAAAGGGCTCTAGGAAGGGGTACAAGCACCTCCTGGATAATAATCCATGCGGCTCTTTCTACCAGGTTGGATAAAATGAAAAACTAGTATACACGCAGCAACAAAGGGGGAAAAATTAAAGAATAATCGGGCATAAAATCTACGGACCTGTTAAAGCACAACAGGTAAGCTACTCTCACCAATGAACCGGCTGGGCAACAAGGAAGCAGTCTTATAAATAGCAAATGTTTAAAAATAATGGAAACGTCAGTAAGGAAACGTCAGCAAAGCAAAGAAAAAAAGAGTAAGAGGGGAATGCTGCAATACTTGTGCATTTAATCAGTTGGGTAACAAGGACACATACTGTCGGTGCTTGCATTGCATCATGCCTACTATTGAGAGAACTGATGGCTCTAACAATCCCCTGTACAGAGAGGCAAAGATCAGCAAACTTTATATCAAGACTATGGACCAATATTAGTTGCTCTAGTACTTGAAGCCATGGCATTTGAGCATGTCAAACCATATACAGAATTTTACATGTATTTTAAACCATCTTTTAACTTTAACATAAAATGCTAGAAATAAGCACTAGTACACACTGAGATTTGGTACTTTTTTATACCATGAATAGACAAGGAAATGATGCCTTCTAAAAATAAATAAGATACACAAGAAAATGATACGATGCGCTCGAAAAGAAAATGATACAAACCACTAATATGTTTATATGAAACTGAACCCACGCATATGGACATAAGAGAGGACTTCACATACAGGTAACTCAGCAAGATAGTTTCTTATATGCACATGTCAACCATCAGAATAATTTCTAAAGACAAATGAACAGAGTAGTGTCAATACTTGTGGTTGATCATAGCAATTGTACCTCCATCTCTTTTGTAAAGATTCTGAAGAACAGAGTAGTGTCAATACTCAGCTGCGGTAGCATGTCTCAATAAACGAAACTTTGTTGTTTTAAAAAAGGTAGGTAAAATAACTGAAGCAGCGACGATGCTTACAATTTGCTGGAGAGAGGTCTCTACGAACACAAACTTTTTCTGTATGCTACCTGCTGAAGAAAACAAATACATGCGCTTAGTTAGTTGATGCACCAGTTTTTAGCAACAGAGTTTGAGTGCAAAACTCATGAACAAAAGTTTCAGTAGTTATGGACACCCTTTTGATCAAAGTAGAAATAATGGGGAGCTTACAATCTAGTGATGCCTCCTTCATGGCTATAAACATCATTTTGAACAGAGTCTAATACCATTCCCATCTTATGCACTGAACTTGCAACATGCTGAAATTTGCGCTCAACATCCTCTTTAATCTGACATGTTGAAGCACCATCAATTGGACATTTCAGTTCAAAGCATATTACTTCCAAATTTATTAAGACAATTTGGCAGCTTAGAAAAATAATCCACAGTGTATGTTTAGAGAACCTTCAGGAGCATGCACCAGTCAACCTTACAAACTCAATAAATTAGATGATTCTTTTGAACCTACTCAACATACCAAATTAATTGTGCTTGAAGTGCATGTTAATGAAATGAAAAATCTGTCAGACATAAGGGTTTGAGTTTACATTTGCTATCTGGAAGAGAGGGGTTCCACCAAAGGATAGCTTTGCTTGAAGTTTTTGCCATTTGCAGCTGAGATTCATCACGCACATAAGAAGCTGAATTGGCTGGAAATGAAGACATCCTCTTCGACGAGTCATCATGCAAGGAGAATCTCCTTTGTTTGGAAATGGCAAACAAATCTATTAAAAAATCAATAGCAAGCCATCAGCTTTCCAACAGTTCATAACTCGGTTCCATGAGTTTCTGTTAGGTTAAGTAAAACAGTGTGTTTCCTAGGTTATCTCAGTAGCTTCTAAATCTATACCAAGATATACCAACTTACGAAAACACAAAACAATCGTAAAAGCAAGCGATTGTCCAAAGTACCTCCAAAACATGCTATGCTGACATAGTGATATCGCAGACCAATTCAGGACATCTCCGATGCCGAAGCACTGGATCTGACTCCACAATTTCCATCACTCCACAATGTCCATCACTCAGACGACAATGACAACATACATCCCGTGCCAGAAAGCTCATCCCTACTCTATGGGACCTCAATTATAACATGAACGAAGGCATGGAATCTACCACTCTCCATCCGAGCAACCTAAAACTACACCCCAATTTCAACCATATCTAACCACACAGGGGCGTTAGGGCGTACAGGGCGAGCATCGCTTGGCTAAGGTTACAGAACGAGCATGCGGAGTAGCAGAGCACAAGGGACATCAGCAACAGGCGCGAAAAGCCTACTTCAGATTCGAACCGGAGGGGGGCGGAGCCCTGGGGAGCATAGAAACGATACGGATGGAGGGGGAGATGGGAGCGGAGCTTGAGCTGACCTCTTGAACACGGCCTGACGGCCCTGAGGGCAGGGTCGGCGCCGCCGCGGCCGGAGGGGCGGTCGGCGTCGAGGCGCTCGTGGACGGAGGGCTTGCGGCCGGTGGAGATCTGGCCCGCATACATCTCCGCCGCTGCGTCTACGTACGGCGGGGCGGGAGGGCGGCTGGTCTAGGGTTTCGACTTTCGGAGCCGACGGTGATGAGCAAGGGGAGCCAGGGAGGAGGGCCCGCCTCCTCCCTGCGAGAACGACCCGCCTCCTCCATGCGAGAACGACCCGCCTCTCCCTGCGCGAAGGACTTCTGCGACATCGACTGGGACCGCTGCTGCGACCCCGCCGCGGCCGACGCGGAAGCGCTGGCCCCGCCACCGCCGCTCCCCCGGTTCCTCCTAGATCACGAAACAAACAAACAACGATCACAAACGGAACAAATCGCGCGCCAGTAGCAAACGGATTCAGCGGGCAGCGGGAGGGGAGGGGAATTGGGGGCGGGTTGGTCGGTGAGGGATGCTCTACCGGGGAGGGAGGACGGAGATGGAGGCGAGGTCGACGCCTTCATCGCCTGGTCCGGGGGGGAGGGGGTGTCGTTGAGGAGGACGCGCGGCGGCGATCGCCGGCGTGGAGAGGTGGAGGAGGAGGAGAGCAGCGGATTTTGGGTGGGAGTAAAGTCTAGATAACCTCCTCAAATATGATTTATACCGGATAAATTACCTCCTCGGAAACCAGATAGCTGTTTTAAGCTGATTTGGACATTGGTTTTAGGCTTTTGGCCACCTATATTATTACGTATAAGGCATTTCCAGCGGGCACACGCAAAACGGCTAAGCGGTGTTTGCCTTCCGGTCGAAAATGCATCTGCAACAGCGGGGCGATCCACAGTGATCGGGCCATCCGCAGCGACGGAAACCCGCATATTTGCGCCTGGGATGCTTGGCGGCTGAGCTACCTCCGGGTGCCCGTCCCGCCCATGCCTGCGCGCGAGCCATATAGGAGTGCCGAAATCCGGCGCAGGCGGCGGTACCTCCCACTGGACCTCCGCGATAATCCTGCCTATATATGCCATCGACTCCGACACCTGGCGCGCCTTTTGCGAGACCGAGAAGGATCCGAGGAGGACGGCAGGCTTCCTCGACGATAGGGACTTCCACTGGCGCCTCGTCATCGAACACGGCAGGAGCCGGCGCTTGCATAGGACGACGACGACGACCACGGGGCGACGACGACGAGGACTACAACGAGGCGCTGGCCTACCACAACAAGGAGGCCAAGGACGACAGCGACGACTACGTCGCGTGCATTTTCCAGGAATGGCAGTTGGCCATGGCGAAGGGCCGGAACTTCGAGTACCTTGACAACATGACGGACGACGAGATCGTGAGGCTCGGCGTCCTCGTCTCGGAGGTGGACCGACCGGTGCAGCCGCCGCTGCCCCGGTACGCCACCGGCATCATGCCGCTGGGCCTCACGGAGGAAGAGGCCCTACGACTGTCGCTCCAGGACTCGGCCACGCAACCGGTGCAACCGCCGCCTCCATCTCCGCCGTAAAACCCGTGGGGGCCTCCACCTCCACCACCAGCGTGGGCTGCTCCACCTCCACCATCGGCCTGGGCTGCTCCACCTCATGCACCACCACCAGCATGGGCTGCCCACCTCCACCACCGCGAGCGGCACCGGCGTATGTTCCGCCGCTTCCCAGCAGCGATGGGTGATACCGGAGCTCGTCGTGATCGACAACGACGACGAGAACCAGTAGGCGCAGGCGTTTTAGGGTTTTTATTTTCCTTTCTTTTACTATGTAAATTGTGTTTTCATGTTAAAAAATGCAAATCGAAAATAAATGCGTCTCGCCGCTGGAGCCATCTCCCGACGCAAACGGACGCGCCGATTTCGACCATTTGGACAAACGCAAACGGACGCGTGCGAACATTTTCGATGTCCGAAATGCGTCGCCCCGTTGAAGATGTCCTTAAGAGATGGGGCAGGAAAGTCCACTCCTCCCCTTCTGCGTCTCTCGCCCCTATTCCGCCCAACCACTCTCTACGACTGCGCATTCGAGGAGGACGACGACGACGTGCGCGGCGGGATGGCAGCGGTATCGCGGCAGCTGGCAGGTGTGGGACAATGTGGCACTGTTTACATGGGCTAATTGATCTTGAGCTAAAGGTGATAGTTGTTCATGTGATTAATGATAAATTGTGGCACTTAAAAGTGCCCCAAAAGGTATACATCTATTGGGGCTGAAAAAAATACCCTAGTAGGTATACACATATTGGAGCATTTGAGAAGTACCCCAATAGGTATACAATTAGGGGCACTTTCAAAAAATACCACTAATTGACTACTATTAGCCGCACTTTAACAAGTGCCACTAGAAGAAGTTTCCCTAATTCTATGACGTGATGTAGTGTGTAGAACCTGCACAACAGGCCCACCACGACGAAGCCATCGCCGATGGCGTGGACATACTGACCAGTCTCACGGTTTGGCCAGAATGGCTGATAGTATGCTCTGTCGCCGGTGTCACGGAAGAGGCCGGTCATGCGTTCTCGCTGGACGACGGGGAGCGATGGCTGGCGGCGGTGGTGTGCGAGCATGAACTCGGGCGTGGAGGTGGCGCTGCGCCACGACGGCCGGACGGCGCGGCAGCGGCCGACGTCCTTGGCCGGCAGCAGCACGAGTATCCTGTCGATGACGATCTCCTCGGGCAGGTCGTCCAGCTCGGTCTCGGCGACTCTCCTCTCCGCCACTGGCATCATCGTCGCCGGTGCTCTGTCGGTCATGGGTCACGTCAGCTAAAACCAAACAGCAAGCGTTAGTACCCACGAAGATGGAAAATTAGAAAGTATTATTTCCAGCAGGGGAATCCAGATGGAGCGTTGACGGTATCAGCACAAGCAGAGACAAACTCCGGCCGGCGCCGTTTGGGAAGAAATCTTCCCTACAGATATACAAGAGAGGGTGTTTTGCTCACCGGCGTGAGAGGGAAGAGCAGGGTTAGCTCGATCTCCGGCGATCGAGCAGCTTCACTTGAGTATTCCGGCGAGATCTAGGCGATGGGAACGAGACGACGAAGCCTGCTTTTGTCTGGTTTGTGAAGGGCAGATAGCTAGCGTGCGTGGAGGTCCGAAAAGGTGAGCGCCAGTTACTACTTCATTCCACTCAGTGACGCGATGACGACGGATGAGGACACCAGACACAGGCGAAGCAACGTTGTTGTTGCATGAAGCACCACCGCGCGCCCTTTTCAGATCCGACGGTCGCCAGCCACCCAAGTGCAGCACCACCGCGCGCATGGTCTGCCCACCTGGAAGCTCCTCAAGGCGCCAGCAGAGCATCTCCTACGCTGCCAGATGGAGAGCAGCGGAAGGAAGGAAGGAAGGCGGAGTGGTTTCAGCAGGTGAAGGCTGGCGTGGTGCGGAAGGCGACGGCGCGGACGAAACAAAGCTCTGCATTCTCGCACGGCTTCATCTGCACGCCAACACAGTCGATTAGAGCATCTCCACTCGTCCCCCGACGAGGCCTCCGGCGAGCGTTTTTTCCATCCGGACGGCGTAATCTGGCCGTCCGCGCCCCGGTTCCTCGTTTCGTCCGGATTTGGGCCTAAATCCATCCGGCGATCCCACGCCATCCCCGGCCCCCGGGAGCGCTCGGGGACTCCGGACGAGTGAAAAGCGGGCGTGGCCCCAACTTGTCGGCGACAATGGCCTCCGATCTACGGCAAAACCCTCGTCTTCCCGATCTACGGCAAAACCCTCGTCTTCCCGATCTACGGCAATACCCTCGTCGAACGAAAGCTTTGAACTCTCAAGTGGTGCAACATAGATAGATTATATATATATTTCGAATATAATTCGAATAAACATAAAAATTACATATAAAAACTTTAAAACTAAACTACTTCTTCTTCTTCTTAGAAGGCCCCGCCTCATCGTCGTCGCGGCGACGCTTCCGGCTCGTCACCTCCTCGTCGGAGGAAGTTGAGTCCTCCTCGTCGTCGTCCTCATCGGCCTCTTCGTCCTCCTCCTCCTGCTCCTCCTCCTCGCTCCTGCTCCTCCTCCTCTTCCTCGGCCTCTTCCTCGGCTCGCTCCTCGGCCTCGCTCCACGGCCTCTTCGTCCTCCTCCTCGTCGTCCCACTCGTCCTCGCCGGCCGGCGGGGGGGAATCGTCGGCTGCCGGACGATGCGGCTGGATCCCACCAATGGCGCCATCCGAGCGGCTTCCCTCGCTGTCGGTGTCCGATGGCCAAGAGATATCGCTCATGGTTGACGGAGGATGGTGACGAGAGAACGGATGAATGGCTCGGCCCGTCGAAAACCGTTTATGTAGGTCTCTCGACGAAAGAGAGCGCCGGTTGCTCTTCCGCGGAGTTCGTGCTCCATTACGGCGGTTCTCGCATCGAGGCCACTTCGACCGTTCCCGACGAGTCGTTTCGGCTCTCCGGTCCACTTCGCGACGGTTCAATGCGGCGAGGGAACTCCGACGATTGCCCTTCCCGGTGGCTGCGCCGTCGCTATGCACGCGGTGGGTGCGCGTCCATGGGCTCGCGGCTGGAAAAATGGGCCTGCCCAGGCCAAAAACTACATCCATCCGGCGCTAAATTTCGCCGGATTTGGGCGTGGGGAGCCCAAACGAGTGGGATGCTCTTACATGTTCACAGGCACCCTACCCTACCTGCTTGGCTCGTACATCCACCGGACGCAAATGGAAACCTGCAGATCGACCAACGACCGAACCAGTAAACCACGTGTCTGTTTTTCTTTTATTCTCTTGCGAACAGAAGAAACATACCTCCACAGTCTACACTGCTTTGCTTTCTCGCACGCACCGTGTTCTACCTTGGCAATGGCAAGAAGACACCGTTTTGGGAGGCCCCTTGGATTACGGGTAGAAAACCGAAGGACATTGCGCCTCTTATCTTCGACTCCTCAAAGCGCAAAAGGTGGAATGTCAATCAAGCCTTAAATGAAAATGCTTGGGTCAACATGATCAAGTTGGACAACGACTTCACCATGGCTCACTTCTCGCAATTCCTCGACCTTTGGACTCTTTCCCAAGGGGTGCAACTTCAAGAGGCGGTGAATGACGACATTACTTGGAACCTCACGGCTAGTGGACAATCCGCCAAATCGGCTTATGAGGTGCAATTCATTGGCTCCGTCGCTTCCTACCTTCACAAGTCTGTTTGGAAGGCTTGGGCCCCTCCCAAAACCAATTTTTTTGCTTGGCTTCTCGCTCAAAACCGCATTTGGACCGCCGATCGCCTCCAAAAACGTGGGTGGCCAAATTGCAGTCTATGTCCTCTTTGCAAGCAAACCATGGAGATGGTTCCGCACCTCTTCATCCATTGTAGGTTCACTACACGTCTTTGGGGCAAAGTGGCGGAGTGGTTGCATAACAAGGACATTCTTCTGGGTGGTTGGGCCGGCCTCTCCATCGAGCTTTGGTGGCGCAACATGACAAGCTCTCAAATGCCGAAACGCAAAGCCATCTCCTCGCTAGCTCTTCTTGTTACTTGGGAGCTTTGGAACGAGCGCAACGCAAGGGTTTTCAACAAGTATGCCAACCACGATGTAATCCTAGATAAGATTAAGAGAGAGGCCCGCTTGTGGGTTCTCGCCGGTGCTAAGCACTTGGGGCAAATCATGCCGGGAGAGTAGTCCCATGTATTTTTTGGTTCTTGTTCGGACTTTTTTGTTCAAACTCTTCTCCTTAATTAATCGATTGGGGTAAAGCTTTTGCCACCGTTTTAAAAAAAATGCCTCCTTAGTCTGTAGGTAGGGTCTCAACAAATTAGCTGACGTAAACTTTTTTAGATGCTCATGTGTCCTTTTGCTAGGCTTATTTGGCGGGTTAATTTTGCTGCATATAATATTCCACCTCCATCCAATGTCACGAATATGTTTTGGAATTGGCTTAAGGAGACTGACAAAACTGATAAAGCTAGGATTCGCATTGGTGTTTCGGCTTTATGTTGGTCAATTTGGAATTGTAGAAACAATATTATTTTTAACAAAAATGACTCTACTGATTTTTTGCAGGTTATTCACACTATGGTTCACTGGATTCAACTTTGGCGTTTCTTGCTCCCGGAGGATCAGCGGGAGTGCATTGTTTCTGGATGCAACCGCCTTCGAAATGGTTGCCCAGGATATTTTCTACCAAGCTACTTGACGGCCTGTTAAGAGATTACATGATGCATAATTTGCTTAGCAGTCTTCTTTTTTTCGATGGTTGATTTTTGTATCGATCCTCGTTGATCTTTGAATTGTAAACTTTGAATGTTCAGTGTGCATCAACCGATGTAGAGGACCGGGACACATCCTATTTCAAAAAAAAGTGTCTAGACACATTTTATATAGATACATGTAAATCTATATTAATCGGAGCCAACTAATTTGGAACAGAGGGAGAGAGTATCTAGAAATAGTAACCAATGCAATCTTCAAAATGTATAGTTTGGACATACAGACGGCACCGGAAATACAAGTTCATGTAGAAGAAGCTCACGCCATCTTCAAAATGTATGTGCTCCATCAGAACCCAGCGCGGTAGTTCAAAGACAAGAAATGGATGGCACCAGCGGAGTACCATAAAACAAGGTGAGAGAAAAACCATCAACTGGGCACCCATCTGAACCAGGGTTGCCATTGTTGGATCCCTCCATGGATGTGGGACCAAGTGACCAGATAGAGGGGATGGCACCGGGAGACCCCGGTTGATTGATGACAGCAGAGTGTCAACTTTTTGAATCAAACCAGAACTGGTCGAACCAAGTTTTCTAGGGTTTTGATAAGGCTTTGGCGTGTAAGAGCATCTCCACCGGTGGCACGATAGCATCCCTGATAACATTTTGGAGGCCGGCATCGAAAATGAGCTCGCACCGGCGTGCCCGAAAAGCGCCGGCGTTTTTTCGACCCCAATAGAAACGCCAACCCCGTGCCGGCCCCTTCGCGAAGGGCACGAATCGGACGCCCCGGCGCCTCGCGGCATGTAGGTTTTCGCGGGTGGGGCCGCCTTGGCAGCGAGAGGACGTGACGGTTCGCGTCGGAAATGACGCGGGAAGGTTGGTTGTCGCCGTTAATGGCCTCCCGCGCGGAAAACGAAGCGGAGACGAGGGCGGCAACTGGCCACGCGACGTCCACCCACCTTCCCCACGCGCCTTGAATGCGCGCCCGCCGCCTCCCTTAAAACCCCACCGACGCGCACCTTTCTTCTTCCCCGTCTTCCAACCCTAGCCGTCGCCATTGTCGCTGACGCCGCGCAAACACCCACCTCTCCCATGCACCCCACCGACGCGATGGCGCACAACGACGAGGCCGGCGGCGGCGTGCTCCGCTCGCTGCATTTGACCTACGACGAGGCGGATGTACTGTACTGGCAGCGCATCCACGTGCTAGTACAGTACAAGTTGCCGCACGGGTGGCTCGTCTCCAACGCCGGCTTCGCTGTGCCACCGCGGCCACCGGCAGAACCAGAGAAGCGCGCCCTCATCAACGAGCGGCAGAAGCGTATGATGCCGACGGAGAGGAGCTTGCCGGCGAACGCGATCAACAGCCCGGCGTGGCCGCGGCGCTTCGAAGTGGAGCGCGCCATCGAGCTCGCGCGGGCGGCCGGCCGCGCGAACGGCCACTTCAATAACATCGGCCGTCGTGCCTAGTGGCACGACCGCGACATCGACACCACACTGCAGCAGTACAGATACCGCCAGCGCGCCCGCGATGACCCGCCACGCATCCCACTGTACTTCCCGCAGGCGGAGTGCGTGGCGCCGGAGGCGCCACCACTATAGAGCGCGCCGGCAAGGACGACGGCGTCCGAGAGCTCGCGCACCGGATCGTCAGCAGCTGGAGACCGCACGCGCTCGACCGCGCACGCGCCTCCTTCGGGTGGCATCGTCATCCACGACGGGGCGAGGCGTGCGTCTTCGTCTCTGGCCCGTCAGATGATGGGGTCGGGCCAACGCCGCCGCCTCGATGAGGAGGACGCCGCGGGCTCGCCACTACTTCCACCGGCGAAGAAGCAATGGTGGGAGAAGGAGGCGCAGGCGGCCATCTGTGGCGGCGATGAGCCGGAGGAGTTCCCCGACCAAAACTTCATCGTTGGCCGCTCCATCGAGGAGGACTACCGACAGATGACGATGGACCCGCGGCAGGCGGCGGTGTGGTCCGCCAGGGACCACAACGCCAACTTCGTCGACCTCGCCGGACCTTCCGAGCTGCCGGCGCCGAGGGAGGAGGAGGAGGACGACTGGTCCTTTGGGACGTCCAGCGACGAAGCGGCGACAACGGCAACAACCTCGACTTCAGCGCATTCGACGGGCGTCACTAGATTTTTTTTAGTTTTTATTTTAAATTAGAGTAACTTTTTTATAATTTTGTTTGAATTTCGTATGAATATCGTTTTCAAAATATCATTTTATGTTTAAATTTCTATTGGGGCTACCGTTTGGGGGACACCGGTGTAGGAACAGCATCCCCATGTAGAAGATGCTCTGACGGCACCCCTGCATGCATCTATTTCGGGGCCGCCAGTGGAGATGCTCTAAAAGCCAGCTTAGATGGGTGTGTGGACACGAATGTATAGGAGCTACTATTACCTAACGGGCTGAGTGGCATGAAACTGCACGCCATTTATATATGAACTAGGAAGTTTGCGGCACGACGCATACCGCGTCTGTGTTGTCTACAGTCCGACATTATTTTTTAAAAACTGTTTTTTTAGGCTTAAGAGTGCGTGATTCCTTTTCCGAAACAGCTGAAGAAACATCTAAAACTTGACCGTGCCCTTGGTATCAAGATCGTTGGTTAGAATTTTGTAGAAATAAAATAATATCTAGGTTGTTGAAGTACCGCAGAAGTGTCGGTGAAATAGGTGGCGGATGGTGGAGTGCTTTAGGTGTTGCTACAAAAGAAAATGGTAATATTTCTCCGGCCGAAAGAGGCAACGGGTGATGAAGTAAATCTATCTTTCTAAAGTTACTGTAGAAGAAGGTCATCCGAGGTGAAAATATGGCGGATGGTGGAGTAAGTATTTTTTTCGATGTTACCCTAGAAGAACACAACATTATTTTTCCCGTGTAAAACAGGGGACGGTTGTTGAATTTTTTTTGAATCACCGTTCAAGAATTATGCACTACTAAAAATATATCAGCGGGTAATTACTTTCTAGAACCACGGTTGAGATTGAAGGTTCGTGTAAAAATTAGTACCCTTGTCTGTCATTGCTAAATGACCCGCTGAGAAATATGTGGCTTTAAATAATTAATAGTAGGTAGTTAACAACGTGTTTCATAGTTGACATCGGCAATGTTCAAGGTGTCTACTAAGAAATTGCTTTCTAGAAAAATATAGGTACTTGTCGTCTCACGAAAAATTATAGCTGAAACTAAACTTGGGGTTGAAAGTACCACGTTGTTGCACCGTTGAGAAATTAGCATCACTAGAATATGCATTCTCAAATAATTAAATATTAGGTATTCAACGATCGATTTCATAGTTGACACCGGAAAATTATTGTTGACGGTCAAGGATTGCACCGAAAAATTGTTTTTGGGAAATTATAGGTAGTTACTGCCTTGCAAAAAATAATTGCTATATATATCGTTAACGCGAAAAATTATTACGAAAGCTAACTATTTCGACCGATGATATACTGTGAGAAATTACCACCAGAGTCGTTAAATATTGTTAGCACGACAAATTATTACGAAAACCGATGATCTACTATGAAAAATTACCACTTAAAAAATAGTATCTAGAATTTGAAAAATCCAAAAAAGCTGGAAAAAAAGTACTGTTCACATGTAGGTAAGTGCTCAAATGCGTGAGGTGAGAGCAAAAGCTCTCAGCTTTTATATATAGTAAGTATATATATACTTATATCTATAAATTATTGATGAAATGGTTTTTATATATAGTGTATATACTTTTATCTATAAAGTATTGAGGAAAAGGTTTTACAAAATTATTGCAAAAGGTAGAAAGTAAAAAAATGGTACTATTCATGGCACTGTTCATGGCGCGCACGAACAGTGTCTTGGGAGCTTCTGGTGTGAGCAGATGGGGTTATCTTTTACATATATTATATATTTTCATTTATACTCACTCTTACGATATAAGATGTTTTGACGAGCTAATGTGTCACTCATGTGTTCACATGCTCACATCAAAACTATGAAATACAGAGACGTACATTGGTTCCTTCATGGGCAAGGATACTTGCAGTCCATTTCAAAAAAAAAGGATACTTGCAGTCATATGCCTACAGAGTAGGTGGCTTTCTCGAAGCGAATATACGGGGAGATCAAGCTTTCCTCGCTGAGAAGTGGAGCAAACTTCATGGCATCTTGATCAACGAGACGGTGAATGGTCTCTATCTTTCTGGTCTTGGAGCTGTAATAGCCTAGCGCCCTGCCTGTGCTTAGTAGTAACCTGCCGTCCGTAGGATCGACAGCCATGGGTGCGGTCTCTTCCGGTGAATACTCGTGTGAAAACTCTCCCAGCTCTACCCGGCGCCCAATAGCCCATACACCGCCTGCTTCCAACATCCATATGTCCAGCGCGTTTGCGCCCTTGTCAGAGCAGACGACGCAGACGTTGCCATCCAGCTCGACAATGGACGTGATCTGATCGTAGCTGCATCGGGGTCCTTGCAGCACCTCAAAGTCTTCCGTGCCGACGTCAAGTGCCAACACCTCGCACCCATGTAGAGAAGTATTTGTCTCAACAAGATTCGGATCCACCATCCAGTAGAGCTTGCCGTCGACATGGACGGGCTGCATTTCGGCTACCGGCCTCGGTGGAGAACTGATCGGTCTCCATGCTGCTTCTGTGTCTGTAAGATGGACATAGCACCCCAGTTGATAGCTCCGAGTGTCCATGTCCCTCTGGTGGTACACAAGACGTACCCGTACATGCTTATTCATCCTCGAGTCGTAGCCTAGACCGATCCTGCCGGCTACAAAAGTAGTATCTCCATCGGGATCTAGGTACAACATCTGCTTGTAGTACCCCATGGTAGGATTGCATATGAAGTCGAAGGAAGTGTCTTGTGTGGTGCAGCTACCGACAACGAGACCGTGGCATGGTTTAGAACACACCACTCGGCATCCCAGGCGCGGACAGAACAAGTACCCTACCGTATTCCTCGGGTGTAGCTCCTTCCATTGTGGTGCAAGAGTCCAGAAAAGCCCGGAGAAAGGGTCGATGAGCGTGATCTTGAGGCTCTTCTTGCTTAACATGTTTGCGTGAATAGCGTGCTGCTGCATGAACCGGTCGCTATTGATCACCGTGTGCCAGTCTTTGCATACGCGCCTCAACGGAACAACGGAGCGCGTGGGCAGCCACTTGAGGACATCCGACCAAACCTTTGTTGATGGCGAAGAGAAGACGATGTCTTCACTCGCGCGACCTACTGGCACAAGGCTCTCCTCCAGCTAAAACAGCTACTAGTGAGTACTATTTCTAAAACAGCTACTAGTGAGTACATGTTGCAGAATAGAGTAAGGTTGGCACGAAGGAACCCTACTCGTCACGAGCTAACCCACCTAAACCCAGGCACAGTACAAGTGAACGGAGGGCAAAAATCAAAACTACATAGAAGTACCAGATTCAGCTAAGGTACAATTCACAGCGGGAATTCTACATAAAAACATCCTCTCCAAGTGAAAAACATCCTCTCCAATTTGCCACACTTTTATTTGCAATTTAATTATCTGCCACACCCTGTGTCACTGACATGTGGTGGTCCTATGACCTGTGGCAAATAATCAAATTTCAGATAAATGTGTGGCAAATGATCAAATATTCCATAATAATACATAGATCTGGTGAGCAATGTTCTCATGCAAAGCTGCTTGGACAGTAGTAATCAAGTTAGATATCCTACAAGCCATCTATTGCACTGGACCCATAGACTTGCAAGATTTCCAACGCCATACATGATTACCAATGGTCAAGAAACTTAACAAGAAAACACTGCCCATATGTATTATTGTTACCCTATACACTAAGTACGGGTGGTAAGAGAAAAGCTAGATCTCATGATGAAACTGAGCTACGCATATGTAAACATCAAGGTATAGTGTTACTCCTCTGTTGGCACAAGATGCCTCGCATCATTTGTGATGTCCGTGCTTTCCATCGTAGTTTCAACTGGAGTTTCCACAGATGCATTGGCCATGTTTGTACTTTCTACCTCACTGGCCATGCTTGTGCTTTCTTTCTCAATTTCCACTGGATTTTCTACAAGGCCACATTCCTCAACTTGGATGGCCATGTCTATGTTGCCCTTAATTAGGGCTTTAGTTTCAGTAGAGTCATTTGTATTTACCTTACTTTCACAAGGAGAGCTCAAATCTTCATTGATTTTGGTATCCATCCTCACAGCCTCTATCGATGACCAAACCTTGTTTCTTTTATTGTGCTTCTTGCTCCGCAGATGGCCAGCCATGGTCACATTGCTATCGCACCTGACTTTGCAGCGATCACACCACAGGTAGTTGTTCTTCTGAACAACTTCATGCAACTCTCCATCTACTAGTATGCATATTTTTTTAGGTTCATCGCAAGGTTCTATTCCACTCTTATTCCCGGTGATCTTCCGCGAGTTGTCTTTGCTATCAGTTATCACCTTGCTTGTTCCACACTGGGCGAACTTTGCCTTATGTTTTTTCCCTTCAAGATGCTCATTAAGTCCAGCTTCACAAGTTGCACTCACTTGGCATAGTGCACAGCTCCAGTCCTTGGTTAGTTTCTGTACTTTCTTTGGTACATTCTTTGGTACAGTGGGTCCAACAATTGTATCTGCCTTCCTCTTCATCCTCTGGACCTTTGTTTTTGATGAAGGAGCCTGAAATGAACATTTCAATGCAGTAGTTAATTTGGTGTGCATATGTAACAAAAACCTGCAGCTCTGGAAGAATAGCATATGAAACTAACTCTCACGATCAAACTATCTCTCTACACATACCGACACCACCAATTTAAAGGAATGCGTGGACATGAGTAGAATCAATGGGAAACAACCAATCCTTTTAAGCTCTGATCTGGGCCCATAATTTTTTTATGGGTGTTTCTGTCATCTAAGAGCAATAATATGGAGCTATTCTATGAGGTTTGGTGTTCCACTGAAGTAATCAGAAAAACAACATTCCAGATTAAAAAAAGATTATGCATGGCTTGATGAGAGATCCTGAACTTTGTACAAAACTATAATTGTTGCTGCTAAGTTAAGTCCAGGCCAAGTGAAATGAAGATAAAGTGTACAGCACCATTATTAAGCCAAAAAGGCACAGATAGCGTGCAAAACTATGAAAGGACAGAGCATATATACAGAAGGAATATCTGAGCCAGGTAGTATTTTTTATGCCTTATCTGGAAAAAGAACTTCTGAAGTAGTACACTGGTTGTCAGAACAATCTAAGGAGAAAGATATGTGCGCACACACACCTCAGGTCTCGCGGAGGGCTCGATCTCAAGCAGCTGGAGCTTATGCTTCGGCTTCGGCCGCGGCGGAGACAACCTCCTCCTTTCCCCAAACCCGGCGTGCGGGCGAGGCCCAAACTGGTTATAGCCATGCCAGGCTCCGAACCCCTCAAAAGGCATCGGCGGCGGCGCGTGCGGGGGCGGGTGCATCGCCATCTGCATCGGCGGCGGCATGAGGTGGGCGGGAGGGAAGAACGGGTCGGGCAGGAACCCGCCGTGGGCGAAGGCGAGGTCGCCCTTGGCCTCGAACTCGCGGCGCACCTCCTCCTCGATGAGACGCCGCCGCACCTCCATCTGGATAATACCTTCCCGCCGCGCCGCCTCCCACTCGATCGACGGCGGCGGCGGAGGCCCTGGTTGGTTGGCGGAGGGGACGGGGAGCGTTGTCAGGGATTCGGGCGCGTGTAGGGATGAGATCGGATGAGAGGTTCCGGATGCGCTTACCTTGAAGGCCTGGACCACCGAAGCAGCCGTTGTGGGGGGTAGGGAGCGGTACCGGCGGGGAATCGCCGGAGGCGGACGAGGAGGGCCCGCGGTCGCCGGCGCGGAAGCGGAACTCCATGAGTCTCCGCGTCGGCGCCAATGGCCGGGCTGGGAGAGCGGGCGATTGGAACGGCGGATTTGCGAGCGGCGGCGCGGCGCGGCGCGGCGCAGAGCAAAGGCAGAGTGAGTGCCGCTTCCGGCGTGCGTGGCGACTCCGTTGGCGATTCCCCTGGGCGAGTCTTTTTTTTTCTCCTGAAATACAGCTCGAGTTGGGCTGGATCTTCAGTTTTCTGCTCCAAGAAGGCCTGACACACCAGGAATATAAATTTGCTATAGGACATTCTTTTTGGCATTTGCTGAAAAACACCGCTCGATTGTATCTTTGTCAGGTACCATTACAATTTTGTGACATATTTGCCAGAACACACCATCTGGCTGAAAACGGAAAGTTTTGCCCGTCTTCAAAACCAGTCAAGCATAAAACTTATATAACTAGGGTTCACCTATGTGCACCAACAACTTATGCTAAGCAATGCAAACAACTATGTGATAGCAAGATATATAACTTCAAGCACGAAGACTATCATAAAGTAAAGTGCATAAGTAAAGAGCTCGGGTATAGGTAACCGAGATAACATGGAGACGACGATATATCCTGAAGTTCATACTCTTGCGAGTGCTACTCTCCGTTGGAGCGGTGTGGAGGACAAAACATTTCAAACGCCATGAAGGCCTCACCGTATTATCGTCGAGCCTTCCTACAAAAAGGGAAGACCTCAATCCACTATGGAACTTTATGGGTGGTCACCGAACCCGCACAAATCTTGGGGCTATCTCCACAACTTAATTGGAGGCTCCCATTAAATTCACCACAAAGACCTCACAAAGCTTGAGGAATCTCCACAACTTAATTGAAGGCCCCAAAAAGACCATTAAGCTGACTAGGGTTCCAAGAACCTAAGAGTAATAACCTTCTCACTTTCACTTCCACGAATCACCGTGGAGAATTCAAACCGATGCAACAAATGCAATGTCAAGAACACCACTAATATGCTCAAATCCTTCTCTCTCAAATTTCAACAAAGCTGCAAAACCTATTGGGGGAATAATAGAGGAAGAACAAATAGAGAAGGAACACCAAATTTCTTAAAGATATAGATCTAGAGGATTCACCTCACAAAGATAGGGATTTGATTGGTAGAAATGTAAAACTAAATATCCTCTCTCCTTTCTCTAAAATGGGGGCAAAAATCATGGAGGGATTGAGAGATAGGAAAGCTTCTCAAGGTTAGCAATGCAGGAGAGACTGTTGGAATTTGGTGTCTCAAGGTTGAGAAGCTTTCCGTTGCTAAAATGTAGACCTATAGCCCAGTCTGCCAACTAAATCATGAGATCAGTAAGAAAGAAACCCTATCAAGACCAAACCTTAATCTTGCGCATTTTACTTGAGCTTGATGATAATAATTTTGACCGCAACAAGATGGAACACCTTTCTTGATTGTGCTTGCTTTATGAAGTTTTGCGAGTGCTCCCCCTTAAACCACTATGGGAGAACTTCTTATTTGGCGCATCGTCACATATCCATGATCACCATATGGATGGAAAGCTTAAGCTCATGAGCTTCTCGGGAGGACTCATCTTGAACAACTTGCACACCTTTCTTCTTTCTTCATCTTGTTGACATCTTGAAGATACACATGAGAGCTCACCCAATCTTCTTCTTCAAGACATACTTATCACTTGATCTTCATCACATTCTTCTATGCAACCTTGAAGCCAACATATGGTTCAAACATTGCCTATGAAAAACTTCTACACATATGGCTCAATGCAAACATTAGTCCATATAGGTGAAGCGGCTGTCCTAACAACACATAAAACTTCAAAACTAGACTGCTGCCACAATATATTTCGTTGAGCAGGCGTGACCATGGCTTCTCTTCATTGAGGAAGAACATGTCTATCGTCACGGTGATGGCCACGGGATCCATGGGCAGGTACAACTTCTCCACGCACGCCATCATGAGGCTAGGGCCGTCATCGTATTCAGCTTGGACAAGGTTGGTGGCCGCCGCCGACTCATGGGCCCAGTGCCCTTTCTTGTGCCATGCGAGCGTTAAGAAAACCCGCTCTGTATTAGTGAGGGATCCCAAAAAAAAGGGGATCCAAAAAAATAGGTGCTGGATATTAAATACACCCTTAACGACTTGAACTCAAGTTGAATTATTGAATTCGACGCTATAGAAGGCGTTGAGACAGATGGGGATGGAAGCTCTGACTTGGCACAAGAGAAGCCGACGAGCTATGCCCAGAAGGACGCACACCATCCATCAAAACCACCCAACATCGGTCATCATCGACACACAATCAGCTACTGGCTGGTTCAGAAAAAAATCGGTTACCAGCCCCGCAAATGAGTTGATGAGCATCGAACCACGAGCTCGTACCTAAGCGCGAGTGAGGGATGCCAAACGCTGCTTCCAAAATTCAAGACGAGGTACCAAGACGCTGCCTCAACAATGATATTTCCTTTTAAGGAGAGAATCACCACTTTCTTACTCCGTAGAACAATTAGCACCATAACCAGCATTCAGGCAGCTAACTGGTATTCAGTCTTCTCTTTGCTTACTCCAAAAATTGGTACAACCATATGATCAGTTTTTGTCAACTGACCAAACTGCCAGAGCAGAATGATGCAACCACATTCGATGGCAGAAATTTATGGGGGATTATGAGATAGCAATTTTATCAGTGTTAGTAACTTACATCTCGCTGGGAAAATTTCAGTGCTACTTGTTCAGTCAAGCAGTGTGCTTGAGTAAATAGACTGCAGAGTGCAGGCCATACATTT
The DNA here is from genome assembly GCF_022539505.1 of Lolium rigidum. Taxonomy (NCBI): domain Eukaryota; kingdom Viridiplantae; phylum Streptophyta; class Magnoliopsida; order Poales; family Poaceae; genus Lolium; species Lolium rigidum. The sequence goes on from NC_061508.1 coordinate 347,663,924, forward strand.
TGCCTAACAGAAGCAATAGAGAAATGAACCAGACTATTCATAGTATTTCCCAAAAATAAGTTCGAAGCTAAACTGCTGCCACAATATATTTCGTGAAGTCAGGCCACGATTAAATGCCTAGAGAAACATAAGAATAGTTGAGAAGTTTCAGGATTTGAATGTGATGGCTTGACCCACATGGAAAAGATCCGTCCCATGAAAGTTGTATGAGATTTGTCAAAATTTAGATATATCTACATACTAAATAGTGTCTAGATACATCTTGATTTTGACAAATCTCAGACAACTTTCATGAGACGGAGGGAGTAGATTTAAACAGACATCAAAAAATCTTCCCCAGCCAAACTAGGTAAAACTATTAACATTTTACCCAGGCAAAACATCACTTAAATGTCAGGGTTTTCCATGTGGTCCTGGACATGAGCCACGTGATAAAAAAAGAAGTTGTTCTTAAGTCGGCCACATTGCCACCATGAAAGCTACAAATCTTTATCTAGACAGAGATGAACCGTGAACCAGCACACAGCACATTTAACTAAACCAAAGAAACCACACTCCACAAACATTTCTACCCGGAAAGCACCAATTCCTGCAAACAAAGAACAGAGTGAAACAATGACCCTGGTGATACTCCAAACCATGGAAATCACTTGCTATTTTTTTAAACATGGTTGTTACTGAAGTAACAATCAGACACAAAGGGGTACATGCTAATTGAGTACCGAATACAAACAGCTACACAAGGTAAATATGCTTCACAAAAATCTATGAATGTAAAAGTGAAGGAGATATGCCCTAGAGGCAATAATAAAGTGGTTATTATTTATATCTTTATGTTTATGATAAATGTTTATATATCATGCTATAATTGTATTAACCGAAACATTAGTACATGTGTGATATGTAAACAACAAGGAAGTCCCTAGTATGCCTCTTAAACTAGCTTGTTGATTAATGGATGATTAGTTTCATAATCATGAACATTGGATGTTATTAATAACAAGGTTATATCATTATATGAATGATGTAATGGACACACCCAATTAAGCGTAGCATAAGATCTCGTCATTAAGTTATTTGCTATAAGCTTTTGATACATAGTTACCTAGTCCTTATGACCATGAGATCATGTAAATCACTTATACCGGAAAGGTACTTTGATTACACCAAACACCACTCGCGTAAATGGGTGGTTATAAAGGTGGGATTAAGTATCCGGAAAGTATGAGTTGAGGCATATGGATCAACAGTGGGATTTGTCCATCCCGATGACGGATAGATATACTCTGGGCCCTCTCGGTGGAATGTCGTCTAAATAGCTTGCAAGCATATGAATGGTTCATAAGAGACCACATACCATGGTACGAGTAAAGAGTACTTGTCAGGAGACGAGGTTGAACAAGGTATAGAGATACCGATGATCAAACCTCGGACAAGTAAAATATCGCGTGACAAAGGGAATTGGTATTGTATGTGAATGGTTCATTCGATCACTAAAGTCATCGTTGAAAATGTGGGAGCCATTATGGATCTCCAGATCCCGCTATTGGTTATTGGTCGGAGTGAGTACTCAACCATGTCCGCATAGTTCACGAACCGTAGGGTGACACACTTAAAGTTGGATGTTGAAATGGTAGTACTTGAATATGGAATGGAGTTCGAATATTTATTCGGAGTCCCGGATGAGATCCCGGACATCACGAGGAGTTCCGAATGGTCCGGAGAATAAGATTCATATATAGGATGTCATTTTATGTGAATTAAAATGTCGCGGAAGGTTCTATGGAAGGTTCTAGAAGGTTCTAGAAAAGTCCGGAAGAAACCACCAAGGAAGGTGGAGTCCACATGGGACTCCACCTCCATGGCCGGCCAACCCTAGTGGGGGAGGAGTCCCAAGTGGACTCCCCCTAGGGGCCGGCCACCCCCCATATGGGAGGTGGAACTCCCACCTTTGGTGGGAGTCCTAGCTTGGCTAGGTTTCCCCTCCTTATGGAAGGTTTTTGGTTCGGGTCTTATTCGAAGACTTGGATACCAACACTTGGGGTTCCATCTATATAATGAGGGGCATAGGGGAGGGGGCCGGCCACACCAAAGCCACAAGTTGGCCGTGATGCGTGTAGTTGACACGTCCGTTGGGAACCCCAAGAGGAAGGTGTGATGCGCACAGCGGCAAGTTTCCCTCAGTAAGAAACCAAGGTTTAATCGAACCAGTAGGAGTCAAGAAGCACGTTGAAGGTTGATGGCGGCGAGATGTAGTGCGGCGCAACACCGGAGATTCCGGCGCCAACGTGGAACCCGCACAACACAACCAAAGTACTTTGCCCCAACGAAACAGGTGAGGTTGTCAATCTCACCGGCTTGCTGTAACAAAGGATTAACCGTATTGTGTGGATGATGATTGTTTGCGGAGAAAACGATAAAACAAGTATTGCGACAGATTTGTATTTCGAGTATTAAAGAATGGACCGGGGTCCACGGTTCACTAGAGGTGTCTCTCCCATAAGATAAAAGCATGTTGGGTGAACAAATTACGGTCGGGCAATTGACAAATAGAGAGGGCATAACAATGCACATACATGACATGATAAGTATAGTGAGATTTAATTGGGCATTACGACAAAGTACATAGACCGCCATCCAAGCTGCATCTATGCCTAAAAAGTCCACCTTCGAGGTTATCATCCGAACCCCCTCCGGTATTAAGTTGCTAACAACGGACAATTGCATTAAGTATGGTGCGTAATGTAATCAGCAACTACATCCTCGGACATAGCGCCAATGTTTTATCCCTAGTGGCAACGAGCACAACACAACCTTAGAACTTTCGTCACATCGTCCCGGTGTCAATGCGAGCATGAACCCACTATCGAGCATAAGTACTCCCTCTTGGAGTTAAAAGTAAAAACTTGGCCAGAGCCTCTACTAGAAACGGAGAGCATGCAAGATCATAAACAACACATGTATAATAACTTGATAATTAACATGACATAGTATTCTCTATCCATCGGATCCCGACAAACACAACATATAGAATTACGGATAGATGATCTTGATCATGTTAGGCAGCTCACAAGATCCAACAATGAAGCACAATGAGGAGAAGACAACCATCTAGCTACTGCTATGGACCCATAGTCCAGGGGTGAACTACTCACTCATCACTCCGGAGGCGACCATTGCGGTGTAGAGTCCTCCGGGAGATGATTCCCCTCTCCGGCAGGGTGCCGGAGGCGATCTCCTAGATCCCCCGAGATGGGATCGGCGGCGGCGGCGTCTCAGTAAGGTTTTCCGTATCGTGGCTCTCGGTATCGGGGGTTTCGTCACGGAGACTTTTTATAGGCGGAAGGGCAGGTCAAGAGGCGGCACGGGGGCCCCACACCACAGGGTCGCGCGGCCAAGGGGGCCGCGCCGCCTATAGTGTGGCCCCTCCGTGGCCCCTCTTCGTCTCTCCTTCGGACTTCGGAAGCTTCGTGAGAAAATAGGCCCCTGGGCTTTGATTTCGTCCAATTCGAGAATATTTCCTTACTAGGATTTCCGAAACCAAAAACAGCGAGAAAACAAAGAATCGGCACTTCGGCATCTTGTTAATAGGTTAGTTCCAGAAAATGCACGAATATGACATAAAGTGTGCATAAAACATGTAGGTATCATCAATAATATGGCATATAACATAAGAAATTATCGATACGTCGGAGACGTATCAGCATCCCCAAGCTTAGTTCTGCTCGTCCCGAGCAGGTAAAACGATAATAAAGATAATTTCTGAAGTGATATGCCATCATAACCTTGATCATACTATTTGTAAACATATGTAGTGGATGCAGCGATCAAAACAATGGTGATGACATGAGTAAACAAGTGAATCATAAAGCAAAGACTTTTCATGAATAGTACTTCAAGACAAGTATTAATAAGTCTTGCATAAGAGTTAACTCATAAAGCAATAAATCAAAGTAAAGGTATTGAAGCAACACAAAGGAAGATTAAGTTTCAGCGGTTGCTTTCAACTTGTAACATGTATATCTCATGGATAATAGTCAACATAGAGTAATATAACAAGTACAATATGCAAGTATGTATGAATCAATGCACGGTTCACACAAGTGTTTGCTTCTTGAGGTGGAGAGAAATAGGTGAAGCTGACTCAACATAAAAGTAAAGAGAATGGTCCTTCAAAGAGGAAAGCATCGATTGCTATATTTGTGCTAGAGCTTTTATTTTGAAAACATGAAACAATTTTGTCAACGGTAGTAATAAAGCATATGAGTTATGAAAATTATATCTTACAAGTTGCAAGTCTCATGCATAGTATACTAATAGTGCCCGCACCTTGTCCTAATTAACTTGGACTACCGTATCTTTGCAATGCACATGTTTTGACCAAGTGTCACAATGGGGTACCTCCATGCCGCCTGTACAAAGGTCTAAGGAGAAAGCTCGCATTTTGGATTTCTCGCTTTTGATTATTCTCAACTTAGACATCCATACCGGGACAACATGGACAACAGATAATGGACTCCTCTTTAATGCATAAGCATGTGGCAACAATTATTATTCTCATATGAGATTGAGGATATATGTCCAAACTGAAACTTCCACCATGAATCATGGCTTTAGTTAGCGGCCCAAAGTTCTTCTCTAACAATATGCATGCTTCAACCATGAAGGTGGTAGATCTCTCTTACTTCAGACAAGACGGACATGCATAGCAACTCACATGATATTCAACAAGGAATAGTTGATGGCGTCCCCGAAACATGGTTATCGCACAACAAGCAACTTAATAAGAGATAAAGTGCATAAGTACATATTCAATACCACAATAGTTTTTAAGCTATTTGTCCCATGAGCTATATATTGCAAAGGTGAATGATGGAATTTTAAAGGTAGCACTCAAGCAATTTACTTTGGAATGGCGGAGAAATACCATGTAGTAGGTAGGTATGGTGGACACAAATGGCATAGTGGTTGGCTCAAGTATTTGGGATGCATGAGAAGTATTCCCTCTCGATACAAGGTTTAGGCTAGCAAGGTTATTTGAAACAAACACAAGGATGAACGGTACAGACAAAACTCACATAAAAGACATATGGTAAACATTATAAGACTCCATACCGTCTTCCTTGTTGTTCAAAACTCAATACTAGATGTTATCTAGACTCTAGAGAAACCAAATATGCAAACCAAATTAGCAAGCTCTAAGTATTTCTTCATTAATGGGTGCAAAGTATATGATGCAAGAGCTTAAACATGAGCACAACAATTGCCAAGTATCAAATTATCCAAGACATTTTAGAGTTACTACATGTAGCATTTTCCAATTCCAACCATATAACAATTTAACGAAGAAGAAACTTCGCCATGAATACTATGAGTAGAGCCTAAGGACATACTTGTCCATATGCAACAGCGGAGCGTGTATCTCTCCCATAAAGTGAATGCTAGGATCCATTTTATTCAAACAAAACAAAAAACAAAAACAAACCGACGCTCCAAGCAAAGTACATAAGATGTGGCCGAATAAAAATATAGTTTCGGGGGAGGAACTCGATAATGTTGTCGATGAAGAAGGGGATGCCTTGGGCATCCCCAAGCTTAGACGCTTGAGTCTTCTTAATATATGCAGGGGTGAACCACCGGGCATCCCCAAGCTTAGAGCTTTCACTCTCCTTAATCATATTGCATCATACTCCTCTCTTGATCCTTGAAAACTTCCTCCACACCAAACTCGAAACAACTCATTAGAGAGTTAGTGCATAATAAAAATTCACATGTTCAGAGGTGACACAATCATTCTTAACACTTCTGGACATTGCATAAAGCTACTTGGACATTAATGGATCAAAGAAATTCATCCAACATAGCAAAAGAGGCAATGCGAAATAAAAGATAGAATCTGTCAAAACAGAACAGTCCGTAAAGATGGATTTTATTAGGCCACCAGACTTGCTCAAACGAAAATGCTCAAATTGAATGAAAGTTGCGTACATATCTGAGGATCATGCTCGTAAATTGGCGTAATTTTCTGAGCTACCTACAGGGAGATAGACCCAGATTCGTGACAGCAAAGAAATCTGGAACTGCGCAGTAATCCAAATCTAGTACTTACTTTTCTATCAAAGACTTTACTTGGCACAACAAAACATAAAACTAAGATAAGGAGAGGTTGCTACAGTAGTAAACAACTTCCAAGACACAAATATAAAACAAAAATACTGGAGTAAAAACATGGGTTGTCTCCCATAAGCGCTTTTCTTTAACGCCTTTCAGCTAGGCGCGTAAAGTGTAACTCAAGTGTTATCGAAGGGTGGTGCACCTACAGCGGGGTTTGGAGTTTTCTCAACCATGCATAGTATATTGGATACATAAGTTTCAGCGTCTCCCTTTTCATTAGTCTTGGGCTTGCTACTCTCATCGAACAAATTTTCAGGAACAAGCCAAGCATAGTTATGTTCTAGTGCATCATTCATAGCTAGGAGTTTACATGGTATTGGTGCTTTGATCTCCCCACCAGCATTAGCATTATTAGTGTACCTTATCCTATCCATATCCATTTTTTCAAGAAGGCTAACAAAATTAGTATGAGAACCAAGCATATTAAATTTAGCAAAGACCTTTCTAGCCTCTCTTGCTAGACCACCAAATTCTCTAAGAAGGGTTTCTAAAACAAAATCTTTCTTTTCCCCCTCTTCCATATCACCAAGTGTAAGAAACATGTGTTGGATTATAGGATTGAGATTAACAAATTTAGTTTCCAACAGAGCGAACTAAAGCGAGCAGCAGCAATTTCATAAGTGGGAGCAAGGTCTACCAAGTGTCTATCTTCAAAATCTTCAACGGTACTAACATGGGTGAAAAATTCTTCTATATTGTTCCTCCCAATTATAGACCCTTGTCCTACCGGTATGTTCTTTGCGGTAAAGTCAAAAGGAAACATGATGAAATAAGTAAGTAAATGCAAGTAACTAATTTTTTTGTGTTTTTGATATAGAGTGCAAGACAGTAAATAAAGTAAAGCTAGCAACTAATTTTTTTGTGTTTTGATATAATGCAGCAAACAAAGTAGTAAATAAAATAAAGCAAGACAAAAACAAAGTAAAGAGATTGAGAAGTGGAGACTCCCCTTGCAGCGTGTCTTGATCTCCCCGGCAACGGCGCCAGAAATTTGCTTGATGCGTGTAGTTGACACGTCCGTTGGGAACCCCAAGAGGAAGGTGTGATGCGCACAGCGGCAAGTTTTCCTCAGTAAGAAACCAAGGTTTAATCGAACCAGTAGGAGTCAAGAAGCACGTTGAAGGTTGATGGCGGCGAGATGTAGTGCGGCGCAACACCAGAGATTCCGGCGCCAACGTGGAACCCGCACAACACAACCAAAGTACTTTGCCCCAACGAAACAGTGAGGTTGTCAATCTCACCGGCTTGCTGTAACAAAGGATTAACCGTATTGTGTGGAAGATGATTGTTTGCGAGAGAAAACAGTAGAAACAAGTATTGCAGCAGATTTGTATTTCGAGTATTAAAGAATGGACCGGGGTCCACAGTTCACTAGAGGTGTCTCTCCCATAAGATAAAAGCATGTTGGGTGAACAAATTACAGTCGGGCAATTGACAAATAGAGAGGGCATAACAATGCACATACATAACATGATAAGTATAGTGAGATTTAATTGGGCATTACGACAAAGTACATAGACCGCCATCCAACTGCATCTATGCCTAAAAAGTCCACCTTCGGGTTATCATCCGAACCCCTCCGGCATTAAGTTGCTAACAACGAGACAATTGCATTAAGTATGGTGCGTAATGTAATCAGCAACTACATCCTCGGACATAGCGCCAATGTTTTATCCCTAGTGGCAACGAGCACAACACAACCTTAGAACTTTCGTCACTCTGTCCCGGTGTCAATGCGGGCATGAACCCACTATCGAGCATAAGTACTCCCTCTTGGAGTTAAAAGTAAAAACTTGGCCAGAGCCTCTACTAGAAACGGAGAGCATGCAAGATCATAAACAACACATGTATAATAACTTGATAATTAACATGACATAGTATTCTCTATCCATCGGATCCCGACAAACACAACATATAGAATTACAGATAGATGATTAGGCAGCTCACAAGATCCAACAATGAAGCACAATGAGGAGAAGACAACCATCTAGCTACTGCTATGGACCCATAGTCCAGGGGTGAACTACTCACTCATCACTCCGGAGGCGACCATGGCGGTGTAGAGTCCTCCGGGAGATGATTCCCCTCTCCGGTAGGGTGCCGGAGGCGATCTCCTGGATCCCCCGAGATGGGATCGGCGGCGGCGGCGTCTCTGAAAGGTTTTCCGTATCGTGGCTCTCGGTACTGGGGGTTTCGTCACGGAGACTTTATATAGGCGGAAGGGCAGGTCAAGAGGCGGCACGGGGCCCCACACCACGGGGCCGCGCGGCCAAGGGGGCCGCGCCGCCCTATAGTGTGGCCCCTCCGTGGCCCTCTTCGTCTCTCCTTCGGACTTCTGGAAGCTTCGTGAGAAAATAGGCCCCTGGGCTTTGATTTCGTCCAATTCCGAGAATATTTCCTTACTAGGATTTCTGAAACCAAAAACAGCAGAAAACAACAACTGGCACTTCGGCATCTTGTTAATAGGTTAGTTCCAGAAAATGCACGAATATGACATAAAGTGTGCATAAAACATGTAGGTATCATCAATAATATGGCATATAACATAAGAAATTATCGATACGTCGGAGACGTATCAGGCCGCACCCCCTTGAGGCCGGCCACCCCCTCCCAAACCCTAGCCGCCCCCTCTCCTCCATATCTCCCGCGTAGCTTTAGCGAAGCTCCGCCGGAGTTCTTCACCGCCACCGACACCACGCCGTCGTGCTGTCGGATTCAAGAGGAGCTACTACTTCCGCTGCCCGCCGGAACGGGGAGGTGGACGTCGTCTTCATCAACAACCGAACGTGTGACCGAGTACGGAGGTGCTGCCCGTTCGTGGCGCCGAAGCGATCGTGATCAAGATCTTCTACGCGCTTTTGCAAGCGGCAAGTGAACGTCTACCGCAGCAACAAGAGCCTCATCTTGTAGGCTTTGGAATCTCTTCAAGGGTGAGACTCGATATCCCCTCGTTGCTACCGTCTTCTAGATTGCATCTTGGCTTGGATTGCGTGTTCGCGGTAGGAATTTTTTTGTTTTCTATGCAACGTTATCCTACAAGTGGTATCAGAGCCGGTTCTATGCATAGATGGTTGCACGAGTAGAACACAATGATTTTGTGGGCGTTGATGCTCTTGTTATCTTTAGTTTGAGTACTTTGCATCTTTGTGGCATAGTGGGATGAAGCGGCCCGGACTAACTTTACATGACCGCGTTCATGAGACTTGTTCCTCGTTCGACATGCAACTTGTATTGCATAAGAGGCTTTGCGGGTGTCTGTCTCTCCTACTATAGTGAAGATTCAACTTACTCTTCTATTGACAACACTAGTATCACCGTTGTGGTTCATGTTCGTAGGTAGATTAGATCTCTCTCGAAAACCCTAAACCACGTAAAATATGCAAACCAAATTAGAGACGTCTAACTTGTTTTTGCAGGGTTTGGTGATGTGATATGGCCATAATGTGATGATGAATATGTATGAGATGATCATTATTGTATTGTGGCAACCGGCAGGAGCCTTATGGTTGTCTTTAAATTTCATGTGGAGTAGTTTTTCAAAGTAGTTGTAATAGTTGCTACATGAGGTGAACAACCATGAAGACGGCGCCATGGACCTTGACGCTACGCCGATGATGATGGAGATCATGCCCGTTGATGATGGAGATCATGTCCGTGCTTTGGAGATGAAGATCAAAGGCGCAAAGACTAAAGGGCCATATCATATCACATATAAACTGCATGTGATGTTAATCCTTTATGCATCTTATTTTGCTTAGATCGCGACGGTAGCATTATAAGATGATCCCTCACATTAATATCAAGATAATAAAGTGTTCTCCCCTCGTATGCAACGTTGTACAGTTCGTCGTTTCGAAGCATCTCGTGATGATCGGATGTGATAGATTCAACGTTCACATATAACGGGTGTAAGCCATGTTGCACACGCGGAATACTTGGGTTTGCTTGACGAGCCTAGCATGTACATACATGGCCTCGGGACAACGGAAACCGAAAGGTTGAACACGAGTCATATGGATGATATGATTAACATGTTGATGTTCACCATTGAAGCTACATTATCTCACGTGATGATCGGTTTTGGTGTAGTGGATGTGGATCGTGTACCACTTAACAACTATGAGGGATGTTGTGTTAAGTGGGAGTTCATTAGTAATTAGATTAAAACATGAACTAATTATCATAAACATAGTCTGAGTAGTATTTTGAATTAATTTTGTAGTATTGGCATCCGTTTTTCTACCATGCGCTAGTCTTGTTATTGAGATAGAAATACTGTTAAAATCTGACTAGAAACTTTACGGATTGGTACCGTATTGTTAAAGAATCAAGAATTGATTAAGTCCTATTGCAAACTTTTAGTAAACCTCACATTGTTGAGTCAAAGAGCTATGGTTTCAATTAGTACCTAAAGTTATCTTGTCTCCGTCAAACTTGAAGTTCAAATTTGTTTGAAAAGTAAGGAGCTAAAAATTTAGTTTTCAGAAATAATCAAGGTATGAGATATATGTGATATCTAAGACCTTATTGCAAGATGATAGAATATAATTTGGTGAGACTACATAAACTCATAAGTTTTATGGGAATGTACGAAGGTTGAAGACGCAAGGCGTCCCAATCCTCCAACTATTGGGGCACTAACAATATTCGCATATCCATGAAGTGATCGTCCTTAGTATGCACCGTTGCTAAGACTCGTCGTTTCTAAGCATCACGTGATGATCGGGTGTTATAGATTCTACGTGTGCATACAACGGGTGCAAGCCAGATTTGCACATGCGAATACTAAGGTTAAACTTTATGAGCCTAGCATGTACAGACATGGTCTCAGAAAGTCATCATGAATTGATAGATAAAATTATGAGTGAAATTGTTCATCATATTATAAAGTTACTAATAGTGAAATCTAGAACACTTGTCATATGATGATCAACTTCAAAGTAAGAACCTCAAGGTTATTGGTATTTGACCAACAAACCTAGAAGTTATTGATGTTGAAGTGTTTTTCTGAATAATGAGGAAAGCTAAAAGAGAAACTACAAAAGATTATTGGCAAAAGAAAAAAAAAGACTAGAAAGTCTAGCTCAGGTGTATATAAATGATATACATGTTATGGTTGTATTCCTAGTTAGATCACACAATGAAATTCTTGGGTATTAGTACCATATTGGTTGGTATGAAGTGTCATACAAAACAACGCAATACAAGAATACAATGGCCTAAGAGACTGACAAGGAATATGATAGGAATACACGTCTGGAACAAAATAAAGTGTTATTGTGTTCGTCGTTGGCATTCTATCTAGCCCTTAGAATTTATAATAAAGAACTTAATAATTGTTATTTTGCTCTGGTCAAATGAAAACAATGAGTTGTTCGAATTATGACATTACTCCATGTACGATGGATAAGTTATTATAAATCTTAATGGTGAAACACACATACATAAAACTGATGCTAAAATGCCATAAGGCAAATGATTTGAATTCCGCTTATTTGTGGAACCGCCATTTAGGTCATGTTAGAAAGGAATGCATGAAGGAACTCCATGCAAATGGATTTTTGGAGTCACTTGATTTTTGAATCATTTGACGCTTGCAAATCTTTTCTAAAGAGAATGATTAAAATACCGTTCATAGGCCAAAAGTTGAACGGGCAACTAACTTAGTGGAAAAATACATGATGATGTATGTGGTTCACTGAGCATAGTTGTGTGCGGGAGATTCTTCTACTTCATGAAAACTTTCAACAATGAATTGAGTATATATATGTGGATATATTCAATAAGGAAGAAGTTTGAAACATTTGAATAGATTCAAATAAATTTCAGCATGAAGTGGAAATCATCGTAATAGAAAAATCAAATATCTATGATTGGATCATGGTGGAAATATTTGAATTACGAGTTTTTAGCGAACATCTAAGAGAGTTATGAAATTGTTCTACAACTCACATTTCTTGGAGTATCATAATGATGATATTTTTAGTATCTGAGAGATGTATCCAAACCTTGTTGGATAATGATGAGATAAAATATTATGACGCCATTATATTTTTGTGGATTATGATTTAGTGACTACCGCTTTTACACTGAATAGAGCATCATCATGATCCGTTGAAATGACACCATACGAGTTATGGCATGGGTATGAACCCTGATAGTCTTTTCTTAAATTTTGGTATGCATAGCATAAGTAAATAAGTTTACAACCAAAATCGGATAAATGTCTTTGTTGGTTATCCCGAGAGATTTGATTGGGAATTCTTCCCACAAGACAAAGACAAAAGTGTTTGTCAATGTTTCTTATTTCCGAGAAATTGTTTCTAGCGAAGTATTTGAGTGGGAGGACAATAGAACTTGATAAGGTTTATGAACCTGAGCATAATGATCAGAGTAGCGCATCATCGGAATTAGTTCCGGAAGCGGCCACGTCGATCATAGCTCCCATGACTACAAAATGTTTTAGCCATGGAGATCAAAGTACCTATTGAACTTTGTAAGTATGATTTACTTTGTGATCGAATAAATGATTTGTGGACAAAGGATTGTTTTTTACAATAATAAATCAACTACATACAAAGAAGTTATGATGGGCCCTGACTCCGTTAAAATGGCCATGCGTCATGAAATCCATAATAGATGAATACTTTTTGAAAGCAAATGGATCTATAGACTTGGATGAAATATCCTTGAAGAAGCTTGACTTGTCTAAAAGTTGTTTACGACAAAGTTCAAAGAGTTGACTATGATAAGATTAGATCTTCCGTAGCAATGCTTATAGTCTATGTGGATTATTCTAGTAATCACTACATATTTCTTTTATGAGATATGTTAGTAGGATGGCAAAATACATTACTTATCGAAGTGTGTACTAAAGGTGTATACAAGATACAACCAAGAGTTTTGCTGATCCATGGAATACTAGATAGGTATACAAACTTTAATTGGATGAAGTGAGTATCGCGGAGTTGGAATCTTCACCAGATGAAATAGTCAAAGAGTTTTTGATTTCATCAGAGACGATGAAGAGGCTTGCATTTGCAAGAAATTAAGTGGGAGCGCTGAGACATATTTATAATACTTTATGTAAATGACATATAGTTGGTTATAAATGATGTAATTATATACTTGATTAAAAGGTTTCATTTCAATGAAAGGATATGGACTGAAACATATTTAGTTCAAGATCTATGAAGATAGATTGAAACACATAATAAGTTTAAGTCAAAGTACATAGAAAGGATATTGAAGTAGTTCAATATAGAAATATTAAGAAGATGTTCTTGTCATGTGAAGTTTTTAACAAGACTTGAGTGTGTCTGACACTCAATGAGTAAAAACACATGAGTGATTTTAGATCACGAATAATATGTACAAAATCAGATATCTTGTGCTCTAAAATGTTATGAGCATATAACAGAATGATTCATGAGATGATCATTGGACGACAGTAAGAGTATCCTTGAGTACTTTAGAAGAACCAAGGATATATATATATTTTTTTGTATGGAGAAATGACAAACAAATCGCTGTAAGGTGATTACACCGATATTTGTTTTGTCACATATAAAAATAAAATTTCAATCTCAAATTAGACTAAGTGTTGTTTTTTAAAAGGTAGCACAATGAGCTAGAAGTTGTCTATGCTAGATTTAGAAGAGTTCTAAATATTGTGACGGATTCTACAAAAGAAGGCAGAATATGTTATTGTTTTGACAATGACAAAGGATGTTAAAGTCAAGAAGTTCTTTTGAGAACTTGGTGTAGTTCCAATAGTGTCAGAACTTTGAAGCTATATTGTGTGTGACAATATTAGTGACATATTTCAGACCACGGAATTAAGGTTCCACCGAAGACCAAACATATTTAATGCCGACTCATTTGGAAATGAGTGATGCGTTGAGACGCAAATGAATTAAAAAATACATACGTTTCTGAGCGTGTCAGACCCGTTGACTAAAGCCTCTCCCGTGAGCAAAACATGATAAAGCACCAGAAGGCCAAGGTGTTATATCTTTACAAATGTAAACTAGATTATTGACTCTAGTGCAAGTGGGAGACTCGAAGGAGATATGCCCTAGAGGCAATAATAAAGTGGTTATTATTTATATCTTTATGTTTATGATAAATGTTTATATATCATGCTATAATTGTATTAACCGAAACATTAGTACATGTGTGATATGTAAACAACAAGGAAGTACCTAGTATGCCTCTTAAACTAGCTTGTTGATTAATGGATGATTAGTTTCATAATCATGAACATTGGATGTTATTAATAACAAGGTTATATCATTATATGAATGATGTAATGGACACACCCAATTAAGCGTAGCATAAGATCTCGTCATTAAGTTATTTGCTATAAGCTTTTGATACATAGTTACCTAGTCCTTATGACCATGAGATCATGTAAATCACTTATACCGGAAAGGTACTTTGATTACACCAAACACCACTCGCGTAAATGGGTGGTTATAAAGGTGGGATTAAGTATCCGGAAAGTATGAGTTGAGGCATATGGATCAACAAGTGGGATTTGTCCATCCCGATGACGGATAGATATACTCCGGGCCCTCTCGGTGGAATGTCGTCTAAATAGCTTGCAAGCATATGAATGGTTCATAAGAGACCACATACCATGGTACGAGTAAAGAGTACTTGTCGGAGACGAGGTTGAACAAGGTATAGAGATACCGATGATCAAACCTCGGACAAGTAAAATATCGCGTGACAAAGGGAATTGGTATCGTATGTGAATGGTTCATTCGATCACTAAAGTCATCGTTGAAAATGTGGGAGCCATTATGGATCTCCAGATCCCGCTATTGGTTATTGGTCGGAGTGAGTACTCAACCATGTCCGCATAGTTCACGAACCGTAGGGTGACACACTTAAAGTTGGATGTTGAAATGGTAGTACTTGAATATGGAATGGAGTTCGAATATTTGTTCGGAGTCCCGGATGAGATCCCGGACATCACGAGGAGTTCCGGAATGGTCCGGAGAATAAGATTCATATATAGGATGTCATTTTATGTGAATTAAAATGTCGCGGAAGGTTCTATGGAAGGTTCTAGAAGGTTCTAGAAAAGTCCGGAAGAAACCACCAAGGAAGGTGGAGTCCACATGGGACTCCACCTCCATGGCCGGCCAACCCTAGTGGGGGAGGAGTCCCAAGTGGACTCCCCTTAGGGGCCGGCCACCCCCATATGGGAGGTGGAACTCCCACCTTTGGTGGGAGTCCTAGCTTGGCTAGGTTCCCCTCCTTATGGAAGGTTTTTGGTTCGGGTCTTATTCGAAGACTTGGATACCAACACTTGGGGTTCCATCTATATAATGAGGGGCATAGGGGAGGGGGCCGGCCACACCAAAGCCACAAGTTGGCCGCACCCCCTTGAGGCCGGCCACCCCTCCCAAACCCTAGCCGCCCCCCTCTCCTCCATATCTCCCGCGTAGCTTTAGCGAAGCTCCGCCGGAGTTCTTCACCGCCACCGACACCACGCCGTCGTGCTGTCGGATTCAAGAGGAGCTACTACTTCCGCTGCCCGCTGGAACGGGGAGGTGGACGTCGTCTTCATCAACAACCGAACATGTGACCGAGTACGGAGGTGCTGCCCGTTCGTGGCGCCGGAAGCGATCGTGATCAAGATCTTCTACGCGCTTTTGCAAGCGGCAAGTGAACGTCTACCGCAGCAACAAGAGCCTCATCTTGTAGGCTTTGGAATCTCTTCAAGGGTGAGACTCGATATCCCCTCGTTGCAACCGTCTTCTAGATTGCATCTTGGCTTGGATTGCGTGTTCGCGGTAGGAATTTTTTTTTGTTTTCTATGCAACGTTATCCTACAAAAAGAGCATGATCCAACAGGGTACAACGTATGACTAGACTAACTATGAAGATCCAACTATCAGCCCGTGCAAGACAGGAGCTGAAAATACCATTTACATACCAAAATTGTGATAACCGTAAAAAATATGCACTTCTTAGTTTCTAATAGCAGAGAGTCCCTCTCTGAAAGAAGTATTTAGCCAAATAGAATGTTGACTAAGACTTTTCTTCCTGCCTTGTGTTCCTACTCTATTTTTTTTAGCAAACATGTTGGATGCCACGCCATCGTTTTAGGAAGCATGACGTTTTGTATATTAACAACCCCACTCAGGGGTCTTCGGAAATGGGTTGGGTTTAACCCGTGAAAACCGGCAAATTAGAACTGAACTAGCACCGTAGCCTCCCGTCACCTGAGGCCTAATCTGTTAGTTTAAAATATGGGTGTGTCTATGTCTAAGTTGACTGAGATTTTCTTAAGTCTCAGTCAACTCAGAAAAATGCAACTGCAGTTAAAAAAAAAGTGCAACTCGGTTCAGTTGCACATTTCTGGCCGAAAAATGCAATTGCACTTTTCTAACAGAAAAGTGCAACTCAAGCACTTTTTTGTAATTGACTTAGACTTAAGAAAATATAGTATGAGAAACAATACTGTTTTCACCAGCACAAGTGACATTACAGGTATTCATCAACGGTTTGGGGAAACCGTCGTTGAACACCATTAATGCCACTCGTGATTCAGAACAACGCAAACTGAAGGTAAACTTGCGGTTGGGCACGAATATTAGAAAATTATTATGGGACCGACATTACATGTTTATATCTCTAAAATATTAAAACTTTGTGTTCAAGATATCATAATAAGCACCACAGCATGATAGCATAAAGTGCTACCACGACCCTCCAGAATACCCTGTTCTAGTAGCATTACTAGCAAATAGGATGAGCTAAGAAGAAAATGCATGTCTCACATAGAGATGAATTGAATAAATAGATATTCCAAGGACAAAAGAAACCAAGAGTCTTGCACCTTCATGAATTGCTCTGGAGAATGGAAACTCCTTATCTTTCTTCTTGCATCTCGCTCGACGGAATGAGAATAATGCTTTCTTTGAGGCGATGCTGAGTAAGCTCCATATAATATTGTCTCTTTCCAATGTTGGCGCTTCCTAATAACTTACCATCAATACTGCAGCGCAACACGTGTTCATAGCTAAAGCCAATCAGCAGCTCACGTTCACGTTCGTTGAGGGTAGTGAAACCAGTGATAAGTATCATCATCGGATCAAATTCGATTACCATTCTCTTTCTTTTTTCCTTTTTGAGAGAAGTTAAATCAAGAGACGGTGATACCTCTATTGATGACGTGGCAATCCGGTACTTGAACTCCCATATTTCAGCCGTATAGTCCTCCATCACCCAAACATCCATATGGGTCCGGCGGCTGTCCCGGCTGCACAAACCAAGATTCCCATGCACATCGAACAACTTCTGCGAAGAGTCCAAGTTAGTGGCGCCACGCATACACCGGAACAACTCGGTAGCCGTGTCGAAAACGACAATCTCGGTACGACAATTGGACATCCAGTGCAGGTTGCCGCGGTGGTGGACCGGTGAATTATATATAGATTAAGGACCTCGTGGCAGCTTCTCGAGTAAGGCTTGTTCTCGTGAAGGCGACGACGGCTCTGTTGACATCCTAACTCCAATGTTCCTGGACTGATTGTGTCCTACTGTGATGACATGCAATTTCTTTTCATTCTGCTTTTTCCAGTCGAGCACCGAGGACCAGAGCACCCTGTACTCCCCGGTTGCATCATGCCGGTAGAGGCCTAGTACGGTGTTGGTCGGCTGGAATTCAGGCTGCGGCAGGGGAGCAAGCTGGCGGATGGTCGGGTTGCAGATGTAGAACCTGCATAACACGCCCACCACGACGAAGCCATCGCCGATGGCGTGGACATACTGACCAGTCTCACGGTTTGGCCAGAATGGCTGATAGTATGCTCCGTCGCCGGTGTCACGGAAGAGGCCGATCATGCGTTCTCGCTGGACGACGGGGAGCGATGGCTGGCGGCGGTGGTGGGCGAGCATGAACTCGGGCGTGGAGGTGGCGCTGCGCCAGGACGGCCGGACGGCGCGGCAGCGGCCGACGTCCTTGGCCGGCAGCAGCATGAGTATCCTGTCGACGATGATCTCCTCGGGCAAGTCGTCAAGCTGGGTCGCGGTCCTGTCCACTGGCATCATCATCATCGCGGTGCTCCGTCGGGCGGATCAACTGAAACAAAGCAGCGAGAGGCGTTAGCACCCAGGACGACCGAAATGGATGTTGGAAGAAGATAATATTACTATTTCTGACAGAGAAAACCAGACGGGGCGTCGACGGTACGGGCCGCAAGCAGAAACGAACGTGTAAAGAAAAGAAATACGGAGTACAATGGGGCGTTTTGCTCACCGGCGTGGGGGAAGAAGAGTGTCGTCGGTACTTCGGCGAGATCGAATCGCCTTGCTTGCAGCTTGCGCCTGGTTTGTCTGGACTCGGGAGGTAGCGTGGAGGTCAGAAAGGTAGCTGTCAGTTACTGGCTGCATTCACTCACTGACTTGGTGACGGATGACCCAGGCCGGGGCGGCCACATATGCAGACTGTGCAGCCCGCACAGGGCCCCAAAATTTTGGGGGGCCCAATTTTTTTTGAATAGGCCTATGTAGTTATATAGGCTTCACAATCCATCAGCTGGCCCGCTGGAAAATTCTGCCGACTCTACCTGGGCCACTTGGCGCATGTTCACAATCGAACTTGTATTGCGATGAACAATTCACCCGCTAAATTTCAATTTCAAGTTTTCCGATTTTGATTTACGGGTTCTGTTCTGCGCTACCTCCGAATTCGCTCGAAACTAGTTTTTCGGAAGATGAGCTCAACTTTTTCAGAGAGAATACAACATGAGTCGTTGAGTACTGAGTTCTGAAACTGTATTTGTGAACAGCTCTATGCTATTCCCCTATGGAACAGAACAGACCAGAAATTGATCTCACAAGTCTCAACTGATCCCAGTTGGTTATCAGCGTGCTTGGACAGCGACCAGATCATGAACTGGTTGTACTGCAAATGGGAGCGCGTGATTTTGAGGTTCAGTTTTTTTTTGGAACCAAGGGTTTTGAGTTTCGGTCTCACTCACCTTGGAGGACGCGGCGCCGCCGGTCACGCTGCACCCGGGTGCCGCCACCGTCTCTTCCGGTCTTCCGCCATTGCCGGTACCTGACGGGCAAGAACCTGCTGTGAATAAGTGATGAGGGGCTGAGCCGCTTCCATTTTATACTACTACTTGAGATAAGACTGCAAGGAGCAAAGAGGTTTGACTGTTCACTTTGTTGTTCTTCTGTTTAACTTTACATTACAATTCCATAAAACCATTATGAGAAGATCCTTCTAATTTTTCTGGGTGACAAAAATAGATACTTTTACATAATCATTATTATCATTTCAATTTAGCAATTTCCGTGCTTGCTAGATCATAGCTGTGCAGTTTGAGGTGTGTGTTTCGAATAACTCTGCAACATATTCAGGAAATGTGGTCCTGTTTGTCTCTCTAGAAAAGGTAATAATCCAATTGACTCATTGCTTAACTAGTCCTAGGTGATAAGTATCTCAAAAATTTCCTTGGTTAACAAGCGAAAATGTTAGCCTTTGCACAAAAAATTCCATTATGCCGACTACGCCTGGTAGGGTTTTCTTAATTGATCATCCAAAATGACGTCTTCTAAAAATTTACAACAGAAGATAAGCCTTGGATTGACAACAGAAGATAAGCCTTTTTTAAAATAAACATGGAGCATATCTTTGGAGAAGCAAGGTATATTTGTAAAAATAATTTATCATTTTAGGGCCATTCTTTGGAGCATATCTACCGATTGGCTACATAGTTTTCTTAGGGTACATCTTAGCTTTTGTGCAAATATAGAATTTTCTATAGAATTTAAGAAAGATCAAAGCTGGATACCATTTCGCAAGCAAACCATTTTTCGACAACTACGAGAAGCAAGTTCTTACATGGCATTACAGAATTAGGGAAAACCGCCTGAAAACTTGAACAACGAGCTCAACAGAGATACAGCCAAAGTACAATAATTATACCCGAAAAGCACCATAATTCTAGTTCAGATGCCAAGACGCTGCCTCAATAATTATATTTCCATTTAAGGAGAATCATTATTTCTTAGAACAACCATTACACACATTTCCCACAATTTTGTTTGCCTTACACTCATCTTTTTTATGGGAGATTTTAAGTACAGTCCAATGGAATGATTCACCATAACCAACATTCAAGCAGGTAACCAATAGTCAGTCTTCTGTTTGCTTACTTCGAAATTGGTACCACCATATGATACATTTTTGTTAAATAAACAAACTGAGAACGCAGAATAATGCAACCCCACTTCATGTCAGCTTTTTTCTTGGAACCAGAAAGATGATAGCAAACCTAACAGTATCAGTTACTTGCACAACACTAGGAGATTTCAGTACTACTTGTTCAGTCAAGTAGTGTGGTTGAGTACAAACGACTGCTACTGCTGCAGCTATTTTCCCAAAAGGAACTTCACAGCTAAACTGCTGCCACGGTATATTTCGTGAAGCCAGGCCACGACTGAATGTCCAGGGAAACATAGAATAGTTAGAAAGTTTCTGGATTTTAATGTGATAGCTTGGTTCACATGGCAAATATCACTAAGATGGCAGGGTTTTCCGTGTGGTCACGGACATGAGCCACATGAAGAAAAAAAATGGTTGTCCTTAAATTAGCCACATTGTCACCATGAAAGCTACAAATCTTTTATCTGGACCTAGACGAACCAAGAACCAGCGGACACCACATTTAACTGAACCCAAGAAATCAGCACGCACCACTTCCTGGACACAAAACAAAGACCCTAGAGATACTCCAAACCACGGAAATTACTTGCCAATTTTTTAACATGGCCGTAACTGAAGTAACAGCCATTTCAAAAAAAAAAAAAACTGAAGTAACAGCCATGCAGACACAAAGGGGGAATAATTGTGTACCGAATACAATGTGGCTAAAGAGCAAAAGAGCAGGATCCACAGGGTATAACATACTTACTGTGAAGATCAAGCTATCAACTTGGGCAAGACAAGAACTGAAAAAAAAATTAGACAACAAAACTGTGACAACCGTAAAAATATGCACTTCTTAGTTTCTAAAAGCAGAGAGTATCCCTCTCTGAAAAATTATTTAGCCAAATAGAATGATGACTAAGATTGAATCTTCCCTGTTTTAGCAAAATATGTTGGATGGAATTTCATTGTTTTAGGAAGCATGACATTTCGAGTAGTAACAATGCCACTTCACATATGGGGTTAGTTTTAACCCGTGAAAACTGGCAAATGAGAACTGAACTTGCGCCATAGTCTCCGCTCCATTCAGGCCTAATCGGTGAGTATAGAATATAGTAAGGGAATGAAAAATCCGGTTTCAACGGCACTGAGTGACACTAAGGTTATTCATCAATGGTGTGCAAAACCGTCCACTCATGCTTCATACCAATGCAAACTGAACTTCAACTTGTGGTTGGGCAACAACATTAGAAAGTTATAATAGGATTGATACTACATGTTTATATTTCTAAACATTTAAACATAATATTCAAGACATCATAATAAGCACCACAACATGATGGCATGAAGTGACACGCGACCATCCAAAATACCATGTTCTAATAGAATTACTACCAAACAGGAAGAGCAAAGAACAAAAGGCATAACTCACATGGGATGAGTTGAATAAATAGATTTTCAGAAAAAAGGGACAAAAGAAACCAAATGTCTTGAAGCTTCCATACATGCTCTGAGAGAACAGAAACTCTTTATCATTCTTGCTGCATCTCGCTCGACGGAATCGGAATAATGCATTCTTTGAGGTGATGCTGAGTAAGCTCCATATTATATTGTCTCTTTCCAATGTTGGCGCTTCCTAATAACTTGCCATCAATGCTGCAGCGCAACACGTGTTCATCGCTAAGGCCGAGCAGCAGCTCACGTTCATCGAGGGTAGACAAACCAGTGATAATTCTCCGATCATATCTCGATAGCCTTTTCTTTCTTTTTCCCTTTTTGAGAGAAGTTAAATCAAGTGACACCTCTATTGATGATGTGGCAATCCGGTACTTGAACTCCCAGATTTCAGCCTTATAGTCCTCCATCACCCAAACATCCATATAGGTGAAGCGGTTGTCCCGGATGCACAAACCAAGATTTCCATGCACGTCGAGCAACTCCTGCGAAGAGTCTGAGTTGGTGGCGCCACACATACATATACACCGGAACAACTCGGTAGCCGTGTCGAAAACAATAATCTCGGCACGACAATTGGACATCCAGTGCAGGCTGCCGCGGTAGTGGACTGGTGCATTATCTGCATAGTAAAGATCTCGTGGCAGCTTCTCAAGTAAGGCTTGTTCTCGTGAAGGCGACATCGACGCTGCGGATGACATTTTAACTTGGATGTTCCTGGACTGGTTGTGTCCTACTGCGATGACATGCAATTTCTTTCCGTTCTGCTTTCTCCAGTCGAGCACCGAGGACCAGAGCACCCTGTACTCTCCGGTTGCATCATGCCGGTAGAGGCCTAGTACGGTGTTGGTGGGTTGAAATTCAGGCTGCGGCAGGGGAGCAAGCTGGCGGATGGTCGGGTTGCAGATGTAGAACCTGCACAACACGCCCAGCATGCCCACCACGACGAAGCCATCGCCGGCGACCTGGACATACTGACCAGTCTCGCGGTTTGGCCAGAATGGCTGGTAGTATGCTGCTCTGCCGCCGGTGTCGCGGAAGAGGCCGCTCATGCGTGCTCGCTCGACGACGGGGAGCGATGGCTGGCGGCGGTGGTGTGCGAGCATGAACTCGGGCGTGGAGGTGGCGCTGCGCCACGACGGCCGGACGGCGCGGCAGCGGCCGACGTCCTTGGCCGGCAGCAGCACGAGTATCCTGTCGATGATGATCTCCTCGGGCAGGTCGTCCAGCTCGGTCTCGGTGACTCTCCTCTCCGCCACTGGCATCATCATCGCCGGTGCTCTGTCGGTCACGTCAGCTAAAACCAAACAGCAGGCGTTAGTACCCACGAAGATGGAAAATTAGAAAGTATTATTTCCAGCAGGGGAATCCAGATGGAGTGTTGACGGTATCAGCACAAGCAGAGACAAACTACGGCGGCCGGCGCCGTTTGGGAAGAAATCTTCCCTACAGATCGATATACAAGAGAGGGTGTTTTGCTCACCGGCGTGAGGGAAGATCGAGCAGGGTTAGCTCTCCGGCGATCGAGCAGCTTCACGTGAGTATTCCGGCGAGATCTAGGCGATGGGAACGACGAAGCCTGCTTTTGTCTGGTTTGTGAAGGGCAGATAGCTAGCGACTAGCGTGCGTGGAGGTCCAAAAAGGTGAGCGCCAGTTACTATTTCATTCATTCACTCAGTGACGCGATGACGACGGATGAGGACACGAGACACACGCGAAGCAACGTTGTTGTTGCATGAAGCACCCGCGCCCTTTTCAGATCGGACGGTGGCAGCATCACGAGTCCACCACCGCGCGCATGGTCTGCCCGCCTGGAAGCTCCTCAAGGCGCCAGCAGAGCATCTCCGACGCTGCGAGATGGAGAGCGACGGAAGGAAGGAAGGAAGGAAGGTGGTTTCAGCAGGTGAAGGCTTGCGTGCTGCGAAAACTCATATATTTCAGTTTCTTCAGTTTTTCTATAAGAGTTTCTTGATTTATAGTTCCAGTTAAACATGGTTAGTGATTTTTGAAATCTTTGTGTAATACAATTATATGGTTGTGGAACATTTTTGAAACTGGAATGGGTGAAGAGTAAGCTCGAGAACTTCCTGAGACATGTTTGGTAGATGCTTCAAATTAAATACTTGACATGCTCTTATGTGATGTATAACTTATATTTTGGTGAATTGTATGTAAATTTAAGTATGTGATGAATGATTTTTTCTATGTTTTGTGAAATGTGTGCCATTTTTTTCTCTGCCGCTCATTGTATCAGATTTGTAGTGATTGTTTCTCCTATCTAACTAATGACTTACGAGCTCTTTTGTAAAATTTGTGGCATGTGTTCGACTGATTTGAATTCTAGGGAAAGACCTCTTACTGGGATGGGTTCTTGGTGTTTATTATTTTCCGAGCAGTGCATTTGGCTAATTAAGTCGAATGTGATGGCTAGTTATGAATTGACCATAGAATTTGATGATGCACTGGTTCCAAATAACCAAATACATACCAAAACCCCTAAGACAAAACTTGCATGGAGCTACAAGCTGCCTTTTCGTAAAATTAGTGAAACGTGAGAAATCATGAACCATAGATCGCCATCCAAAAAAAACTGAATATGGATTCTCTAAAACGGATCCGGAAACAAATACGGGGTGGAAATTATCCTACGAAGCGTACATGCAAACAAAGAATGATTCTACACAACCAAGTCACAGAAAAAAATCACAATCCGCATGAGAACTCTGTGAAACAATGAGTAATTGAACGAAACATTACTGAAGCTTTGCTCACTTGAACAAAACATGTGCGAAACATAAAAACATTAATGAAACTATAGTATTGTGTTTCACAAGTTGACCATGCAATTCGTCTAGTATTTCAGTTCTCCGGACATGTTTCACATTAGTTCCAAATGGACGGTGGGTGTTTCAATGGGCTATTTGACCGTGTTTCAATAAATAGATGATCATTTAAATAATATAGTTGTTTCATTTTCATAATTAAGTTGTTGTTTCACAAATATATCAATGATGCATGGGCTTTAGGGTTGTGTTTCACAAGTTTACCATGTGATTTGTCTAATGTTTCATTTAATCGTCCATGTTTCACATTAGTTACAAATGAATGGATGGTTTTCAATAATGCATATGCTATTTTATCATGTTTCACAAGTTGAACATGTAATCCTTCATCTGTTTCAAAACTTAACCATTGAATCATTCTAGTGTTTCAATTCGTCAGGCATGTTTCACATTAATTACGAATGGATGCACTAGTGGAGAACATGCCTATTGTCGCGGGCCGTTAGAGCCTTTTGTCCCGGCTGGCCACCCAGGACAACGGAGGCGGGAAAATGTCCCCCTTTTGTCCCGGCCCTCTTACCAGCAGGGACATAAAGTCCACCACGTGGCCACCGTGGGGCGCGCAGGGGTCACCCATTTTTTCCCGGCTTCTAACATAGGCCGGGACAAAAGGTCCTCTACATGGCGCGCGCATGACGTTAGGGTTTAAGGGGTGCAGCCACCGCCCCCATTTTATTTCATTTGTTCATTTCAAAATAATTTTCATATATTTGTAGGCTACTACAAGCTGTACACGTTCATGCATTATATATAGATCGAGCAAACAAATATTCGAAGCAAAAGTCTATTCGTAGATTCCCCTTAGATATATACATGGAGCTCACGACTACAGGGACTAGAGCCCGTCCTGTATTCGAACTATTACACGTGGATCATCAGAAGCGCCTATTTGGACTAAACAAGCCATTGTCGTCTATTATTTCTCTCATCAGAAGTCCCGTCAGTTCCTCCGCAATTCCTAGTACGTGTTGCTGTGGTTGGAGCTTCTCCCGCATGAAGTCGACCTATATAGATGAATATGAATATATCAATCTAGATAACGAAATATTGACGGCAATATATTAAAGTTGTGAATGTATTGCTTACGTTGAATCTACGACCGTCATTCTCAGTGGTTAACATGCGAATAGTCGCACGATACAGGAGTAAATGTTAGCTTTTCTATGAATTTACTACCCTTAACCACCTTCTTGAAGCTTCTCCAAACCATGCCAGGCAAAAGAATGATTGAATGAGTGGATAATTAATTGATATCTCACAAAAGAGATCGATATAGCGCGACAATGATTGGAATTACCTCTGGAGCAAGTCCTGCAAGTTGCGGAACCCTTCCAGACCTCTATTCAATGGGTTCCTTACTTCAACTATTCCCTTATCAACTTGAATGAATCTAGTGGAAACTGCACATGTTTATATATACGTCATTAATTACACTTAACATCGGTAAGAAAAATTCAATGTGTACAATAGAGTAAGACTCCCACCTGTAGTTGTAAGGAAACAATATTGAATCACATAAATATTGCTCCGTTAAAAACCTTAGCAGGTTTCCCCCCGTTTCTTCGATTTTATCCCTTACCATGTCATGATGTACTTTATCTGGGTCAATAAACCTAATATTGTTTATATGCCTTCTTTTGCGTTCCTCGATCTTCATTCTGCATAACAGAGTACAAAAGGATATAATGAGTATATGCAATGAACATGAACAACTGAATGAAGATGAACTTATATGTAGTCAACAACTTACAAGTAATAGCAACTCATGATAGATTTGTCAAGGGCGTCTAAATTGAATAACTGCCAGAGTTCGCACATCAATATGGATATCCTCCCTTCGGAAGTAATATTCATTTGGGACATTCGCCCAAATGTATTTTTTGGTTCACCTTGCACACATCGAGGTACCACTGATGCAAATTTCGCATATGCGTTGACAGTTCTTCCAGCCTCTTTTTGCTGACCAAGTCGGCCCCGTAGACAAATTTAGGGGCTATATCAGCAAAGGGTAGTGCAGTATCTTAGGAACTCAACAATTCCTCCACAATACAATTCATTTGAGCCGCTAGCTTTGCAGCTGCTTCCATATCCAAACCACCATGTCCCTGGTATACCAAGGGAACATCTAACACTTTTAGGGGTGGGATCGATTGTTTCACTAGTAGGAAAACGCTTATAGGTGGGAGCTTAGTTCTGTGGCGCACAACCAAAAATGCGCCACAGAAAGTTATTTTGTGGCGCACCAGGCACGGTGCGCCACAGAAATAGCTTAATTTTGTGGCGCACCAGGGAACCATGCGCCACAAAAACTTGGTGGTGCCCACACCCTGTCACCCCCAAATCATTGGTTTCACTATTTCTATGGCGCACTGATCCAGGTGCGCCACAGAAATAAGTTATTCTGTGGCGCACTAGCCTCGGTGCGCCACATAAATAACGTGTTTTGTGGCGCACTGGCGCGGGTGCGCCACAGATATAACACCTCCTATAACACCTCGTGGTGGTGGTTCTTGTATCCCTCGGTGCTGCAGCGGGCAGAGTTGGAACGCCGGGGTGGTGGCCCTAGAAGGGGGGAGCTTTCTGGTTGGCGGGCCAGCCAATAGCTCAGGTGCTGGTCGGTGCCATGGTCGTGAGGGCGACGTGGTATTCGGCGAGTTGAGTGTTGTGGGGTGTAGATGGCGGTGATTTTGCCAAAGGGAAACCTTTGCCCCTTGGGCCACGGCGGCGGCGTCCACGGACGGCGTTCCCTTGTTGATGGCGCTGTGAGGCCAATCTCCGTCCCTCTACTTCGTCCGGGTGAAAACCCAAAATCCTCGGATCGGGCGGTGGCGGCACTCCGGTGTCGTGCTCTTCTTGAAGACACCATCTTGGAGCCCACAACACGAGGCTCACTGATGGTTGTGACGGAGGTGATTCTTCGCAGATCTTCGGCAAGGCTTGCTTCGTGCCCTTCCCTTATCGAGCTTCCTTGGCGCTGATTTTCGGTCTGTGAGCAACGTGGGTTGGTCCCCGGTGGTGGTCTGCTTCCGGTGGCGTTTCTGCGACGGAGGAGTTCTGTTGAGGCCCGCGTGAAAAATGGCTCGCTCTCGAGTGAGCTCCGGCCCGACACTATAGCTTCCAGCTCTGCTCCGAGTCCTCGTAGATGTTTTGGCTGAGCATGTTGGTCGCGCTTCCGGTTGTAGTTTCTTTAGTAGTTCGTGTGAGTGTGTGGTTTTGTTCTATAAGCTGGGTTCAGCACTTTGTATCGTTTTCGCCGTTGGTGGCTTTGTTAATTTAAAGTTGGGCATTGAGTATCTTTTATCTATAAAAAATTAATTAACACCTACCGTCATTGCCATCATTTCTTTTTCTCGCTCGCTCCTCCTCACGCAGATGCACAGAGAAATCGATGCAGCGATCCATCCACCACTCCGCCCGCTCCCCCCGGAGGAAGCTAAGTAGTTTCCAAATTTAATCATCCGAAATATGGACTGGTTCGGCGCTTGTACGGCGCTTCCCTTCGCTCTTAGGCGTAGTTGATTGGGATTTCTATTTTCATGCCCTCGGTTCCTTAGTTGTGCTCAGTTTTCCCCAGCCCCTTAGTTTTTCCTCAGTTTTACCCTAGCCTTTGTCTGAAGACCCGCAGAAGGAGCTCAGACGGAAGGAATCCGTTTATTTGGACGTTCGTGGCCGACGTGTTGCGCCGCGTCGTCTGTGGGGCCGCGTTGTGTGGGGCCGCGTCGTGTGGGGCCGCGTCGCGTGGGGCTGGTAGAAAGGGACCGCGTGGGACAGGACGAGAAGCGTTTGGTTGCACGTGAGTAGGAGCTGAGTTTTGTCTCTCTCGGCCCAAATTGGCATTTTTAAGAGCACCTTTTTCCTCTTTCTCTCTCTGTCTTTTTCACCAAATTAGTATCAAATCTAGAGAAGCTTCTATTTCTGTCTTTCTTCAATATGGCAGCAAATCTAGTAGCAAATCTCCGGGGTTATTTATGCCTTTTGGCCCTCGTTTTTTGCCCAACATGGCAGCAAATCTAGGAGCAAATCTAGAAGCTATTATATGATAAATTCACAGCAGCATAATCAGAAAACTAAGTATAATACATAGGTAAACTGCATACAGCAGCCAAAAGCAGCCAATAACATTATTAATGTTCACGACAAACTAAGCTGCAAAAAAATACAAGACGCACGCAATAGAGTATTTTAATAACATCACTATTCCTCATATATTTCTCCGTCGCTCCATTCGTGCATTATCCCAAGGAAATATTCATTGAACTCCCGCCGTCTGCAGTGTGCGGCCAATACATCCTCCAAACGGTATGGCCTGTGTTCATTTCTCAGACCGTAGCTTCCTAATCTATGCACATATTGTGGCGACTCATCCCAGGAATTTGTATCATGAAAGTACTCTCTGGTATAACCCAAATCCGTGTAGTAGATGCAGCCAGGTCGAAGAGTCGGGTACACTCCGGTGTCGACGGAGATACACCGGATATAATGCACGAACAAGGCATGAAAGCCAATGTTACCGACCGGATGGAGAGAGCGGCTCCGAGTGTCCACACGGTACACCACGGGCGTGTTGTGCATCAACACAAGCAGCAGATCACCATCCGACTTCACAAGGTAGAACTTGTCACGTCCAAGTTCTGGAAATGAAATTAGTGTCTCCATCTTGACAGGTGTTCGCGCGCTGCTGCTTCGTACATTGGTGCACACTATTCTTCCGGACTCAAAATTGTCCGAAGCTATTGCATATAGTTCACCATTGAACGGGGTAATGCAACGCATACTATGGTTCTTGATCGAAAATCTTCCTTCTCCCCAATCTTCATATATATCCTTAGTTGGAGTGCTCTCATTGACCCAACCAAGTTCCTCCGGGTAATGTCCGAAAGTGAAGACCATAGTCGGGGAGTTGATTGCAGCGACTGAATCCAGAAAAACAGTTGGCATCTGCGCCTCAAACATAGTGTTTGATGTCTTTGTGAGTGGGTTCGAAGCCGTATCTTGTGCGGCGGGTTCTTCCGGGCAAGCACGATGACGCCACGGGAAAAGCCGACGAAGTAGAATCTAAAATATATTGAAAAGATAACATTCAGCACTAAGATTGAAAATAAGATCTATGGTGACGCCACGGGAAAAGCCGAGGAATTTGAACCTTGCACGAACTGCAGATAGATCTATGGTGACGTAGCGGGATGTGCCGAGATGGAGGAAGGTGAACTCAGCGGCGCGTGGAAGGGCGTGGTGTAGCATGATCCATTCGTGCAGGTGCACGTCGGGATCAGGTAAACCCGAGCGCCAATTTCTACGAGACTTGCCTCATAGCGAGTAGCTGTCCACGTACTCCTCTTTCGCCAATAAGCATTCGCCGATCTTGTGAAGTGGTCCGTCAGCCGTGAGACCGGCCCAGTTCACGGAGGCGCCGCGCTTGGATGCGCCGCCCTCGGATGCGCCGCCCTCGGAGGCGACGGGCTCGGCGGCGACGGGCTCGGAGGCGACGGGCTCGAAGGCGACGGGCTCGGAGGCGACGGGCTCGGGGGCGATGGCCGCCGGCGCATTCTTCTTCTCCATCGCCGGCAGGGGAGGGCTCGTACGGCGGTTGGGGTTTTTGGAGAAGTTGATGGGACGTGAGAGGGGTGGTTTCGTGCGTGAGCGATAATGAGACGTACTGTGTGCAGAGGGAGGGAGAGAGGGGCTTACGCGTCCTAAATGCGACCCGCGTCAACAATGGCACGTCTTCCACGTCTGCACCGCGACACGCGTCAACAATGGCACGTCTTCCACTTCTGCACCGCAACACGCGTCCTCGAGTCTAACCCCGGAAATTTAGATATACTCAGGTATACCCTCGAGTCATATACTAGCATTTTTGTATGCTCAGTTTTCGCCTTGAGTGCTAATACCGGCTAGTGCAATATACTCAGTTTTACCCTCAAGTGGCTGGTCAACGAGAGAGTCAACAAATGGGATTAACTAGTTAAATGAGTTATTTAATGTGCAAAAAATTCCGAAAAAGAGTGGCACTTACTCATGGAGTCTTTACCACAAATTTCCACTTCTCAAATCATAGATAAATCCTAGATAAATCAAGTTTCACCACAAATTGCCACTTCTCAAATCACCTAGTAGCTATGAAGGTGCATAGTTTTCCATAATAAGCCCTACCCAAAACAGCTTTCCCCAAAACATACTTTGTCTGAATGAGACCATAATTTTCACACTCATGTAGATTTGTATTGCAAATAGTTTGAGGTAGGCCAAGATGGGTTTCATTGTACAAAACACACATTTTCCATTTTTTAAATCTCATATTTGAATCCCTTAGTCTGTTTACTACTCACTTGCCCTTGGTTTCTTGATACTACTCAGTTTTGCCCTCTCCCTTCACAAACTCTCACAGACGCCCAACATTGCCCTGATTGGTCTAGCCCATGTCACGCGGATCGTGCCCGACGACCGTTGATCGTATGATCTAACGGGCAGGATAACCCCTATCTCTCTCTCTGGTCGGGGCCACCACCCTCTCTCTCTCTGTGTCGTCGGTTAGCTTCACGCAAAGTTTGGTTTTCTGCATTATTTTTCACGAGCTAAATTATAAACTCTTTTTAGGCATTACTTTTCACGCAAAAAATGATAAACCATCACCGATTTGTTGTAGCCATTACTTTTCACGCAAAAAAATGATACACCATCACCCATTTCTTGTACCCATTACTTTTCACGCAAAAACGATAAATCATCACCGATTTGTTGTAGCCATTACTTTTCACGCAAAAAATGATACACCATCACCCATTTCTTGTAGCCATTACTTTTCACGCAAAAAACGATAAACCATCACCGATTTGTTGTAGCCATTACTTTTCACGCACAAAAATGATACACCATCACCCATTTCGTGTACCCATTACTTTTCACGCAAACAACGATAAATCATCACCGATTTTGTTGTAGCCATTACTTTTCACGCAAAAAATGATACACCATCACCCATTTCTTGTAGCCATTACTTTCCACGCAAAAAATGATAAACCATCACCGATTTTGTTGTAGCCATTACTTTTCACGCAAAAAATGATACACCATCACCCATTTCTTGTAGCCATTACTTTCCATGCAAAAAATGATAAACCATCACCGATTTTGTTGTAGCCATTACTTTTCACGCAAAAAATGATACACCATCACCAATTTCTTGTACCCATTACTTTTCACGCAAAAAACGATAAACCATCACTAATTTCTTGTAGCCATTACTTTCCTTTTAGGCATTACTTTTCACGGTAAAATGATAAACTATACCCCCACAACGGTCGTTTCCTCCTTAATTTATTGTGTATAAACCCCCACAACGGTCATCTCCTCCTTATTTTATTGTGTAAACCCCTACAACGGTCATCTCTCCCTTATAAACACCCACACGGCCATCCCTTGTGTCAATAGGTTCTGCCTCTCTCTTCTTCGTTCACATACACTTTATCCATTGCCATGGCTTCCACGTCTCGGACGCGGACCGGAAGGGGAAGGGGAAGGGGAAGGGGAAGGGGAAGGGGAAGTGGATCATCATCATTGCCACCACCACCGTCAACACTGCCATTGATCATAGAGGAGTTCTTCATCGTCGTCTATGAAGACCCTTTGGTCAAGAAGGTACGTACGCGTTCCCACATATATGATGCATGTGATTAATTATGGGCATGTTCTAAAAAACCTTTAATTTCAAGGGTTCCCTAATTTCAAACGATCGGCGCTCGATCTCTTTGCGGGAACTCCCAAAAAATTTGCGGACTATCTTGACGGCAAGGAGCCAGCTAAGGTGTATCTGCGAGCAGCTGATTGCGGTCCTCGTCTCCGGACCGTGGAGGTCCTATTTGACGGACAAGGCCGGATGTACCTCGACAAGGGCTGGGAGAAATTCGCCATCGCGCACGGTGTGGATTTCGGCTGGTTCGTACACTTCAAATATGAAGGCGATGATGTGCTCACGGTGAAGGTGTTCGACGGAACAATGTGCAGGAGGTACTACTACTCGGACGACGAAGATGCGACGATGAAAGCGACGACGACGTGAAGCCATGCATCCATCCCCTTTAGATAATTAAGGGGATTATGACCAAGAATATATATGTAGCTTCATATGCATCGATTTAGAGATCTAGCTATTTTCTATATATTATGCATGTAAAAAATAACATCGCATTTCCACTATTATTCGAGCACCACATCCTCCTAACGATGCCGATGCCGATGCCGATATCGGCATGGTCAGAACGACTATGCTCGCCACCACTGCTAGGTCAACGTCGGGATGCACAATGTTTAGCATAAGAGTCACTTTAGATTAAGCTGCGAAAATAGTCACGTGCCATGGGCTGAGGCGGCCCCTACAGAGCGGCTCTATATTATATTCTCTAAATAAAATAGACGACCACAGCGGTCATTGGCTGCGGAGGCCCCACAGAGCGGCAATATATAATTTTCTATAAATAAATAGACGACCCTGACAAGGTATTAACTTATCAATGCCTATGGATTGTAGGCTAGGGTTTAGTTGGAAGTAGAGGGCAAGTAGATCTCGAAGGTTTCAGCCGAAAAGTACTCGACGATTATGAAAACTAGGGTTTGTAAACAATGATTCGATGATCTCTTCGTCCCTCGACTCCCCTTTATATAGGAGGCGGAGCCGAGTGTTTCGTTTTGTACAAGTTAGCGAGTCCGGGACGGT
>NC_061508.1:347697387-347871617 GCF_022539505.1 Lolium rigidum
ATCATGATATATGTATGTGCATTGTTATGCCTTCTCTATTTGTCAATTGCCCAATCTGTAATTTCTTCACCCAACATACTGCTATCTTATGGGAGAGACACCGCTAGTGAGCTGTGGACCCCGGTCCTATTCTTTACATCCGAAATACAATCTACTGCAATTGTTCTTTACTGTTCTTCGCAAACAACCATCATCATCCACACTATACATCTAATCCTTTGTTTACAGCAAGCCGGTGAGATTGACAACCTCACTGTTACGTTGGGGCAAAGTTCTGTGATAGTGTTGTGCAGGTTCCACGTTGGCGCCGAAATCCCTGGTGTTGCGCCGCACTACACTCCTCCACCAACAACCTTCAACGTGCTTCTTGGCTCCTACTGGTTCGATAACCTTGGTTTCTTACTGAGGGAAAACTTGCTGCTGTACGCATCACACCTTCCTCTTGGGGTTCCCAACGGACGTGTGTCTTACACGCCATTAGAGAGATGAACTCGGAAGACATTGGGGTCATTGGGGAGGCGAGTTGATAGCCGAGACCATGTGCAAAGTCCTCCCAAGTGGCCTTCATGAGGTGCTCCTTGGTCATCCAAGTGAGAGAGCAGACTCCATACTCATCAACATCGAATTGTACGGTGGCATAGAATTGTCATATGAGTATATGACTGATGTCTACGTTCCCCCTCCTTTCCTGTAGACAGTGTTGGGCCTCCAAGAGCAGAGGTTTGTAGAACAGCAGCAAGTTTTCCCTTAAGTGGATCACCCAAGGTTTATCGAACTCAGGGAGGAAGAGGTCAAAGATATCCCTCTCATGCAACCCTGCAACCACAAAGCAAGAAGTCTCTTGTGTCCCCAACACACCTAGTAGGTGCACTAGTTCGGCGAAGAGATAGTGAAATACGGGTGGTATGAATAAGTAGTAGCAACGGCACCGAGAAAAGTGCTTTGCCCGGGACGATAAACAAGCGGTAGTAACGCAGCGGTAGTAACACGATAAAACGGTAAACAAGCGGCAATAGCGAGTATTTAGGAACAAGGCCTAGGGATTAGACTTTCACTAGTGGACACTCTCAACATTGATCACATAACGAGAATAGATAAATGCATACTCTACACTCTTGTTGGATGATGAACACATTGCGTAGGATTACACGAACCCTCAATGCCGGAGTTAACAAGCTCCACAATAATGCTCATATTTTAGTAACCTTTAGTGTAAGATAGATCAAAAGACTAAACCAAGTACTAACATAGCATGCACACTTGTCACCTTCATGCATATGTAGGAGGAATAGATCACATCAATATTATCATAGCAATAGTTAACTTCGCAATCTACAAGAGATCATGATCATAGCATAAACCAAGTACTAACACGGTGCACACACTATCACCTTTGCACACGTGCGGGAGGAATAAAACTACTTTAATAACATTGCTAGAGTAGCACATAGATAAATTGTGATACAAACACATTGCAATCATAAAGAGATATAAATAAGCACCTCACTATGCCATTCAACGGTGAATAAGTATTCTGTGAAATATAGCCTAAGAGACCCACACGGTGCACACACTTGTCACCTTTACACTCGTGGGACAAGGAGTCTCCGGAGATCACATAAGTAAAACTCACTTGACTAGCATAGTGACATCTAGATTACAAGCATCATCATATGAATCTCAATCATGTAAGGCAGCTCATGAGATTATTGTATTGAAGCACATAGGAGAGAGATGAACCACATAGCTACCGGTACAGCCCCGAGCCTCGATGGAGAACTACTCCCTCCTCATGGGAGCAGCAGCGGTGATGAAGATGGCGGTGGAGATGGCAGCGGTGTTGATGGAGAAGCCTTCCGGGGGCACTTCCCCGCTCCGGCGAGGGTGCCGGAACGAGAGACTCCTGTCCCCCGGATCTTGGCTTCGCGATGGCGGCGGCTGCGGAAGGTTTTCCGTATCGTGGTTCTTCGTATCGGGGGTTTCGCGACGGAGGCTTTATATAGGCGAAGAGGCGGCGCGAGGAGGGTCGAAGGGGTGGCCACACCATAGGGCGGCGCGGCCGGGGCCCGGGCCGCGCCACCCTATCATGCAGGGCCCACGGGGCCCCCTCCGCGGCTCTCGGGTGTTCTGGATGCTTCCGGTGAAAATAGGAACCCGGGTCTTGATTTCGTCCGATTCGAGAATATTTCGTTACTAGGATTTACGAAACCAAAAACAGCAGAAAACGACAGCGGCACTTCGGCATCTTGTTAATAGGTTAGTTCCGAGAAAATGCACGAATATGACATAAAGTGTGCATAAAACATGTAGGTATCATCAATAATATGGCATAGAACATAAGAAATTATCGATACGTCGGAGACGTATCAAGCATCCCCAAGCTTAGTTACTGCTCGTCCCGAGCAGGTAAAACGATAACAAAGATAATTTCTGAAGTGATATGCCATCATAACATTGATCATACTATTTGTAAACATATGTAGTGAATGCAGCGATCAAAACAATGGTAATGACATGAGTAAACAAGTGAATCATAAAGCAAAGACTTTTCATGAATAGTACTTCAAGACAAGCATCAATAAGTCTTGCATAAGAGTTAACTCATAAAGCAATAAATCAAAGTAAAGGTATTGAAGCAACACAAAGGAAGATTAAGTTTCAGCGGTTGCTTTCAACTTATAACATGTATATCTCATGGATAATTGTCAACATAGAGTAATATAACAAGTACAATATGCAAATATGTAAGAATCAATGCACGAGTTCACACAAGTGTTTGCTTCTTGAGGTGGAGAGAGATAGGTGAGCTGACTCAACATAAAAGTAAAGAGAATGGTCCTTCAAAGAGGAAAGCATCGATTGCTATATTTGTGCTAGAGCTTTTATTTTGAAAACATGAAACAATTTTGTCAACGGTAGTAATAAAGCATATGAGTTATGTACATTATATCTTACAAGTTGCAAGTCTCATGCATAGTATACTAATAGTGCCCGCACCTTGTCCTAATTAGCTTGGACTACCGGATCTTTGCAATGCACATGTTTTAACCAAGTGTCACAATGGGGTACCTCCATGCCGCCTGTACAAAGGTCTAAGGAGAAAGCTCGCATTTTGGATTTCTCGCTTTTGATTATTCTCAACTTAGACATCCATACCGGGACAACATGGACAACAGATAATGGACTCCTCTTTAATGCATAAGCATGTGGCAACAATTATTATTCTCATATGAGATTGAGGATATATGTCCAAAACTGAAACTTCCACCATGAATCATGGCTTTAGTTAGCGGCCCAATGTTCTTCTCTAACAATATGCATGCTCCAACCATGAAGGTGGTAGATCTCTCTTACTTCGGACAAGACGGACATGCATAGCAACTCACATGATATCCAACAAAGAATAGTTGATGGCGTCCCCGAAACATGGTTATCGCACAACAAGCAACTTAATAAGAGATAAAGTGCATAAGTACATATTCAATACCACAATAGTTTTTAAGCTATTTGTCCCATGAGCTATATATTGCAAAGGTGAATGATGGAATTTTAAAGGTAGCACTCAAGCAATTTACTTTGGAATGGCGGATAAATACCATGTAGTAGGTAGGTATGGTGGACACAAATGGCATAGTGGTTGGCTCAAGTATTTGGGATGCATGAGAAGTATTCCCTCTCGATACAAGGTTTAGGCTAGCAAGGTTATTTGAAACAAACACAAGGATGAACGGTGCAGCAAAACTCACATAAAAGACATATTGTAAACATTATAAGACTCTACACCGTCTTCCTTGTTGTTCAAAACTCAATACTAGATATTATCTAGACTCTAGAGAAACCAAATATGCAAACCAAATTAGCAAGCTCTAAGTGTTTCTTCATTAATGGGTGCAAAGTATATGATGCAAGAGCTTAAACATGAGCACAACAATTGCCAAGTATCAAATTATCCAAGACATTCTACCAATTACTACATGTAGCATTTTCCGTTTCCAACCATATAAAAATGAACGAAGCAGTTTTAACCTTCGCCATGAACACTAAAAGATAAAGCGAAGAACACATGTGTTCATATGAACCAGCGGAGCGTGTCTCTCTCCCACACAAGCATGTATTTATTCAAACAAAAACAAAAACAAGAAACATACAGACGCTCCAAGTAAAGTACATAAGATGTGACCGAATAAAAATATAGTTTCAAGAGAAAGAAACCTGATAATTTGTCGATGAAGAAGGGGATGCCTTGGGCATCCCCAAGCTTAGATGCTTGAGTCTTCTTGAAATATGCAGGGATGAACCACCGGGGCATCCCCAAGTTTAGAGCTTTCACTCTCCTTGATCATATTGTATCATCCTCCTCTCTTGACCCTTGAAAACTTCCTCCACACCAAACTCGAAACAAACTTATTAGAGGGTTAGTGCATAATTAAAAATTCACATGTTCAGAGGTGACACAATCATTTTTAACACTTCTGGACATTGCTCAAAGCTACTGGAAGGTAATGGAACAAAGAAATCCACCCAACACAGCGAAAGAAGCAATGCGAAATAAAAGGCAGAATCTGTCAAAACAGAACAGTCCGTAAAGACGAATTTTAAAAGGGCACCAGACTTGCTCAAATGAAAATACCCAAATTGAATGAAAGTTGCGTACATATCTGAGGATCACTCACGTAAATTGGCTTAATTTTCTGAGTTACCTACAGAGAATTAGACCCAGATTCGTGACAGCAAAGAAATCTGTTTCTGCGCAGTAATCCAAATCTAGTATCAACCTTTCTATCAACGACTTTACTTGGCACAACAAAACACAAAACTAAGATAAGGAGAGGTTGCTACAGTAGTAAACAACTTCCAAGACACAAATATAAAACAAAGTACTGTAGCAAAATAATGCATGGGTTATCTCCCAAGAAGTTCTTTCTTTATAGCCGTTAAGATGGGCTCAGCAGTTTTAATGATGCACTCGCAAGAAATAGTAGTTGAAGCAAAAGAGAGCATCAAAAGGAAAATTCAAAACACATTTAAGTCTAACATGCTTCCTATGCATAGGAATCTTGTAAATAAACAAGTTCAAGAAGCATAATGCAACAAGCATAGAAAAACTAGACAAGCTCAACTTCAAGATTTTAAGCATATAGAGAGGTGTTTTAGTAACATGAAAATTTCTACCACCATATTTTCCTCTCTCATAATAACTTTCAGTAGTGTCATGAGAAAACTCAACAATATAACCATCACATAAAGCTTTCTTATCATGAGTCTCATGCATAAAATTATTACTCTCCACATAAGCATAATCAATTTTATTAGTAATAGCGGGAGCAAATTCAACAAAGTAGCTATCATTATTATTCTCATCAAGTGTAGGAGGCATAGTATAATCACAATAAAATTTACTCTCCATAGTAGGTTGTACCAAAAGACCACTATTATAATTATTATAAATAGGAGGCAAAGTATCATCAAAGAAAATTTTCTCCTCAATGCTTGGGGGACTAAAAAGATCATGAAAACCAGCTTCCCCAAGCTTAGAACTTTCTAAATTATTATCAACAATGGTGTTCAAAGCGTTCATACTAATATTACTACCAGCATGCAAATAAGATTCCATAGGTTTTTTAATTTTCGCATCAAACAATCCATGTTTTAAATCAGGAAATAGAATAAGAAGCTCATTGTTGTCCATTATGCCAAACTAGTGTAAACAAGAAACAAAAAGATGCAATTGCAGGATCTAAAAGAAATAGCTTCGAGCACAAACACAATGGCGCCAGAAAAGTACTGTTACCTGGAACCGGAGTATGAGTGCCTTTTTACCTTTCCTCCCCGGCAACGGCGCCAGAAAATAGCTTGATGTCTACGTTCCCCCCCTTTCTCGTAGACAGGTGTTGGGCCTCCAAGAGCGAGAGGTTTGTAGAACGGCGGCAAGTTTTCCCTTAAGTGGATCACCCAAGGTTTATCGAACTCGGGGAGGAAGAGGTCAAAGATATCCCTCTCATGCAACCACTGCAACCACAAAGCAAGAAGTCTCTTGTGTCCCCAACACACCTAGTAGGTGCACTAGTTCGGCGAAGAGATAGTGAAATACAGGTGGTATGAATAAGTAGTAGCAACGGCACCGAGAAAAGTGCTTTGCCCGGGACGAGTAAACAAGCAGTAGTAACGCAGCGGTAGTAACACGGTAAAACGAGTAAACAAGCGAGCAATAGCAGTATTTAGGAACAAGGCCTAGGGATTAGACTTTCACTAGTGGACACTCTCAACATTGATCACATAACAGAATAGATAAATGCATACTCTACACTCTTGTTGGATGATGAACACATTGCGTAGGATTACACGAACCCTCAATGCCGGAGTTAACAAGCTCCACAATAATGCTCATATTTTAGTAACCTTTAGTGTAAGATAGATCAAAAGACTAAACCAAGTACTAACATAGCATGCACACTTGTCACCTTCATGCATATGTAGGAGGAATAGATCACATCAGTATTATCATAGCAATAGTTAACTTCGCAATCTACAAGAGATCATGATCATAGCATAAACCAAGTACTAACACGGTGCACACATTGTCACCTTTGCACACGTGCGGGAGGAATAAAACTACTTTAATAACATTGCTAGAGTAGCACATAGATAAATTGTGATACAAACACATTGCAATCATAAAGAGATATAAATAAGCACCTCACTATGCCATTCAACGGTGAATAAGTATTCGTGAAATATAGCCTAAGAGACCCACACGGTGCACACACTGTCACCTTTACACTCGTGGGACAAGGAGTCTCCGGAGATCACATAAGTAAAACTCACTTGACTAGCATAGTGACATCTAGATTACAAGCATCATCATATGAATCTCAATCATGTAAGGCAGCTCATGAGATTATTGTATTGAAGCACATAGGAGAGAGATGAACCACATAGCTACCGGTACAGCCCCGAGCCTCGATGGAGAACTACTCCCTCCTCATGGGAGCAGCAGCGGTGATGAAGATGGCGGTGGAGATGGCAGCGGTGTCGATGGAGAAGCCTTCGGGGGCACTTCCCCGCTCCGGCGGGGTGCCGGAACGGAGACTCCTGTCCCCCGGATCTTGGCTTCGCGATGGCGGCGGCTCGCGGAAGGTTTTCCGTATCGTGGTTCTTCGTATCGGGGGTTTCGCGACGGAGGCTTTATATAGGCGAAGAGGCGGCGCGAGGAGGGTCGAAGGGGTGGCCACACCATAGGCTGGCGCGGCCGGGGCCCGGGCCGCGCCACCCTATCATCCGGGGCCCACGGGGCCCCCTCCGGAGGCTCTCGGGTGTTACGGATGCTTCCGGTGAAAATAGGAACACGGGTCTTGATTTCGTCCGATTCGAGAATATTTCGTTACTAGGATTTACGAAACCAAAAACAGCAGAAAACAGAAGCGGCACTTCGGCATCTTGTTAATAGGTTAGTTCCAGAAAATGCACGAATATGACATAAAGTGTGCATAAAACATGTAGATATCATCAATAATATGGCATAGAACATAAGAAATTATCGATACGTCGGAGACGTATCAATGACCTCCTTGGGGTATGGATAGCTGAAATTCCTCAACGGAACTATCCCCAATTCTTCACATATGGCCTTGGCTTCTCCAAAGTACTCGGGGTCGGAATCAAGCTTCTCCATGCTTATCGACCATTGAGGACAACAAGCGAACTCCTTGGCACCATAGATTTCGTTGTAGATCTTCTCTTTGTTTTGGTGGTAGAAGTAAGTATTGGGACACAAGTGGACATTCTTCTCCACCACATAAGGATGAACGCCTCGAACTGCCAATAATTTGTTCTTGGACAATTTATTCATGGGCTTGCCGGGTCCCGTTGTGATCTCCTTCTTGGTTGTGGCTGCTGCTGCTCGTTGACGCTTGGTGGTGCGAGGAGAGAGGACTGATACGTCTCAAACGTATCTATAATTTTTGATGCTTCATGCTTGTTTTACACCAATTTATATATGTTTTGTTCATGCTTCGTTGCACTTTTAATATTTTCCAACACTAACCTATTAACAAGATGCCACTATGTCAGTTCCCTGTTTTCTGCTGTTTTGTATTTCAGAAAAGTTGTACAAAAAATATTCTCGGAATTGGACGAAACAAAAGCCGAAGTCAATATTTTCCGTAATGAAGACTGAGTCCAGAGGGGGGGGGGGGGTCGAAGAAGAGCTGCAGGGCGGCCAGACCATCCCTAGGCGCGGCCTGGCCCTAGCCCACGCCTAGGGGTGGTGTGGGCCCCCCGGCCTCCACCGACATCTCCCCTCCGCCTATTTAATCACGATCTCGGGAAAACCCTGAATACCCAAGCCTCCATCCACGACAAGTTCCGTCGCGGCCGCCATTGCAGACCCTAGCTCGGGAGGGTTCTGCAGCTCTTCCCGGCACCCTGCCGGAGGGGTAAATCATTGCCGGAGGCATCTACATCGCCATGCCCGCCTCCGAAGTGATGCGTGATTAGTTCATCCCTAGACTATGGGTCCATAGCAGTAGCTAGATGGTTGTCTTCTCCAATTTGTGCCTCGTGTTATATCTTGTGAGCTGCCCTACATGATCAAGATCATCATTATGTAATGCTACATGTTGTGTTTGGTAGGATCCGATGAATATTGTGTACTATGTTGAGATCGATTATATATTCTTGTCATATGTTATTTGTGATCTTGCATGCTCTCCGTTGCTAGTAGATACTCTGGCCAAGTAGATGCTTGTGACTCCAAGAGGGGGTATTTATGCTCGATAGTAGGTCCATGCCTCTAGTTTTCTGGAAGAGTGACAATAACTTCTAAGATTGTAGATGTGTTGTTGCTACTAGGGAGAAAACAACAATGTTTTATCCAAGGGTAATTCTATTGTTTACTTTACACACATTGC
Organism: Lolium rigidum; assembly: GCF_022539505.1. Classification (NCBI taxonomy): domain Eukaryota; kingdom Viridiplantae; phylum Streptophyta; class Magnoliopsida; order Poales; family Poaceae; genus Lolium; species Lolium rigidum. The sequence continues at coordinate 347,706,297 of NC_061508.1, forward strand.
TTAATGCGATAATCTGTTGCTTGCAACTTAATACTGGAAGGGGTTCGGACGATAACCGGAAGGTGGATTATTAGTCATAGATGCAGTTGGATTACAGTCTATGTATTATGTTGTAATGCCCAAACGAATATCATAGTAATCATCTTGTCATGTATGGTCGGTATTCTGTCAATTGACCAGCTGTAATTTGTTCACCCAGCATGTTATTTATCTTTATGGAGAGACACCACTAGTGAACTGTGGACCCCGGTCATTTCCTTTACACCAATAAATTCAACCACTGCAATCCTGCTCTATGTACTTACTGTAAGCTATGTTCTCTTTCATTACTTGAAACATCTCCTTCCACTCGATACATTTAGTCTTTTGTGTTCAGCAAAACCGGTGAGATTGACAACCTCACTTTAAGTTGGGGCAAAGTATTTTGGTCGTGTTGTGTTCAGGTTCCACATTGTTGCTAACGCTGGTAGTGCGCTCTGCCACTAGTTAGCTAGCAAAACCTTCAGAAGTCACGTCTTTCTCCTACTAGTCGATTAAACATTGGTTTCTTACGCAGGGAAAACTTGTTGTTGTGCTCATCACACCTTCCTCTTGGGGTTCCCCAACGGTGTTGCCCACAATCAAGACTTTTTCTGGCGCTGTTGCTGGGGAGAAAGAGAATTTCTACAAGGAGAGTCTCTCATCTCCAATCTCTTTACTTTGTTATAGTTTTGCTTAGTTTACTTTACTTTGTATTTTTCGCTTAATTATATCAAAAACACAAAAAATTAGTTTCTATCATAGCTGTTATTTCTGTTGCTTAGTTTTGATTTTGCTAAAATGGGTTCCGCTAGAAATACTAAGTTGTGTGACTTTACTAGCACAAACAACAATGATTTTATTTGTACACCTATTTCTCCACATGCTCCCGAAGGAGCCTTCTATGAAATTAAACCTGCTTTATTAAATCTTGTTATGAAAGAGCAGTTTTCTGGTGTTAGTACTGAAGATGCCGCCTCTCACCTTATTGTGAGATGCAAAAGTATAAAGATGTAGATGGTGACATTATAAAATAGAAATTGTTTCCTTTCTCTTTAAGAGGGAGAGCTAAAAATTGGTTGCTATCTTTTCCTAGAAATAGTATTGATTCTTGGGTTAAATGCAAACATGCTTTTACTGGAAAATATTATCCTCCTGCTAAGATTATATCTTTGAGAAGCGACATAATGAAATTTAATTAGACAATTTGATAATGAACATGTTGCTCAAGCTTGGGAAAAAATGAAATCTTTGGTAAAGAATTGTCCCACTCATGGACTGACTACTTGGATGATCGATCATCCAAACTTTTTATGCAGGACTGAATTTTTCTTCAAGAAACCTTCTGGATTCAACTACTGGTGGTACCTTTATGTCCATTACTTTGGGGCCTGCAAATAAATTACTTAATGATATGATGATAATAAATTCCGAATGGCACACCGAGAGAGATCCACAAGGTAAGAAGGTAAATTCTGTCGAAGAATTCTCCTCCTTAAGTGATAAAATTGATACTATTATGTCTATGCTTGTTAATGATAAAGCACATGTTGATCCAAATAATATTCCTTCATGCCAATAGCATCCATTAAAAAATAAGCACATGCATCCAAGCTTCATGATTTGCAGTTAAGAGATCAAAACCTCGGCCATAATTTGCAGTTAACTGCCATGGAAAAAATCTGCATATGGTTGTAGCTTTATGATTTTGAATGTAAAGAGTAGAAGACATGAGATGCATGTGGATTTAACTCGTTTTGGCTGTTTTGTACGCAGTATATGCCGATTGAGCCCAACATTAGTACCAAAACGGACGATTAGTTTTAGAAACTTGAAGAAAACTAAGAGATTAGTTTGCCAGATCCATCACTTAGCATATAAACACATGCACAAAGCTCACAACTTATTTAATTTGACCATTAATACTTGAAAGATCAGAAGACTAAGAGATTACTGCTTTTACTTGTTGAACTCTATCCCCGGTCAGTTTCCACCTCGTGTAATCGATGCAGAAAGAACTCAGGCTAAGCTGGCCTTTGGGTTCTAGGAATACCTTTTACTCCTCGAAGTAGGCTTTCGCCCCGCTATATTAATATAGCAACCACACGATACAAGCATGCTGGGGCCGCATCACAACCAAAGCCAAACAAAACAGCAGAGAAAGAAAAAAATAAAACAAATGCCGACACTGGTAGCTCGACAAGAACAATGACGACCCGCAACCGTGGCGTCCTCCGGAGGATTCCCGCCATGCTCCTAGCACATCGAAACGCCGAATACCAAAACAACACCTTCAACAAGGAGAAGGACGACGACGCCTCTGCTGTCCGGAGTAGTCCTAGGATTTCCCCTGGTACGCGGAGGGGAGTGGATCGGGGGTACAACGGACGCCCTCCAAGAAGGCAAGGCGACACCCTCAGGCGCCACCGTGTCAGAGTCAGCTGAGCTGACATGGATTTCTCCCAACCCCCAATACCACCATCCCGGATGATTCGACGAGCTCCCCCCAACCTACTGCCCACCAACACACGCCACCACGGTCTTGAAGTCCTCATCGCCGTCTCGCTGCGGACATCGGCGCAAGGCCTAGAGGAGGAGAGGGGAGACAGCAGGGCCCGAGGTAGCACACCACAGCCGGCAGGAGGGAACTACCTCCACCATCTTCACGGCAGCCGACCGGACGAGGCAGCAAGGACAGACTAGGCCCCTACTGGCTCGGCTAGCCCCACACAGGCCCATGAAGTCCTCGCTGCCAAGCTGCGGCAAGCCACCACCCTACCATCGTCGACGCGCCAAACCCGCCACCAGGGAGCGATGCAGTCAAACAAGGGGGCTACGGCCCGCCCAGCCCAGATCGGGCCCAAAGGGGCCAGATCTCGGTCGAATGGGCGCCGCCACCACCCCTCCCAACTACGCCGCCCCGCCGCCAATGACGGCGCCGCTGCGCCTCCTTCCACCCGACACACGGGTCTCACGTCGCCGCATCGGACCACCGTCAATCATCTGCATTGCAGATTTTGGAAGGACATATGTATGAAAAGTTCATTACTACGTAACCGATGTAAATATGATGAAGGGTATTCACTAAGAAATCCGAAGTGGCGATATCCACTATGGAAGTACCTATCAAATGATCATGACAAACTTGTCAGAGATATAAAACTGGTAGGAAGATGTCAAGATGACGCCAAACATATATGTTACAGAAAAAAGGTCTCTAACACCTGCAGGAGTAGTTAAAATCAACATAGAAAGGAAATTCCTATTGTGAAAGATCGATAAAATTGACTTATTACCAATGCATGCAAATGTAAACTATCCAACACACATGGTAAATGATCACTCATAGTACCTAATTGACAATCTAAGCGGTGCATTGACGCTAGAAACCCAAACAAACTGCACAACATTGCAGCCCGGTAACCAATGCCAGCTGGATAGATAGGCAGCACCGTAAATTGCGAAACACCTCACCAGCATGAATCACGCTACCTTCTACTCTAGCCATCAGTATAAGCGACCCTATTTGAATCATCTCCCCGTCTGCACCTTCTTGGCACGCAGTTTCAGCTCCGATGGATTTAGTTTACCCCAAATACGACAACCCAACACAAAATCTCTCTCCCACAAGCCATTTTCGGGGCGTATACCTCCTCCACCATGGTGAATCCTCTTCGACCTGCGCCCACCAACACTTCACCCGTGCCACCGCGATCCTCAAACTTATGAGTCTCTCCCCCTCATCACTTCAGTACTATATATTTTAACTAGGACAGAAGCTCCATGCACAGATGCCTTCATCTTGCATGCATTTCAAATTTTCTCCATTGTCGCTGGCTTGTAATGTGCATTTGTTAAAAAGTTATAATGCTACACACGAAACAAATTGAAAGCAGTTTCTGTTTGACACTTCCAAGCAAATATATATTTTGGTAATATAGATTAGAACTCCAAGTGTTGATAATCCTTGCAAAAATTTGGGTAAGAGAGTGTACTTAAGTCATGACATTTATACTTTTCTGATTATTGAGGTTGTTTTTGCAATTTGCAAAAATAAAGATGGTTATACTGTATATAAAGATGAAAAATAAAAGGGAAACAAACTGTGACTACCAGCATATGATTCTGATCCCTCAAGAAAACTCTGGTACTGGTATTCGCTCATCTTCAGAATCCATGTATTTAAGTTATATATAGCATTTCTCGTCTTGAAAGAAAAGAGAAAATCTGCACCGAATGAAATTAATTCAGAATTAAAGAATGAGTGATCTAAGTAAAACAATTGGCAGAAATAAATTTGGAAAATTGGATATGAGTAATACATAGAGACAGAAATGGCAATTTATATCAGGGCCGCAGTCTAATAGAAATATTCCATTTCCATTTTGAATACATTGGCATACTCTTGCCCTTGAATTTGATTGAAGAAACTGTAGGCCGGCAGCAATCTTTAGATTGATACGATTCTGCAAGGTGACAGTGACAAGCACATCTGGGATGGAACTCGAATTGAATTCAGATAAGCTGACTTTGCAAGGAAATCGTGTACTTCTAGTAGTACAAAAATGACACAAAAGACAGAACACATATTAAGCAGCGCCTGCATACGCATCACGAATTGCTCATTTGCTAATGTCCAGGTACTGTCCTAGTCTGTTTTCAGACACTCGTCGCCATGAATCTCTGAACAAATCTTAACAATATTTATCAACTCTTGGCTTTGTTTATTTATGTAGCAATGTAGTAATAAGTAAAAAAACCACGAAGAATGTTAACAGAACCAGAAAAGAAGGCTTGTTGTAAACAAAGGCTACCGGAGAAGACAGTGCGGATGTCGTAAAACAAAACATGCTGACCTTTGGCTTCCATGGCGAAGAAAAGAACGGGTGGTCGGCTGGTCGCGTGAGCGCTGGCAGTTGGGCTAGAAATCTTGCCACCTCCAGGCCACGCCGCGGACATCCACCAGGAGATGCAGTGCGGCCCCGACCCCAGCTTGTCGGCGTCGGTGTACAAGGATATTTACGTGCACGGCGCATAGAGGGGACGGTCGAGGCGACGACTTTGGTTCTCGATTGGGGCGAGTCTGGGCATGGCGCACGGTGCCTCTGCATCCGGCGGCGGGACCAACGCAACATGAATGGAGATAAGGAGGCGTCACAGATGGGGCGCAGGGGTGGCGGCGCGTGAGCGGGGCTCCAAGAAGGTCGTGGGGAAGACAGACATAGGCATATGCATGGTCGTGGGCAAGATTGGGTGCCATGGTGGTTCCAATCGGGAGAGATGTGAAGAGCGGTTTTCAATTTGCGGGATCGCTCCATGCTTTTTTTTCCGTGCGGAATGGGTAGGGGCAGGCCGGACGTACCAACCATCCCACCACCTTTAGCCATTTAATATATTAGAGATAGTTAGCAAAATTATGTGTCTCTGTTATGCTGCTGGCTTTGGGGTCCAAGTACCGGCATTTTCCTGGACAAGCATAACTGTGCTGCTCCTTGGTTCATCTCTACCGGCATAAAGTTTTTTATCCTTAGATCACTGTTGAAAAATACTTTCAACACAGTGATTCCAATGTTTATGTGAAACAGGTTATAGGATGTGTGATCTTGATTGCTTCTATCTACAATAACTAGAACTCTGCAATTTTCTCCACCTTACTGAACCATCGGACATAAGTGGGCACCTAGCACTGGTAATTAACATCTGCAATCTTTCTCCGGTCGCCAAAGCAAAAAAATCAAACAACAATCTGACAATACTGAAGTCAAATGGATCAAGAGAGGTTGGCTTCCGTCTCGCTAATTCAGTCGGTCAACCAACCAACCACAGAAGCAAAACAAACCATCATGGATGTCGGCGACGAATTTCACGAGATGTTGGACGTCGACCCATCGAGAGAGTGGCAAACAATGTACCTTGCCAAAGAACACGCAGTTCTTGATAGTGTTGCAGGTGAAGAATTCAGGGCTTACTCTCTAAGGAGGTCGGGTTGAGGGTACTTGGTGACGTAGTGGTTCAGGATGTCGTGGATCGTTGGGTAGGTGGCAGCGCAGAGAGGAACCGGTCGGAGAGAGAAGGCTGCTCAATGCAGAAGACGTGGGCGGCACAGACGTCGTCGACGTTCACCAGCGGCACCGAGCCCAGCAGCCTTTACACCGGTGGTGTGAAGCAGGTCCCCTGTCCGGTCAACGGTGCTACCGTGCTTTCCACTGCCTTCGGGACGTGGCCGATGACCATGTCCCCACGACAGGCCATAGGGTGACCACCTCGAATGGCTGGTTCTCGCCGTCATTATACCCGAGGAGCTCCTTCTCAGGAGCTTTGGCTCTATGTACTTATGCAGTAAGAGTCGGCATGAATTTAAATAGGAAGACTGCCATTTTTGCATCCGGAGTTCAGAAACTTCAGATCATGTGTCATGCTTTAGTATAGGTCAGTTCGAAGAAGAATACCACTTACATCGAAGTGCCCGTTCTGGAGAGGGTAAACGATGTCGAGAGGAGTCCAACAGGATTCAGAGATGAAATCATGTACTGTGCACACCGCGGTGGCGGCGCTGGAAGCCTATGTGAGTGGCTAAGCGGCCGACGCCAATGCGGTGTGAATGATGCGCTTGGCCGAATTGGATTCCTCGCATAGACCCGCACGGCATCAGCGGCGGCTTCCGCCGCAGTCTTGTACTGCGAGCAAAAGGTAGCAACATGATCCCATCTACCCCCGTAAAAAGAAAAAACATGATCCCATCTGATCAACATCGACCGGTGTACTCTGAATTCTGAAACTGTATTTGTGCACTGTGCTATGCTGTTCCCCAGTAGAACAAGTCAAAATTAATCTCACACAACGGCGACTCCTGTATCTATACCTAATACCTAATAATAAAGGAGCTAAGGTTTCTGCCAAAAAATTTCGTCAACGCTTTTTTTTGGACCGTTTTACCCTCCCACCAAATCGCATAATACATCAAAGTGCCACCTACCGATTCGTTCTGTTTCTTCTTTTCCCACCAAACGAACGAACCATCGACGTGCGGACGCTGCAGGCCAGCACATCCCGCGCCTTCCGACTCAAACGTGGATCAGAAGGCTGGAAAGAACGTGTGGGCGTATGGGCCGGACCAGTTGATGCCACTTTGCCGGACGGACGGCCTGATATTTCCGTCCATATCAATCAAACACGTACAAGACGAAAAACTCTGCATATCTGAAGAGATGTTTAGATTAAAGTACCACCTCGTTTCTTTATGACAAGTTTTACCGATTTATATACTCAAATTTCCTGGATGTCAACAGGTCGGAAAGGCATAAGCAGAAGATCTAAGATCTAATGATCAATGAGAACGGAAGATTCGGATGGCTCATACATGGGGGGAATGAAAACAAACTGTCTTGGAAATTAAGCGGACGGCCCGTCCGGCGAGCTAAAGGAAAAAACGGCCGCGGTGTGTGTGGGAAGGACACCTGATGGAGTGGAGCCGGGGGCGGAGTGAGAAAATGAGCAGAGGCGCCGGGACCGGCGGCAGCCAGCAGAAATCGAGGGATCCATGCGGCGAGCTAGCTCTGAATTAAGCAGAGGTTAACGAAGGGGGGCAGGAAGAGTTGCATCGCGTACTTGTAAAGAAATACAAGAAGAGTAGCGGCGCTGAGAAAGGATTAGCAGCCAGATCTAGGGTGTCCTAGCCTGGTTGTGGGAACGAGCAATGGATAACGTACGTATGGGCCTCTCTTCATGCTGCTGTTTTTTATTTCTTCTCAAGGGATGAAGCACGCTTGGGCTTCTTTGGCCTGATGTTTTTTTTTTTGGCTTTTCATGTCCAGGTTTGGCTCAGACGTACTTATCTGGTCGGATTTAATCGACGCAAAGTTTGTGCTTAACCTAGGCTAATTAGTGTACACACTCGCGTCAATCTTATCAGACCCGAGGAGTACATACCAAATGAAGGAATAAAATAAATAGGCAAATTTGAAATGACAACTTTTGCAATAAAATCAATATCTTTATGGAAACCGGTTTTGCCCATTAAATTGTAGCCGGTGAAGACAATCGGTTCCCCGTTGTAGAGTGGCGCACCAGGGATTCGAGCTGGACATGACATGGTGAAGCCCACCGAAACCTAGATCCAGGGCGACGCGCAATGCAAAAATGCTGGTGTAGGCTAATGTGTCTTCAAGCAAAATGATGTGTAGGAGAACTCAAGAAAGGGGAGGGCAGGGCGGCACTACGTACTCAGTGAACAGGAAAAGAGGAAGCCATAGCGGTGACACCTTAGAGCTTAGGAAGGTGTCGTAGCACGCGTGTCTAAAAAAGCAGATGGAGAATCCGTAGCAACGCACGGGCACTTTTGCTAGTTCCATCTAAAAAAACAAATATCAAGTCACCGTGCCATTCCTTGTCGACTCGAACCCTCTTTCCCTCACTATAGTAAATCGAGGCGAAAGACAGGCGATTTCGAGCCCCGTCCCTCCCGTCGGTGATTTCGCCGGTCTGCCTCAGATCCGGTGGCCTTATGGCCTTGGAGATGGAGATGTGGCAGACCGTGCTCTTTCGCTGGCGAGCGGGGTTTCAATCCCTACTTTAGCTAAGATCGGTGGTTGGGACTGTTGCTCGCAGGGCCTCCGAACGGAAGCCCTGTTTTCTACTAGTGTGAAGGCAAGAGGGCCGGCAGAGAAGCCTTCAACCTATAACCAGTTCAAAAACATCCTAGGATAGAGTTGGAAAAGGAGGTCATGGTAGATATTCTATCTGATCTAGAGAACGCCATTGGAGAAGTCTCTATCGGTGCTTGTCTTGCAAGAAGTGTCATATGGGGAGCGCGTCGTCTAGTGTCTATCTTTTGATCAAAAAAATTCTACCTTGCGCCCTGGGCTTCGTGGGGACAATCGAAGGGGTGAAGTGGAGTTAGAACGGCTAATAGTATAGAAATATTAAATATTTTCTAGATCTATGGGGGAGGGCAATGGCCCCCTTTGACCATAGGGAAGCTCCACCGGTGTTTACATTTACTAGATGACCCATTGCACTTCTGGTGCAATTTGCAAAAGCGAGATAGTATTCAAGGCATGCGTGGCATGCGGCGAGCCAGCAATGACGAGGTCATCGCAGATGGCATCCAGCGGAGCCATGAGATGCCTCTAGAGGCAAATAACAAAGAATATTTATTATTATATATCAATAGTTCATAATAAGTTTCGTGCAAATGGTAGAACTGTATTAATTGGAAACATTGATAAATGTGTGTTATGTAAACAAACTAAGGTCCCTAGTGAGCATATATGCAAACTAGCTCATTGTGGTCATCCATGATCGAGGTTTCCTAGCCACGGATATTTGTGTCAAATGACAATGGAATCATGTCATTGGTTGAATTACATGATGGACATACCCAATATATAAAATTGTAATGCGATCAAGTCACAATGTTCACGGTTGTGATAATTATGAAAGCGTAGTGACCTAATCCTTCAGTGAGATCATATTTAATTACTATCACCGGAGTTTGTCTTGACTACATCAACCGTCACAACGTAACAGGGTGATCATAAAAGTGTTCACATGTATTCCGAAGGGGTAGGCTGAGGCGAATGTGTCAAGAGCGGGATTTGTTCATCAGCGTGACAAATAGATTCTCTGGGCCCATGATGGCGTGTATTTCACACGTTCGTTGGGCAACCCCAAGAGGAAGGTATGATGCGCACAGCAGCAAGTTTTCCCTCATAAAGAAACCAAGGTTTATCGAACCAGGAGGAGCCAAGAAGCACGTTGAAGGTTGATGGCGGCGGGATGTAGTGCGGCGCAACACCAGAGATTCCGGCGCCAACGTGGAACCTGCACAACACAACCAAAGTACTTTGCCCCAACGAAACAGTGAGGTTGTCAATCTCACCGGCTTGCTGTAACAAAGGATTAACCGTATTGTGTGGAAGATGATTATTTGCGAGAGAAAATAGTAAAAACAAGTATTGCGAGCAGATTTGTATTTCAGTATTAAAGAATGGACCGGGGTCCACAGTTCACTAGAGGTGTCTCTCCCATAAGATAAAAGCATGTTGGGTGAACAAATTACAGTCGGGCAATTGACAAATAGAAAGGGCATAACAATGCACATACATGACATGATAAGTATAGTGAGATTTAATTGGGCATTACGACAAAGTACATAGACCGCCATCCAATCGCATCTATGCCTAAAAAGTCCACCTTCGAGTTATCATCCGAACCCCTTCCGGTATTAAGTTGCAAAGCAACGAGACAATTGCATTAAGTATGGTGCGTAATGTAATCAATAACTACATCCTCGAACATAGCATCAATGTTTTATCCCTAGTGGCAACAGACACAACACAACCTTAGAACTTTACGTCACTTGTCCCGGTGTCAATGCGGGCATGAACCCACTATCGAGCATAAATACTCCCTCTTGGAGTTAAAAGTAAAAACTTGGCCGAGCCTCTACTAGAAACGGAGAGCATGCAAGATCATAAACAACACATGTGTAATAACTTGATAATTAACATGACATGGTATTCTCTATCCATCGGATCCCAACAAACACAACATATAGAATTACAGATAGATGATCTTGATCATGTTAGGCAGCTCACAAGATCCAACAATGAAGCACAATGAGGAGAAGACAACCATCTAGCTACTTGCTATGGACCCATAGTCCAGGGGTGAACTACTCACTCATCACTCCGGAGGCGACCATGGCGGTGTAGAGTCCTCCGGGAGATGAATCCCCTCTCCGGCAGGGTGCGGAGGAGATCTCCAGAATCCCCCGAGATGGGATCGGCGGCGGCGGCGTCTCAGTAAGGTTTTCCGTATCGTGGTTTTTCGCATCAGGGGTTTCGCGACGGAGGCTTTAAGTAGGCGGAAGGGCGAGTCGGGGCCGGACGAGGGGGCCACACCATAGGGCGGCGCGGGCCCCCCCTGGGCCGCGCCGCCACATGGTGTCGCCACCTCGTGGCCCCACTTCGTGTGTTCTTCGGTCTTCTGGAAGCTTCGTGGAAAAATAGGCCCCTGGGTCTTCGTTTCGTCCAATTCCGAGAATATTTCGTTACTAGGATTTCTGAAACCAAAAACAGCAGAAAACGAGACCGGCACTTCGGCATCTTGTTAATAGGTTAGTTCCGAGAAAATGCACGAATATGACATAAAGTGTGCATAAAACATGTAGGTATCATCAATAATATGGCATAGAACATAAGAAATTATCGATACGTCGGAGACGTATCAGCATCCCCAAGCTTAGTTCTCGCTCGTCCCGAGCGAGGTAAAACGATAACAAAGATAATTTACGAAGTGATATGCCATCATAACCTTGATCATACTATTTGTAAACATATGTAGTGGATGCAGCGATCAAAACAATGGTAATGACATGAGTAAACAAGTGAATCATAAAGCAAAGACTTTTCATGAATAGTACTTCAAGACAAGTATTAATAAGTCTTGCATAAGAGTTAACTCATAAAGCAATAAATCAAAGTAAAGGTATTGAAGCAACACAAAGGAAGATTAAGTTTCAGCGGTTGCTTTCAACTTGTAACATGTATATCTCATGGATAATTGTCAACATAGAGTAATATAACAAGTACAATATGCAAGTATGTAGGAATCAATGCACAGTTCACACAAGTGTTTGCTTCTTGAGGTGGAGAGAAATAGGTGAACTGACTCAACATAAAAGTAAAAAGAATGGTCCTTCAAAGAGGAAAGCATCGATTGCTATATTTGTGCTAGAGCTTTTATTTTGAAAACATGAAACAATTTTGTCAACGGTAGTAATAAAGCATATGAGTTATGTACATTATATCTTACAAGTTGCAAGTCTCATGCATAGTATACTAATAGTGCCCGCACCTTGTCCTAATTAACTTGGACTACCGGATCTTTGCAATGCACATGTTTTGACCAAGTGTCACAATAGGGTACCTCCATGCCGCCTGTACAAAGGTCTAAGGAGAAAGCTCGCATTTTGGATTTCTCGCTTTTGATTATTCTCAACTTAGACATCCATACCGGGACAACATGGACAACAGATAATGGACTCCTCTTTAATGCATAAGCATGTGGCAACAATTATTATTCTCATATGAGATTGAGGATATATGTCCAAACTGAAACTTCCAGCATGAATCATGGCTTTAGTTAGCGGCCCAAAGTTCTTCTCTAATAACATGCATGCTCCAACCATGAAGGTGGTAGATCTCTCTTGCTTCAGACAAGACGGACATGCATAGCAACTCACATGATATCCAACGAGAGAATAGTTGATGGCGTCCCAGAAACATGGTTATCGCTCAACAAGCAACTTAATAAGAGATAAAGTGCATAAGTACATATTCAATACCACAATAGTTTTTAAGCTATTTGTCCCATGAGCTATATATTGCAAAGGTGAATGATGGAATTTTAAAGGTAGCACTCAAGCAATTTACTTTGGAATGGCGGATAAATACCATGTAGTAGGTAGGTATGGTGGACACAAATGGCATAGTGGTTGGCTCAAGTATTTGGGATGCATGAGAAGTATTCCCTCTCGATACAAGGTTTAGGCTAGCAAGGTTATTTGAAACAAACACAAGGATGAACGGTACAGCAAAACTCACATAAAAGACATATGATAAACATTATAAGACTCCATACCGTCTTCCTTGTTGTTCAAAACTCAATACTAGATATCATCTAGACTCTAGAGAAACCAAATATGCAAACCAAATTAGCAAGCTCTAAGTATTTCTTCATTAATGGGTGCAAAGTATATGATGCAAGATCTTAAACATGAGCACAACAATTGCCAAGTATCAAATTATCCAAGACATTTTAGAGTTACTACATGTAGCATTTTCCAATTCCAACCATATAACAATTTAACGAAGATGAAACTTCGCCATGAATACTATGAGTAAAGCCTAAGGACATATTTGTCCATATGCAACAGCGGAGCGTGTCTCTCTCCCATAAAGTGAATGCTAGGATCCATTTTATTCAAACAAAACAAAAAACAAAAACAAACCAACGCTCCAAGCAAAGTGCATAAGATGTGACGGAATAAAAATATAGTTTCAGGAGAGGAACCTGATAATGTTGTCGATGAAGAAGGGGATGCTTTGGGCATCCCCAAGCTTAGACGCTTGAGTCTTCTTATAATACGCAGGGGTGAACCACCGGGGCATCCCCAAGCTTAGAGCTTTCACTCTCCTTGATCATATTGCATCATACTCCTCTCTTGATCCTTGAAAACTTCCTCCACACCAAACTCGAAACAACTCATTAGAGGGTTAGTGCATAATAAAAATTCACATGTTCAGAGGTGACACAATCATTCTTAACACTTCTGGACATTGCATAAAGCTACTGGATATTAGTGGATCAAAGAAATTCATCCAACATAGCAAAAGAGGCAATGCGAAATAAAAGACAGAATCTGTCAAAACAGAACAGTCCGTAAAGATAGATTTTATTAGGCCACCAGACTTGCTCAAACGAAAATTCTCAAATTGAATGAAAGTTGCGTACATATCTGAGGATCATGCTCGTAAATTGGCGTAATTTTCTGAGCTACCTACAGGGAGATAGACCCAGATTCGTGACAGCAAAGAAATCTGGAACTGCGCAGTAATCCAAATCTAGTACTTACTTTTCTATCAAAGACTTTACTTGGCACAAGAAAACATAAAACTAAGATAAGGAGAGGTTGCTACAGTAGTAAACAACTTCCAAGACACAAATATAAAACAAAAATACTGGAGTAAAAACATGGGTTGTCTCCCATAAGCGCTTTTCTTTAACGCCTTTCAGCTAGGCGCAGAAAGTGTATATCAAGTAACATCAAGAGACGAAGCATCAACATCATAATTTGTTCTAATAATAGAATCATAAGGTAACTTCATTCTCTTTCTAGGGAAGTGTTCCATACCTTTTTTGAGAGGAAATTGATATTTAATATTACCTTCCTTCATATCAATAGTAGCACCAACGGTTCGAAGAAAAGGTCTTCCCAATATAATGGGGCAAGATGCATTGCATTCAATATCCAAGACAACAAAATCAACGGGGACAAGGTTATTTTTAACCATAATATGAACATTATCAACTTTCCCCAAAGGTTTCTTTTTAGCATTATCAGCGAGATTAACATCCAAATAACAGACTTTTCAATGGTGACAAGTCAAGCATATCATAGACTTTTTTAGGCATAACGAAATACTTGCACCAAGATCACATAAAGCATTACAATCAAAATCTTTGACTCTCATTTTAATGATGGGCTCCCAACCATCCTCTAGCTTTCTAGGAATAGAAGTTTCAAGTTTTAATTTCTCTTCTCTAGCTTTTATGAGAGCATTTGTAATATGTTTTGTGAAAGCCAAATTTATAGCGCTAGCATTGGGACTCTTAGCAAGTTTTTGCAAGAACTTTATAACTTCAGAGATGTGGCAATCATCAAAATCTAAATCATTACAATCTAAAGCAATGGGATTATCATCCCCAAGGTTGGAAAAAAATTTCAGCGAGTTTTATCACAAGCGGTTTCGAGCAGTTTTAGCGGTTTCGGAGTAATTTTGCGCGCTTTGCACTAGGAGTAGAAGCATTGCTAACACCAATTATTTTACCATTGATAGTAGGAGGTGCAGCAACATATGAATCATTAGCATTGCTAGTGGTGGTAATAGTCCAAACTTTAGCTACATTTTCCTTTTTAGCTAGTTTTTCATTTTCTTCTCTATCCCACCTAGCACGCAGTTCAGCCATTAATCTTATATTCTCATTAATTCTAACTTGGATGGCATTTGCTGTAGTAACAATTTTATTTTCAATATCCCTATTAGGCATAACTTTCGATTTCAAAAGATCAACATCGGAGGCAAGACTATCAACTCTAGAAACAAGAATATCAATTTTATTGAGCTTTTCCTCAACAGATTTGTTAAAGGCAGTTTGTGTACTAATAAATTCTTTAAGCATGGCCTCAAGTCCAGGGGGTGTATTCCTATTATTGTTGTAAGAATTCCCATAAGAATTAGCATAACCGTTACCATTATTATAAGGATATGGCCTATAGTTATTACTAGAATTGTTCAGATAAGCATTGTTGTTGAAATTATTATTTTTAATGAAGTTTACATCAACATGTTCTTCTTGGGCAACCAATGAAGCTAATGGAACATTATTAGGATCAACATTAGTCCTATCATTTGCAAGCATAGACATAATAGCATCAACCTTATCATTCAAGGAAGAGGATTCTTCAACGGAATTTACCTTCTTACCTTGTGGAGCTCTTTCCGTGTGCCATTCAGAGTAATTAATCATCATATTATCAAGAAGCTTTGTTGCTTCACCAAGAGTGATGGACATAAAGGTACCTCCAGCAGCTGAATCCAATAAATTCCGCGAAGAAAAATTTAGTCCTGCATAGAAGGTTTGGATGATCATCCAAGTAGTCGATCCATGGGTTGGGCAATTTTTAACCGAGAGATTTCATTCTTTCCCAAGCTTGAGCAACATGTTCATTATCTAATTGTTTAAAATTCATTATGCTACTCCTCAAAGATATAATTTTAGCAGGGGGATAATATCTACCAATAAAAGCATCCTTGCATTTAGTCCAGGAATCAATACTATTCTTAGGCGAGAGATAGCAACCAATCTTTAGCTCTTCCTCTTAATGAGAAAGGGAACAATTTTAATTTTATAATGTCACCATCTACATCTTTATATTTTTGCATTTCACATAGTTCAACAAAATTATTGAGATGGGCAGCAGCATCATCGGAACTAACACCGAGAAAATTGCTCTCGCATAACAAGATTAAGTAAAGCGAGGTTTAATTTCAAAGAATTCTGTTGTAGTAGCGAGGTGGAGCAATAGGTGTGCATAAGAAATCATTATTATTTGTGCTAGTGAAGTCACACAACTTAGTATTTTCAGGGTTGGCCATTTTAGCAATAGTAAATAAAGCAAACTAGATAAAGTAAATGCAAGTAAACTAATTTTTTTTGTGTTTTTGATATAGAGTGCAAGACAGTAAATAAAGTAAAGCTAGCAACTAATTTTTTTTGTGTTTTGATATAATGCAGCAAACAAAGTAGTAAATAAAATAAAGCAAGACAAAAACAAAGTAAAGAGATTGAGAAGTGGAGACTCCCCTTGCGGCGTGTCTTGATCTCCCGGCAACGGCGCCGGAAAAAGAGCTTGATGGCGTGTATTTCACACGTTCGTTGGGCAACCCCAAGAGGAAGGTATGATGCGCACAGCATCAAGTTTTCCCTCGAGAAAGAAACCAAGGTTTATCGAACCAGGAGGAGCCAAGAAGCACGTTGAAGGTTGATGGCGGCGGGATGTAGTGCGGCGCAACACCGGAGATTCCGGCGCCAACGTGGAACCTGCACAACACAACCAAAGTACTTTGCCCCAACGAAACGAGTGAGGTTGTCAATCTCACCGGCTTGCTGTAACAAAGGATTAACCGTATTGTGTGGAAGATGATTGTTTGCGAGAGAAAATAGTAAAAACAAGTATTGCGAGCAGATTTGTATTTCGAGTATTAAAGAATGGACCGGGGTCCACGAGTTCACTAGAGGTGTCTCTCCCATAAGATAAAAGCATGTTGGGTGAACAAATTACGGTCGGGCAATTGACAAATAGAAAGGGCATAACAATGCACATACATGACATGATAAGTATAGTGAGATTTAATTGGGCATTACGACAAAGTACATAGACCGCCATCCAAGCTGCATCTATGCCTAAAAAGTCCACCTTCGAGGTTATCATCCGAACCCCTTCCGGTATTAAGTTGCAAAGCAACGAGACAATTGCATTAAGTATGGTGCGTAATGTAATCAATAACTACATCCTCGAACATAGCATCAATGTTTTATCCCTAGTGGCAACGAGCACAACACAACCTTAGAACTTTACGTCACTTGTCCCGGTGTCAATGCGGGCATGAACCCACTATCGAGTATAAATACTCCCTCTTGAAGTTAAAAGTAAAAACTTGGCCGAGCCTCTACTAGAAACGGAGAGCATGCAAGATCATAAACAACACATGTGTAATAACTTGATAATTAACATGACATGGTATTCTCTATCCATCGGATCCCGACAAACACAACATATAGAATTACGGATAGATGATCTTGATCATGTTAGGCAGCTCACAAGATCCAACAATGAAGCACAATGAGGAGAAGACAACCATCTAGCTACTGCTATGGACCCATAGTCCAGGGGTGAACTACTCACTCATCACTCCGGAGGCGACCATGGCGGTGTAGAGTCCTCCGGGAGATGAATCCCCTCTCCGGCAGGGTGCCGGAGGAGATCTCCGAGAATCCCCGAGATGGGATCGGCGGCGGCGTCTCGGTAAGGTTTTCCGTATCGTGGTTTTTCGCATCGGGGTTTCGCGATGGAGGCTTTAAGTAGGCGGAAGGGCGAGTCGGGGGCCGGACGAGGGGGCCACACCATAGGGCGGCGCGGCCCCCCGGGCCGCGCCGCCACGTGGTGTCGCCACCTCGTGGCCCCACTTCGTGTGTTCTTCGGTCTTACGGAAGCTCCGTGGAAAAATAGGCCCACGGGTCTTCGTTTCGTCCAATTCCGAGAATATTTCGTTACTAGGATTTCTGAAACCAAAAACAGCAGAAAACGAGAGCTGGCACTTCGGCATCTTGTTAATAGGTTAGTTCCAGAAAATGCACGAATATGACATAAAGTGTGCATAAAACATGTAGGTATCATCAATAATATGGCATAGAACATAAGAAATTATCGATACGTCGGAGACGTATCAGCCCACTCGGTGAGGTTACATCCATTAAGTTGCGCAACGTATGACTAGGTAATGAGGATGAAACATCACAGGAACAAGTTGAATAGCCTTGTCGGTAACGAGATTGAACTAGGTATGATGATACTGACGATCATATCTCTGTCAAATGTCGGTATCAAAGTAACAAAGGGAACATGACTCAACGTAGTGGTTCAAATGACGATGTTTTTCGTGGAATTCAAAGGGGTCATTATGGGCATCCCGGTCCAGCTAATGATCATTGATCGGAGAAATGTCTCGGTCATGTTTGAGTATTTCCGAACCGTAGGGTAACACGCTTAAGGGTCATTATGTGTGATGCTTAGAGATTGCTTTGGAATTTGGAAACACCGAAGAAAGAGAGAGAACCAGAAAGGGTTCCGGAAGAATTTGAAGGGTGTTTGGAGTGGTTTGGGAGGTGTCTTAGATCACCGGGGATTGAATAATATGTATTATATATCAATTAAATGAATTAATATTAAATATAAATTTATTTATTATTAAAATAAGGCAGCCCATGTTAATGAGCTCCTCTCGGAGGAAGGCCCACTAAGAGGGATGGCCGAACCCCCCATGGGCCAAAGAGGCCGGCTAGGCTTTAAATGGGGGGCTCGCGGGCCACCAAGGGGCCCCTCCTCCCCCTCAAACCTATATATAGTGGGGGCACGGGAGGGAGGAGAGCACACAATTTGCAGGTGGAAAAAGGAAAGCACTCTCCTCCACCACTCTCGCTCCTGTTTTCTCCCGCATGCAATTCCTTGAAGAGATGCGCACGTGAGGGACAACTCTGATCCAATACGTCGTCGTGTGGCTGGCGTTTTGATCCAGAAGATCTACTTCCGCAATCTGGGCTAGAGTAGAGGTCTAGGAGTAATCGTCGAATACCGTACGTGTGCGAAACTGCTAGGGTGCTTCCATTTGTGATATATGTCATTAAATGAGGATTGAACACGACCTCGAGGTCGGTGACGAAGTATGAATACATCATCCACGTTCCAACGGAATATTAACCGATTTCAGTTTACAAGGGTACATCATCGAAACTATCTTCGTTACATCATTACTCTTAGATAGATATGGGCATCTTGAGTACGCTAATTAGAAAAATTATTGTTTTCTCCTTCAAACCCAAACAGCGTGCTCAACCCGAGTGGCCGGTCACATCGGGTGTGTGCACGTGCACACCCGGTGCGGCAGCAACCAACGACGGTCGACCGGACGAAATTGGGCAGGAACGACCGGAATCAGGCCGGCAAAAACCAGGGGCAGTGCAGAAGCGGTTGGAATCGAGCCAACGACAACCGAGGGCGGCAGGCGGCCGCCGGAGTCAAGCTAGCGACGGTCGGGGGTTGAGGTGGCCGAATCGGGGCGGCGGCGGCTAGAATCGTGTTGGCACTGGTTGGGAGCGACCGAAGCTAGACTCACGCGGTCGAATAAGCGGCCATGCAAAACGAAGAAGAGCCGCACAAGATCGACGGAATCGACAACGTGAATCGGAGTGGAGAGAGGAGCACACTGGACAAAGATTCAACGGTGAAGGTGGAGAGCAAGCACGGAGTTGCATCGTGCAAGGGAGACCCTAGGTCTGATATCATGTTGGGAGAGCAATTGAAATTCACAGGGTCAAAAGCCAATACATACATAGAGTGGTAATGTGTAGGAAACCCCCTGTAGTAGTATGAGAATATATAGGAAAATACGCTATACATCTAGAACATTTCAGTATGCTTGAGTATTCTGTTTAGCTGTCTTATTTGTTTATGATCCGGCGTTCTCCTAGAGTAAACCTTTTACATGGTCATTGGTTCATATCTACCAGCAGAAAGGTTTCTGCATGTTCAGTTTGACTGTTGTCGTTCATGTGGTTAATTATTGCCTTGGACCCCGTCAAAAATCTATATTGAATCCAATGATGGTATGAAACTGGTTATACAAGTAATCATATAATACTAAATAATGTCAAATTCATAAAAAAATGATCCGTATACATCATATAACATGTTAATACATTTCAAGATAATGTTCATGTATCTACAGCAACAGGATTATGAAGAAAATAAAACAAGAAAAAAAATTAAAAATGAATAGAATGATAAGAAGAATACTAACGTTTTATGTACTCATGATGAAAAATAAAAAATTCCTATGCTGCAAAATGGTTCATATTTTTGCCGAAAACATAAAATAAAGCAAAATATATTCATGTAACTCATTAAAAATGTTAAGTGCAAGCAAATTTTAATACAGTAACTCTACTATGTTAAATTTAACATATGAAAGTGAAGGAAAGTATAATATATTTCAACATTTCTTTTGCTGTAAATGAAATATAATTCAAACCAAAGTAATCCCCAAAACGTCTCATAAATGAAATCTAGAAAGTATTGAAATTAAAAGTTTTGCTTCCGGATCTATAAAGTTTTATTTTCAAAGTCAAAGAAATAACTTATTTTGCACTCATAAAGACCACGATTATTTCCAACTTATTGGATGATGTGGAGGCTGGAGCAGCGGAAGTGCTTTATTATTAGCAAAAAAAAGTTGGAAAAGGGATCCGTCGAGGACAGAGATCAGGTGACATGCAATAGGCATGCCAATACGGATGTTCGGAGGAGCGGAGCGAGCCATCGGAGGGGCGGACGCGAGCCATCGGATGGAGACTGATGGGCAGCTGCACAGGCGGAGCGAGCGGACGGAGGTGCGCGGAGGAGCAGCAAGCAGGGCGAAGGTGGACGTCGCCGGCGGGCGGCGGCAAAGCTCTGGCCAGGAAGAGCCGCACGCGTTGCTCGTTTTCCTTGCGTGCATGTGAGGATGGATGCGTTGACTCAGGACTGACTCGCATTTTGAACTGATGTCCGTTGGATGTACATGGAGGGTGGATGCTAGGCCTCAAGGCGCTGCGTGCCTTGCTTAAGGCGAGGCACCGGATCTAAGTCCGGCAAGAACCTGCTGCGAATGAAGTGAGGAGGAGCCGAGCTGGGCCGCTTCCATTTTATACTAGTACTCGTGAGAAGAATGCAAGAAGCAAAGAGGTTTGACTGTTGACTTTGTGGTTCTTCTGTTTGACTTTTCTTTACATTACACTCCATAAAACCATTATGAAGGAAGATCCTTCTAATTTTTCTGGGTGACGAAAATAGATACTTTTACGAAATCTACGCTCTATAATCATTTCTATTTAGCAACTTCCATGCTTGGTAGATCACAGCTTGAGGTGTGTGTTTCGAATAACTCTGCAACATATTTTATTCATTAAATGTCGCCATGTTTGTCTCTCTAGGAAAGATAATAATCCAATTGACTCATTCCTTAACTAGTCCTTGATGAACAGTATCTCAAAATATTCTCCGGTCATCTTCCGAAAATGTTAGCGTTTGCACAAAAATTCCCATTATGGTGACGACGCCTGGCAGCGTTTTCTTAATTGATCATCCAAAATCATGTCTTCTAAAATTTGACAACAGAGGAGGAAAAAGAACGAAATCCGCTCCCGTCGCTCCCACGAGGGGCGACCGGGACGGCCCCGTCTCCCCCTCCTCTACCCCCTCTGGAGTACCGTTGAATAGGCAACGACACCCCCTACCGCCGGGCAAAGCCTGGGCGGTGCTAGCGGCGGCGGTTTCTCCTCCCACCGCGTGCCTGGAGGGCTCGACGGGGCGGGTCTCGCCCTTGCCGCGGTGAGGCGTGTCGTTTCCTGCTCGGGCTGGCGCTGCTCCTGCCGTGGAGGGCCGTGTGGTCGGCGGATGCGGCGTGGAGGTCTCGCGCGCGGCGCTGATCGGTCTGTCGGCGGCTGGGTCGCCTAGGGTTGGCTTGTGACGGAGGGATCTATGCTTGTGGGCCCAGATCTGGGCCTATCAGGGCCCGACCGGATCTGGCCATGTTGGTCTGCTCTCGGGCCTAATCTGGGTCCAGAGGCCCCGGATCCGATGACCTGGCCATTCGCTGTCGTCGGAGTCCGGCGTTCTCGGGGCTCTCCGGCGGTTTTGACGTCCCTTGGGGGCAAGGTTCTTGTTGGTATCCGGGATGAGTCCCTGGGCCGGCGGATGCTTGCCGGGTTTGCAGCGTGCCCAGTAGTGCTACTGCTCCTGTGGCGATAGTATGGTTTTCCCTCCGACCAGTTTGATCGTGCTAGTGCAGGCGCACCTGGGGATGGTGAGGTCGTTGGGTTGCCGCCGATTTAGCGTAGACGTCTATATCTGGGTCTGGCCGGGCATTGCCAGCCAGCGTCTGCGTTCACCAGATGAGTCTAGTTGGGGCTAGTTCATAGTGCGGCTTTGGTTGGGGGCGCAGTAGCGATTGCTGACTTGTCTGCTCTACGTCCTCGCGATGGCGACCGGAATTTTGATCGGTTTTGGACCTCAGCGAAAGGTGCACATGGTTGTGGCATGTGGCGGTGACGTCGTCACCTGCGGGTGTTGCTCCCTTGTTGAAAGTGTCCCCATGATGTCTCCTGTTTGAAGTGATGGACTCTGTCCCTCCGTCCCAATCTTCTCTCCTTGGGCCCCTCACTTTGTGCATGCTTCTCTAGTAGTGCTTTGGTGTTGCAGTCCTCTCGCAGCGTTGTTCTGGGTGCTTTTACACGGTTTACTGCGGTAGCTGATGCTCTTCCTAGCGACTTGGGAGGCTTTGCTAGGGCTTCTAAAAAAAAATTCACAACAGAAGATAAGGCTTGGATAGGATTAATAGACCAAGGACGGAGCAAGCTGTAAGTTTAGAACATTCAGGTGAAACAATGCATCTTACATCCAAGATGGCACAAGTTCATTTACACCCAAGATGAAAGAGCCAGAGCGCTGTTTCAAGAATGACTAATTAATGAAGTAACCATCAGAAGGCTAATTGGGTGCCAATCGTACACAGCTATACGACGCACGCTTAATTTGTTCCAAACCAACCATGGACAACCAAAGTTTCAGGCAAGTCTAAAAGCATGGTTACCAACTTGCTCGCATCTAAAATATTGTAATGCCATAAGACGCTATAAATAAATAATTTTCATTGACAAGTAAAATTGTAAATACAGAATCGCCCAACCAATTCATAGCAACATTTTCTTTGAGGATACAGAAACATGTGAAAGGGTAACAAAGAAAGAAAAAAATATATTAAAAAGTGTTGTTTTGTAGGAAGATACCAACTCTGTCAGTAGTATCAGTAAATCCATCAATGTGCTTGAGTAGAAAATACTGCAGATTTTCAATTTTATGGAAAGAAGCAATGGACAAACACCAGCAGGAACTGTGATATATCACCACAATCATTTTCACGAAAGCAGCCCATGATTAAATGCGCAGATAAAAATGGGCACAGACAATGCACTAGCACACTGCTTGACAAAAAAAATCTCAACACAAATGAGCAGGAACAGCTAGATGGTATAACATACTGATCAGCAAATATGACCTATCAGATTATGGAAAGAAACATCCAAACCAACAATTCCCACAACTCAAAATGCCATATCTGCGTCAAAAGCATGCACTCAAAGAGCATTAACAAGACTAAATATGTCGTCTTAATAATGCCTTTCATGCTTAGTAACCGCAAAAAAAGCACACTGAAAGTAAATGCTAGGCACAAGCAGTAGAAAAGTTATAATACTAGTAGCATAGATAGTCCATAGTCCACGACATTAAACAATAGTGATCAAGGCATCGTAATGAACACCAAATTATGATAGCAGAAGACAATAGAATGCGAAGGCCAAGAGCAAGTGCTTCCACGAAAACATACAAGTTGTTGTAAGTTATCTTCAATCTAACTGTGCAAATTCTAACGATTGAAAACGATGGCCAGGTCAAGAAAAAACTGAAGAGGTTGCATATAGCATTGATGGTTCTGATGATCCAGTTAGCAAATCCATTGGCCGAGATGGGACCATCAGAGATGCTAGCATACAAGTTACAACACGTATGCAACCCCACATCTTTCTTCTGGTGTTAAGGTCATATTTGTAAATCAACATGGAGAAGCAAAGAATACTTTTTAAAAGTAATTTCTCATTTAAGGGCCATTCTTTGGAGCATATCTACCGATTTAGGGTACATCTCAGCTTTTGTGCAAATATAGCATTTTTAAGAATGTTCAAAGTTGGATACCATTTCGCAAGCAAACCATTTTTTGACAACTATGAGAAAGAAGTTCTTACATGGCATTACAGAATTAGGGAAAACAGCCCGAAAATCTGAACAACGAGCTCAACAGGTCAACAGAGATACAGCAAAAGTACAATAATTATACCCGAAAAGCACCATAATTCTAGTTCAGATGTCAAGACGGTGCCTCAATATATATTTCCTTTTAAGCAGAATCATTACTTTCTTAGAACAATCATTACCCACATTTCCCACAATTTTTTTTTTGCCTTCCACTCATCTATTTTTATGACAGATTTTAAGTACAGTTCACAGGACACATGAAACCACAACTTCTGTC
The DNA here is from genome assembly GCF_022539505.1 of Lolium rigidum. NCBI lineage: Eukaryota > Viridiplantae > Streptophyta > Magnoliopsida > Poales > Poaceae > Lolium > Lolium rigidum. The sequence goes on from NC_061508.1 coordinate 347,730,566, forward strand.
CAATGGAATGACTCACCATAACCAGCATTCGGGCAGGTAACCAATATTCAGTCTTATCTTTGCTTACTTCGAAATTTGTACCACCTTGTCAACTAAACAAACTAAGAACACAGAATAATGCAACCCCACTTCATGTCAGCATTTCTTTTTGGAACGAGAAAGATGATAGCAATTCTACCAGTATCAGTTATTTGCACAACACTAAGAGATTTCAGTGCTACTAGTTCAGTCAAGTAGTGTGCTTGAGTAGAAAAGACTGCAGACCATGCAGTTTGCCTTGCAGAAACAATGGAGAATACACCATCCTACACTGCTACTACAGTCTATTTTCCCAAAAGAAACTTCGAAGTTAAACTGCCGCCATAGTATATTTCGTGAAGCCAGCCCATAATTGAAAGCCCAGAGAAACATATAATAGTTGGGAAGTTTCTGGATTTCAATGTGATGGCTTGATCCACATGGAAAAGATAAGGCAAAACTATTAAATTTTTACCCAGGAAAATATCGCTAAGATGGCAGGGTTTTCCATGTGGTCACGGACATGAGCCACATGAAGACAAAAAAAGGTTGTTCTTAAATCAGCCACATTGTAACCATGAAAGCTACAAATCTTTTATGTAGACAGAGATGAACCAAGAACCAGCACACACCATATTTAACTGAACGCAAGAAACCAGCACACAACAATTCTTGGACACAAAGAACAAAGAGAAACAATAACCATGGAAATTACTTGCCAATTTTTTAACATGGTTGTCGTTACTAAAGTAACAGTCAGACACAAAGGGGTGCTAATTGAGTACCGAATACAAACAGCTACACAAGGTAAATAAGCTTCACACAAACCTACTAGTGCAAAAGAACAGGATCCCCAGAGGGTATAACTGTGAAGATCAAACTATCAGCCTGTGCAAGACAGGAACTGAAAAAAAAACATTTACACAACAAAACTGTGATAATCTTAAAATATATGTGCATTAGTTTACAAGAGCAGAGAGCATCCCTCTCTGAAAAAAGTATTTAGTCAAATAGAATGATGACTAAAGATTTGAATCTTCCATGTTTTCTTGACACCTTGTGTTCCTACTCTATTTTTTCACCAAAATATGGTGGATGGCATGTAATTGTTTTAGGAAGCATGGCATTCAAGTAGCAGCAATGCCATTGAGGGGTGTTCAGAAATGGGTTGAGTATAACCCGTGAAAACTTGCAAATGAAAACTGAGCTAGCGGCACAGTCTCCACTCCCATCAGACCTAATCTGGTAATTTAAAATATAGTAAGAGAAACAAATCCAGTTTTCAAAGACACGAGTGGCACTACGGGTATTCATCAATGGTGTGGGGAAACCATAGTGAACACCATTACTGGCACTCGTGCTTCATAACAACACAAACTGAAGGTAAACTTGTGGTTGGGCAGGAACATTAGAAAGTAATAATAGGACTGACATTACATGTTTATATCTCTAAAACAATAAAACATAATGTTCAAGCCATCATAATAAGCGCCACAACATGATAGCATAAAGTGCTACCGCGACCATCCGAATAACCCTGTTCTAGTAGCATTACTAGCAAATAGGAAAAGCTAAGAACAAAACGCACGCCTCACATAAGATAGATAAATAGAAGTTCCGATGAGAAAAGAAACCAGGAGTCTTGAACCTTCCATAAATTCTCTGTGGATAATGGTAACTCCTTATCTTTCTTCTTGCATCTCGTTCGACGGAATCGGAATAATGCTCTCTTTGAGGCGATGCCGAGTAAGCTCCATATTATATTGTGTCTTTCCAATGTTGGCGCTTCCTAATAACTTGCCATCAATGTTGCAGCGCATCACGTGTTCATCGCTAAAGCCGATCAGCAATTCACGTTCGTTGAGGGTAGCGAAACCAGTGATAATTGTCATCATTTCCTTTTTGAGAGAAGCTAATAAATCAAAAGACCGTGACACCTCTATTGATGATGTGGCAATCCGGTACTTGAACTCCCAAATTTCCGCCTGATAGTCCTCCATCGCCCAAACATCCATATAGGTGAAGCGGTTGTCCCGGCTACACAAACCAAGATTCCCATGCACGTTGAACAACTTCTGCGAAGAGTCCGAATCGGTGGCACCGCATCCGCGCATACATCGGAACAACTCGGTGGCCGTGTCGAAAACGACAATCTCGGTACGGCAGTTGGACATCCAGTGCAGGCTGCCGCGGTGGTGGACCGGCGGATTATATGCGGAGTAAGGGTCTCGTGGCAGCTTCTCGAGTAAGGCTTGTTCTTGTGAAGGCGGCGCTGGCGCTGTCGACATTCTAGCTCCGATGTTCCTGGGCTGGCTGTGTCCTATTGCGATGACATGCAGTTTCTTTTGGTCCTGCTTTCTCCAGTCCAGCACCGAGGACCAGAGCACCCTGTACTCCCCGGTTGCATCATGCCGGTAGAGGCCTAGTATGGTGTTGGTCGGCTGAAATTCAGGCTGCGGCAGGGGAGCAAGCTGGCGGATGGCCGGGTTGCTGATGTAGAACTGGCACAATACGCGCACCACGATGAAGCCGTCGCTGGCGGCGTGGACATACTGACCAGTCTCGCGATTTGGCCAGAATGGCTGGTAGTATGCTCCGCCGACGGTGTCGTGGAAGAGGCCGGTCATGCGTTCTCGCTCGACGATGGGGAGGGATGGCTGGCGGCGGTGGTGGGCGAGCATGAACTCGGGCGTGGAGGTGGCTCTGCGCCACGACGGCCGGACGGCGCGGCAGCGGCCGACGTCCTTGGCGGGCAGCAGAACGAGTATCCTGTCGACGACGATCTCCTCGGGCAGGTCATCCAGCTCGGTCGTGGCGGCTCTCCTCTCCGCCACAGGCATCATCATCATCATCGCCGGTGCTCTGTCGGTCATGTCAGCTAAAACCAAACAGCAGGCGGCGTTAGTATAGTACCCACGTTAGTATATACTATTTATCGATGGTATCGACAGTTCGGCACAAGCAGAGAGAACTCCGGCCGACGCAGATACAAGAGAGGGCCGGGTGTTTGCTCACCGGCGTGGGGGAAGAGGGCGGCTCTCCGGCGAGCAGCTCCGTGTGAGTATTCCGGCGAGATCTAGGCGATGGGAACGACTAGGCTGCTTTTGTCTGGTTTGTGAACCGCAGATAGCTAGCTAGCATGGAGGTCCGAAAAGGTAAGTGCCAGCTACTACTTCATTCACACAGTGACGCGATGACGGATGACGACACGAGAAACAGGCGAGCAACGTTGGTGTTGCATGAAGCACCGCTCGTTTCAGATCGGACGGTGGCCAGCCACCGAAGTGCAGCATCACGAGTCCAGCACAGCATGGTGCCAAGGATATCTTCAGCGAGGCGATGCATTTTGGACGCCTAAAATATAAATATTCACGCGCCTGTTTGCGTCGGCCTAAATGATCGAAATCGACCGAGCATCCGTTTGCGTCGGGAGTGACTCCAGCGGCATAACGTATTTTTTTAGACTTTGCATTTTTTCAACATAAAAACATAATTTACATAGTAAAAGAAAGGAAAAAAAAACTAAAACCTAACAACGCCTGCGCCTACTGGGCGTTGTCGTCGTTGTCGATCACGACTAGCTTCGGTACCGGCCACGGCCAGTTCGCAAGCGGCGAAACATACCCCGGTGCCGCGGGCGGTGGTGGAGATGGAGCAGCCCAGGTCGGTGGTGGAGGTTGAGCAGCCCACTCCGGTGGTGGTGGTGGTGGCGCTGCCCACGCTGATGGTGAAGGTGGAGGCCCCCACGGGTTGTACAGCGGAGGTGGAGGCGGCGGTTGCACCGGTTGCGTGGCCGAGTCCTCGAGCGCCCATCGTAGGGCCTCTCCTCCGTGAGTATTCCGGCGAGATCTAGGCGATGGGAACAACGAAGGCTGCTTTGTCTGTTTTGTGAACGGCCGATAGCTAGCGTGGAGGTCCGAAAAGGTAAGAGCATCTGTAGCAGAGCCTGTAAAAACGCGAACTGAAAAAGTGGAGTTCAGTTCACCGAACTCGCGTATTCGGGTCGTAAAATGGGTGGCCCAGAACAGAGCCCGTAAACCAAAACTGTAAAACAGAATATGCGCCAGCGGCTTTCGAACCCGTAAAAACAGGGTTTATGATTTTTTTGCATATGATCGAATAAACGACACAAAAAAATGCAAATAATTCATGCATAGTTCATACTGTAGACATCAAATGACACAATCAAAGCAAACAGTTCATCACGTCCCCTCGGTGGAGGATCGCTACGTCCTGCTAGAAATCTACTATGATCATAGTGTCGCCAGCGTTAGGCGACTTGCTTTGGGGTAGCCGCCGGAGGCGGAGGGGGAGATTGTATCTAAGGAGGGATTACATGTATGATGAGATGCCCCCTTCAAGGGGTGCCCCTGGTGGCTTTATATAGGCAGCCACCTAGGGTTTACAGGTATAAGGCCGCTTGGGCCGCTACGCTTCCTTCATGGGCCTGCATGGTCCAGTCCTTCTTGGCTTCAATCGCTCTTGGCTTCAGTCGCTGGGGCGCATGGCCCAGTCGCCCGCCGACTGGAGCTGTCCTGGGCTCTCTTCATCTGGCGAGTGAGCTGGGTGATGGGCCCCCTAGGGCGTATCCCCATTAATGGTCTATAGTTTATTCACAAATAGATAATGACTAAAAAACTGAATCATATAGCAAAGACTTTTCATGAATAGTACTTTCAAGACAAGCATCAACAAGTCTTGCATAAGAGTTAACTCATAAAGCAATAGATTCTTAATAGAAGGTTTTGAAGCAACACAAAGGAAGATTTAAGTTTCAGCAGTTGCTCTCAACTTTCAACATGTATATCTCATGGATAATTGTCAACACAAAATAATATGATGAGTGCAAATAAGCAAGTATGTAAGAATCAATGCACACGGTTGACACAAGTGTTTGCTTCTAAGATAGAAAGAAGTAGGTAAACCGACTCAACATAAAGTAAAAGAAAGGCCCTTCGCAGAGGGAAGCAGGGATTACTCATGTGCTAGAGCTTTTTATTTTGAAAACATGGAAACAATTTTGTCAACGGTAGTAATAATTCATATGTGTTATGCATAAAACCTCCTATAAGTTGCAAGCCTCATGCATCGAATAGTAATAGTACCCGCTCCTTGTCCTAATTAGCTCGGATTTCCATGGATTATCATTGCATTACATATGTTTCAACCAAGTGTCACAAATGGGTACCTCTATGCCACCTGTACAAAGGTCCAAGGAGATAGATCGCATTTGATCTCTCAATTTTGATAGATCTCAACTTGAGGACATCCATACCGGGACAACATAGAAAACGAGATAATGGACTCCTCTTTTATGCTTTAAGCATTCAACAACAGATAATATTCTCATAAGAGATTTGAGGATTAATGTCCAAGCTGAAACTTCCACCATGATACCTGGCTTTGGTTGGCGGTCCAATGTTCTTCTCTGACAATATGCATACTCAAACCATTTAACTCATGGCAAATCTCCCTTACTTCAGACAAGACGAACATGCATAGCAACTCACATGATATTCAACAAAGGTGTGACAGGTTGATAACGTCCCCAGAAACATGGTTACTGCTCAACAAGCAACTTATAAGAACTAAGATACATAAGCGACATATTCATTACCACAATAGTTTTTTAGCCTACTTTCCCATGAGCTATGTATTGCAAAGACAAGGAATGAATTTTTTAAAGGTAGCACGCAAGCAATTTACTTTGAAATGGCAGAAAAATACCACATAATAGGTAGTTATGGTGGACACAAATGGCATAAGTTTTGGCTCAAGATTTTGGATGCACGAGAAGCATTCCCTCTCAGTACAAGGCTTTGGCTAGCAAGGTTGTTTGAAGCAAACACAAGTATGAACTGGTACAACAAAACTTACATAAGAATATATTGCAAGCATTATAAGACTCTACACTGTCTTCCTTGTTGCTCAAACACTTTTACCAGAAAATATCTAGACTTTAGAGAGACCAATCATGCAAACCAAATTTCAACAAGCTCTACGGTAGTTCTCCACTAATAGGTTTAAACCACATGATGCAAGAGCTTAAACATGATCTACTTGAGAGCTCAAAACAATTGCCAAGTATCAAATTATTCAAGACAATATACCAATTACCACATGAAGCATTTTCTGTTTCCAACCAAATAGCAATAAATGAAGCGGCTTTCAACTTTCGCCATGAACATTAAAAGTAAAACTAAGAACACCAGTGTTCAATATGAAAAAGCGGAGCGTGTCTTTCCCCCACACAAGGAATGCTAGGATCCGTATTTATTCAAACACAAACAAAAATAAAAACACACAGACGCTCTAAGTAAAGCACATAAGATGTGACGGAATAAAAATATAGTTTCACTAGAGGTGACCTGATAAGTTGTTGATGAAGAAGGGGATGCCTTGGGCATCCCCAAGCTTAGATGCTTGAGTCTTGTTGAAATATGCAGGGATGAACCACGGGGGCATCCCCAAGCTTAGACTTTTCACTCTTCTTGATCATATTATATCATCCTCCTCTCTTGATCCTTGAAAACTTCCTTCACACCAGACTCAAAACAATCTCATTAGAGGGTTAGTGCATAATCAAAAATTCACATGTTCAGCAAGGACACAATCATTCCCAACACTTCTGGACATTACCCAAGGCTACTGAAATTTAATGGAGCAAAGAAATCCACTCAAACACAGTAAAAGAGGCAATGTGAAATAAAAGGCAGAATCTGTCAAAACAGAACAGTCCGTAAAGATGAATTTGTTCAAGGCACTTAACATGCTCAGATGAAGAAGCTCAAATTGAATGAAAGTTGCGTACATATCTGAGGATTACTCATGAATTTTTGCAGAATTTTTAGATTCTCCTACAGAGAGAACAACTCAAATTCGTGACAGCTAAAAGTCTGTTTCTGCGCAGAAATCCAAATCTAGTATAAACTCTCTATCAAAGACTTTACTTGGCACAACAATGCAATAAAGTAAAGATACAAAGTTTTTGCTACAGTAGTAACAAGCACCTTGACTCAAATATAGAACAAAAATTGCAGAAATAAAATAATGGGTTGTCTCCCATAAGCGCTTTTCTTTAACGCCTTTCAGCTAGGCGCGAAAAGTGTAAATCAAGTAACATCAAGAGAAGAAGCATCAACATCATAATTTGTTCTAATAATAGAATCAAAAGGTAACTTCATTCTCTTTCTAGGGAAGTGTTCCATACCTTTCTTAAGAGGATATTGATATTTAATATTTCCTTTTTTCATATCAATAATAGCACCAACAGTTCGAAGAAAGGGTCTTCCCAAAATAATAGGACAAGATGCATTGCATTCAATATCCAAGACAACAAAATCAACGGGGACAAGGTTATTGTTAACCGTAATGTGAACATTGTCAATCCTCCCCAAAGGTTTCTTTATAAAATTATCAGCAAGATTAACATCCAAATAACAATATTTCAAAGGTGGCAAGTCAAGCATATCATAGAGTTTCTTAGGCATAACAGAAATACTTGCACCGAGATCACATAAAGCATTACAATCAAAATCATTGACCTTCATTTTAATGATGGGCTCCCAACCATCTTCTAACTTCCTAGGAATAGAAGCTTCAAGTTTTAATTCCTGTTCTCTAGCTTTAATGAAAACATTTGTAATATGTTTTGTAAAGGCCAAGTTTATAGCACTAGCATTAGGACTTCTAGCAAGTTTTTGCAAGAACTTAATAACTTCAGAGATATGACAATTATCAAAATCAAAACCATTATGATCTAAAGCAATGGGATCATTGTCCCCAACACATTAAAAAAAATTCAGCACTTTTATCGCAAACAATTTCAGCAATTTCGGGCAGTTTTGCATGCTTTGTATTAGAAGTAAAAACATTGCCAACACCAATTATTTTACCATTGATAGTAGGAGGTTTAGCAACATGTGAAGCATCAACATTACTAGTGGTGGTAATAGTCCAAACTTTAGCTACATTATTCTCTTTAGCAAGTTTTTCTTCTCTTTCCCACCTAGCATGCAATTCAGCCATCATTCTAATATTATCATTAATTCGAACTTGGATAGCGTTTGCTGTAGCAAATGACTTAATATCTTTATCTTCATTAGGCATAACTTTCAGTTTTAAAAGATCGACATCAGCAGCAAGACTATCAACCTTAGAAGCAAGAACATCAATTTTACCAAGCTTTTCCTCAACGTATTTGTTAAAAGCAGCTTATGTACTAATAAATTCTTTAAGCATGACTTCAAGACCAGAGGGTACACTCCTACTATTGTTGTAAGAATTACCATAAGAATTACCATAACCATTACCATTATTAGAAGGATATGGCCTATAGTTATTGTTACCAAAATTATTCCTATAAGCATTGTTGTTGAAATTACTATTTTTAATGAAGTTCACATCAACATGCCTTCTTGAGCAACCAATGAAGCTAAAGGAACATTATTAGGATCAACATTAGATCTACCATTAACAAGCATAGACATAATAACATCAATCTTATCACTCAAGGAGGAGGTTTCTTCAACAAAATTTACCTTCTTACCTTGAGGAGTCCTTTCACTGTGCCATTCAGAGTAGTTGATCATCATATCATCAAGAAGCTTTGTTTCAGCACCCAAAGTGATGGACATAAAAGTATCTCCAACAGCTGAATCCAACAGGTTCCTTGAAGAAAAATTTAATCCTGCATAAAAGGTTTGGATGATCATCCAAGTAGTTAGTCCATGGGTAGGGCAATTCTTTACCAAAGATTTCATTCTTTCCCATGCTTGGGCAACATGTTCATTATCCAATTGCTTAAAATTCATTATGCTACTTCTCAAAGATATAATTTTAGCAGGAGGATAATATCTTCCAATGAAAGCATCTTTACATTTAGTCCATGAATCAATACTATTCTTAGGCAAAGATAGCAACCAATCTTTAGCTCTTCTTCTTAAGGAGAAAGGAAATAATTTCAGTTTTATAATATCCCCATCTACATCCTTATACTTTTGCATTTCACAAAGTTCAACAAAATTATTAAGATGGGCAGCAACATCATCAGTACTAACACCAGAAAATTGCTCTCTCATAACAAGATTTAGTAAAGCAGGTTTAATTTCATAAAACTCTGTTGTAGTAGCAGGTGGAGCAATAGGAGTGCATATGAAATCATTATTATTGATGCTAGTGAAGTCACACAACTTTGTGTTCTCAGGAGTATTCATTTTAACAGTAATAAAAAGAAGTAAAGCAAACTGAATTAAATAAAGTAAAACAAGTAACTAATTTTTTTGTGTTTTTGATATAAAGAAAGCAAACAAGACAGAAAATAAAATAAAGCAAGACAATAAACAAAGTAAAGAGATTGGGTGTGAGAGACTCCCCTTGCAGCGTGTCTTGATCTCCCTGGCAACGGCGCCAGAAAAATAGCTTGATGACGCGTGAAGCACACGTCCGTTGGGAACCCCAATAGGAAGGTGTGATGCGTACAGCAGCAAGTTTTCCCTTAGTAAGAAACGAAGGTTATCGAACCAGTAGGAGCTGAAGGCCACGTGAAGGTTGTTGGTGAAGGAGTGTAGTGTGGCGCAACACCAGGGATTCCGGCGCCAACGTGGAACCTGCACAACACAATCAAAATACTTTGCCCCAACTTAACAGTGAGGTTGTCAATCTCATCGGCTTGCTGTAAACAAAGGATTAAACGTATGGTGTGGAGAATGATGTTTGCTTGCAAAGAACAACAGAAAACAATGATTGCAGTAGGTTGTATTTCAGATGTAAAAGAATGGACCGGGGTCCACAGTTCACTAGTGGTGTCTCTCCAATAAGATAAATAACATGTTGGGTGAACAAATTACAGTTGGGCAATTGACAAATAGAGAGGGCACAACAATGCACATACATATCATGATGACTACTATGAGATTTACTTAGGGCATTACGACAAAGAACATAGACCTCTATCCAGCATGCATCTATGCCTAAAAAGTCCACCTTCGGGTTAGCATCCGCACCCCTTCCGGTATTAAGTTGCAAACAACAGACAATTGCATTAAGTACTGTGCGTAATGTAAACAATACAAATATCCTTAGACAAAGCATTGATGTTTTATCCCTAGTGGCAACAGCACATCCACAACCTTAGGGGTTGCTGTCACTCCCCCAGATTCTGTTGGAGATATGCCCAAGAGGCAATAATAAATGGTTATTATATATCTTTGTGTTTATGATAATGTTCACATACCATGCTATAAATTGTATTAACCGAAACATTGATACATGTGTGTTATGTAAACAACAAGGAGTCCCTAGTAAGCCTCTTGTATAACTAGCTTGTTGATTAATAGATGGTCATGGTTTCGTGATCATGAACATTGGATGTTATTAATAACAAGGTTATGTCATTAATGAATGATGTAATGGACACATCCAATTAAGCGTAGCATAAGATCACGTCATTAAGTTATTTGCTATAAGCTTTTCGATACATAGTTACCTAGTCCTTTCGACCATGAGATCATGTAAATCACTTATACCGGAAAGGTACTTTGATTACATCAAACGCCACTCGCGTAAATGGGTGGTTATAAAGGTGGGATTAAGTATCCGGAAAGTATGAGTTGAGGCATATGGATCAACAGTGGGATTTGTCCATCCCGATGACGGATAGATATACTCTGGGCACTCTCGGTGGAATGTCGTCTAAATAGCTTGCAAGCATATGAATGGTTCATAAGAGACCACATACCACGGTACGAGTAAAGAGTACTTGTCATGAGACGAGGTTGAACAAGGTATAGAGATACCGATGATCAAACCTCGGACAAGTAAAATATCGCGTGACAAAGGGAATTGGTATCGTATGTGAATGGTTCATTCGATCACTAAGTCATCGTTGAATATGTGGGAGCCATTATGGATCTCCAGATCCCGCTATTGGTAATTGGTCGGAGAGAGGTCTCAACCATGTCTACATAGTTCGCGAACCGTAGGGTGACACACTTAAGGTTTGATGTCGTTTAAGTAGATATGGAATAAGGAATGGAGTTCGAAGTTTTGTTCGGAGTCTCGGATGGGATCCAGGACATCACGAGGAGGTTCGGAATGGTCCGGAGAATAAGATTCATATATAGGAAGTCATATTCCAAGTTTGAAAATGATCCGGTGCATTTATGGCAGGTTCTTGAAAGTTCTAGAAAAGTCCGGAAGAAATCACCATGGAAAGTGGAGTCCCGGAGGGACTCCACCTTGCATGACCAGCCAAACCCTAAAGGGTGGAGTCCCAGGTGGACTCCACCAGAGGTGGCCGGCCACCCCACCTAAAGGAAAGGTGGGAGTCCCACCTTGGGTAGGACTCCCTCCTTGAGTAGGTTTCCCACCTATGGGAGGTTTTGTTGTTGGGGTCTTATTCGAAGACTTGGACTACAACTCTTGGGGATTTCCACCTATATAATGAGGAAAAGAGGGAGGGGGCAGCCACTCTTGGCCGCACCACCTAGGGCTGCCCATGGCCGGCGCCCTACCCCCTCTCTCTCCCTAAACCCTAGCGCCCCTCCTCCACATACTACTCCCGCAGCGCATAGGCGAAGCCCTGCCGGAGTTCTCCACCACCACCGCCACCACGCCGTCGTGCTGCCGGTATTCCGAGGAGGATCTACTACTTCCGCTGCCCGCTGGAACGGGGAGAAGGACGTCGTCTTCATCAACACCGAACGTGTGACCGAGTACGGAGGTGCTGCCCGATTGTGGCACCGTCAAGATCTTCTACGCGCTTTTGAAAGCGGCAAGTGATCGTCTACCGCAGCAACGAGAGCCTCCTCTTGTAGGCTTTGGAAATCTTCAAGGGTTAGTCTCGTTCATCCCCTCGTTGCTCCCGTCTTCTAGATTGCATCTTGGCTTGGATTGCGTTCTCGTGGTAGGAAATTTTTTGTTTTCTCTGCTACGAATCCCTTCAGATTCAATGGAGACATGAACCCACACTATCGAGCATAAATACCCCCTCTTGGAGTCACAAGTATCAACTTGGCCAGAGCCTCTCCTAGCAACGGAGAGCATGCAAGATCATAAACAACACATATATGATAGATCAATAATCAACTTGACATAGTATTCCATATTCATCGGATCCCAACAAACACAACATGTAGCATTACAAATAGATGATCTTGATCATGATAGGCAGCTCACAAGATCTAAACATGATAGCACAATAGGAGAAGACAACCATCTAGCTACTGCTATGGACCCATAGTCAAAGGATGAACTACTCACGCATCAGTCCGGAGGCGGGCATGGTGATGTAGAGCCCTCCGGTGATGATTCCCCTCTCCGGCAGGGTGCCGAAGGCGATCTTCAGAATCCTCCGAGATGGGGTTGACGGCGGCAGCGTCTCAGTAACTTTTCTCGTATCGTGGCTCTCGGTACTAGGGTTTTCGCGACGGAAGGATTATATAGGCGAAGGGGTAGAGTCGGGGGACGCCCGAGGGGCCCACCCCATATGGCGGCGCGGCCAGGGGTGGGGCCGCGCCCCCCTAGGGTGTGGCCGCCTCGTGGCCCCTCTTTGTCTCCTCTTCGGTGTTCTGGAAGGCTCCGTGGAAAATAAGACCGTGGGCTTTTGTTTCGTCCAATTCCGAGAATATTTCCTGTGTAGGATTTCTCGAAACCAAAAACAAGCAGAAAACAAGAACTGGCGCTTCGGCATCTTATTAATAGGTTAGTACCGGAAAATGCATCAAAATGATATAAAGTGTATGTAAAACATGTGAGTATTGTCATAAAACTAGCATGGAACATAAGAAATTATAAATACGTTTGAGACGTATCAGATACTGACATGAGTAGGCGAAGAAGGTGATCCCGGAGCGCGTGATTAATGGGATCGGTCGGTGGAGAGGGTATCCTCGGGGAGTGAGAAAAATTTAGGGCCCCTGGGGCCGCGGGAAACAGAAGATTGACCGACGAACAGGATTCTTTGGGTGGTTCCGAATTTGAGTTTCATAAAAATTTCAGCCATTGTCCAAATCACTGAAATATCAGTGTCTGATTTTTTGTTTCACCAAAGGGCCAAAATACTATCTGAACCACCCAAAAAATGTAAAAATAATTTGAATTATTTCTGAAATGATGTGTCCTTCCTCCATTCTCTTTTATTCTACATTTTAGAATAAGTTGTTATCCCATATTAGATTATATTTTAGTTTGTTAATCAACAATAACACATAGAACAAAGCTATCATATTCTCTATTGTGTGTCGTTAGTTTTAGTGAAACTTGAATTGATTCTTCATAGTACTATTAAACGACTTACTAATTAATCTTAAAATTTCTAAAATATGGACTAAAACAGAATAGAGGGAGAAGTACAGAAATGTAAAAAATATATAGGAGTAGGATGACCTTTTGTGAGATGGAGGTATCTCCACATCTGATCCTCGTTTGTTTCTGATTCTCTTGGAGAGGCAACGAAATAAGAAGTAACGTTTCGCTAGCTCTCGCCCCCCGCACGGTCGAGAGGGAGCCAACCCTAGGTGTCGCTGCCCGTCCCCCTTCTCCTTCCCCTCCCATCTGCCGCTGCCGGCGTGTGCTGTCGGGCGGTGCTCGTGCGGTGCTGGCGGTGGTCGGCCATTCCCCACGAGTGTGGCAAGGAGGTGCAGTGCTCGGCGCCCGCGGCGGTGTCCCTAGGCTTGGTGCTGGTCCGACGCGGCCGGGTGGTTCCAGTGGCAGCGGTCCTGCTCCTTGGCGGTGGGGCGGCGCGGTGGCTTCGAGGCGGATGGCCGATCGCCGTCGCGTGGCTGGTTGCGCCCTCCCAGCCTAGATCTAGGCCCCATCTGGGTTGGGCAGGCCGCCTCAGGCCCGGTTGCTACTCCGTGGAGGTGGACGCAGGGCGTTGGCGGGGTTGGGTGGTGGCGGCGCTGCACGCCGACCTGCTGCAGCGTGTATGCGGAAACTTTAGAGGTCGGGTTGGGCCCGACCGCGTCAGTAGGGGCTCGGTGTGTTTCTGCTGGCACGTCCGGTCTGCTACCGCGATAGTTGTGGAGCTGGGTGGAGCACTCCGAGTCGTCTAGGGTGGTGGTGGTGTAGGGGATCGGGAGAAATCCCTGTTGGCTTGTTCGACGCCGATGCGGTGTGATACGTCTCAAACGTATCTATAATTTCTTATGTTCCATGCTAGTTTTATGACAATACTCACATCTTTTATATACACTTTATATCATTTTGATGCATTTTCCAGCACTAACCTATTAACAAGATGCCGAAGCGCCAGTTCCTGTTTTCTGCTGTTTTTGGTTTCGAGAAATCCTACACAGGAAATATTCTCGGAATTGGACGAAACAAAAGCCCACGGTCTTATTTTCCACGGAGGCTTCCAGAACACCGAAGAGGAGACGAAGAGGAGCCACGAGGCGGCCACACCCTAGGGGGCGCGGCCCCACCCCTGGCCGCGCCGCCCTATGGGGTGGGCCCCTCGGGACTCCACCGACATCACCCCTTCCGCCTATATATTCTCTCCGTCGCGAAAACCCTAAAACAACAAGTCATATTCCACGAAGAGTTTCGTAGCCGCCGCCATCGCGAAGACAAGATTCGGGGGACAGAAGTCTCTGTTCCGGCACGCCGCCGGGACGGGGAAGTGCCCCCGGAGTCATCTCCATCGACACCACCGCCATCTTCATCGCCGTTGCTGTCTCCCATGATGAGGAGGGAGTAGTTCTCCCCGAGGCTGAGGGCTCTACCGGTAGCTATGTGGTTCATCTCTCTCTCCCATGGTGTGATCTTTATCTGATCATGAGCTTTGTATCACTATTAATCTATGTGCTACTCTAGTGATGTTATTAAAGTAGTCTATACCTCCTCCATTATGTAAAGTTGACAGTTTGTGCATCATGTAGTACTTGGTGTAGATTATGATTGTAATCTCTTGTAGATTATGAAGTTAACTATTACTATGATAGTATTGATGTGATCTATTCCCCCTTTCATAGCTATTGTTGACAGTGTGTATGCTATGTTAGTATTCGATCTAAATTGCAACGGTCTATTATGCACTCTAGAGGTTACTTTAATATGAACTCCGGATTCACTCTCCACGGTGTGACGGTGATAGTGTGCGCATCGTGTGTGATTCCTTTATGAAGTTGTGGAGCTTGTTTACTCCGGCTTGAGGTGTGCTTTTATAGCCCTACATAATGAATGGTGTTTGTTATCAAACAAGAGAGTGTTTAAAAGTAGCATTTATTTATTCAATTATGTGATCATTGTTGAGAGTGTCCACTAGTGAAAGTATGATCCCTAGGCCTTGTTTCTAAGCATTGAAACACCGTTTCCAACAAGTTCCGCTATATGTTTGCTTGCTACCATTTTTATTTCAGATTGCAATTACTACTTATAATCATCCATATTACTTGTATTTCACTATCTCTCCGCCGAACTAGTGCACCTATACATCTGACAAGTGTATTAGGTGTGTTGGGGACATAAGAGACTTCTTGTATCTTAATTGCAGGGTTGTTTGAGAGGGATATCTTTGACCTCTACCTCCCTGAGTTCGATAAACCTTGGGTGATTCACTTAAGGGAAACTTGTTGCTGTTCTACAAACCTCTGCTCTTGGAGGTCCAACACTGTCTACAGGAATAGAAGCGTGCGTAGACATCACGGTGACGCTTGCAGGTGTTGTCTTTCCTTCCTGAAGGGCATCGGGGGTACCCCTGCCCTATCCTCTCCACATACCGGGGGAAACCCTAGGACTAGTCTGGGCAGCAATGGCGACTTCGTCGCTTCCTTGTTGAAGGTATTACTTGGTATGCGGTGACTCGATGTGCTAGGAAGCGGTAAGACTTCTTCGGAGGGAGCAGCGATTGCGGGCTATCTTCGTTTCATCGATCTATCGGTACCGGCATTATTTTTTTTATATTTTCTCTCTTCTTATTTTGGACTTGATGTGTTGTTTGCCCCGGCGATGATTGCTATTTTGTGTCGGTTGGTTGTTATATACTTATATTAATATAGCGGAGCGAAAACCTATTTCAAAGTGGCCGGCGAAACTGCAAGTACAGTTGGTTGGTTTCGTGCAGAGAGCCGGTTCATACGCCGTAACGGAGCACATCCACGTCGACGTCGAGTGGGCGAATGTGATCGCGTGACGCCACTGTTCCTTCTCTGCTGCTACTTGCCAAAGCCCTCGTGGGGTTCGTGGAAAGGAAACGTAGATCGAATAGTACGCGCCGGTAGGAATAGGGACAATGTGCCTACGACCGCTGCAGTAGGTGACTGATACATACGACCCGGAACGGAAGCTAGCTTCCGGGAGCCTAGCTTCAAAAATCAAAACTGATGAGTACTAGTAAGTAGACATTACAAAAAAAAAAAAAAGATGGTCTTCGCATTTGTCTATTTTGTGTGTACATCATAGATGAACACATAATCTTTTCAAACTTTATGCTCATATGGTAGACATCTATATATGTAATAGCATACTATTATCTTTTCAAAATAAATCCAAGTGTTTCTCTAAATCTAGTTGAAAATCGTAAAACCAGTGTTGGCTGTTGTATCTAGATACATTACCTCATATTATTCTCTATGCGCAAATCCTCGAATAGTGTTCCGCATTTCTTTCATTCATGCCAACTCGGTTCCTTCTTATAATACGTGTTAGTTTTATAAATGGTCGAACTACACTAACTTTGACTAAGTTTCTCGAAAAAACTATCAATTCCATAACACCAATCGGCGCCATTAGATTTATCAAAAAATATTTTTTTATGTTTTTTTTCTATATTTAGTATTTTATACATTGATTTTTTTCCAAACCACTTGGTCTAAGTTAGTGAAGTTTAAGCAACATAGGGAGTGTTATCATTGACTAATTGTTATTGTACATCTGGTCGATCACCTAAAGATGTAAAATAAGACCCATGTTCAAGGACATTTAAAAATAGCAATAAATCAAGATGATTGGAAAAAAAAATGTTACTTTTGGCTTAAACCCCTCCAATTTCTTTCCACATTCGTGAATATCCTTTATGTAAACGGCAAAAAAAATGACAATGTTAGACTTCCTTGTGCATTTTTATGGCTAGAACAATGGAGTCCTTCAAAGAAAATGTACCACATGACATATAGTGAGCTCAATAGCATATGGAACATATGTGCTTTTTTGTTTAACAATTTTCACATCATAGGTAAGATATTTGTTGCATTTTTTTCCACAATTTCTCACAAAAATTAAAAATAAAACTTTAATTGTCAGAATTCCCAACAAAACTTAAAAGTTGAAGTATTAAGATTAGGGGGAAATGATTTCTTTTGATTGCCTCCTGTTGAACTTCAAAAATAATCAATGTTTTTTTTTTGTGTGATCTTCTTATAAGTATAGTGACACCATTTTTAAACCACGTAAATCCCAAAGCATGGTGTCATACATCCATCGGACAATTTCGGAATAGCTTCGGCCATTTCAATGTGGCTTTAGATGACTTGAGCACATATATCTACTAGATCGCATTTGCATCATCCCAAAAGCTAGGGGAACAAGAAAGCCAAGAATTTGCGGGAGAAGAAAATTTGTCTTCTTGATTTGGAAATAAAAAGTGGAAATCCAACTGACGCCATTTTCGATTGATAGTTTTGAGAAAATGAGTTAACATGTTTTGAGGAAATTTTAGAATTTGTCACATATTTAATTATAGTACTTTTTGTCAAAATCTATTATTTTGAATTATGTCTTTCGCTTTCCATATCAAAATTAGGAGGAAATAATTTTCCCTACTTGAACTTTGAAAATACAACCTTTTGTTTCGACCTTTGGTAAAGGACGCGGAGGTAATCTAGTTGACATGATGACGTGAACAATCGACACCATTTTTAAATCGCTTTGGACTAAGACCTTGGGAAAGGTTTGGGTGTATTTACCCTTTTCAAGAACAAATATGTGGGTTAATGTCACTTTCTACATCTCAGGTTTGCAATATATATCCTCGCGGTCAACCGGCGAGTTATTGAAGACATTCCCCCCCCCCCCCCTCTCTCTTAAAAGGAAAAAATAGATTTTTTGAATTCATCAAATATTAAAGACTAGTATTTTTTGTCGAAAATATCCTTTTTTAATTATGACTTTGCTTTCCATATCAAAAATAGGAGGAAAACAACTTCTCCAACTTCTGTTTAAAAAATCACCAACTTGAACTTTGAAAATATGACCTTCTTGTTTCGTAGCTTTGATAAATGATGATGGAAGTGATCAAGTTGATACGACAACACGACAACGACGCTATTTTTAAACCGCTTCGGATTAAGACCGTCGGAAAGGGTTGGTTGTATTTATCCATTTATTAGAACAAAGATGTAGGTTAATATCCATTTCTACAGCTCAGGTTTTGCAATACATCTACCCGGTCAACATGTGAGTGCTGGAAAACAAAAACAAAAAAATACTAGTATCTCTTTTAAAAGATGGGAATCACGTGAAGCATATCTTTTTTCTTCGAGAACAACGATAATAGCACCGGCTTTTTCCCAGCGAAATCCAGCCAAACGTGGGAACGAAGGAATAGTGGAGGCTCTCTCCCGCCAAATTGCACCAGGTTCTCTTGTCCTTAACCAAACGTGGGAAACACCGGCAGGCAAGGCAACCGTCGCCCAAACGTGCCGTTGCTTCCGGCGAGCCGAGCCCAACCGCCTCCTCCTTGCCTATATAAATCCCACGCCCCCACGCGGCAGCCTCATCCATTCTTGATCTTCCACCAACGCGGTCAACACACCCAGCTCTTCCGGATCCAAAGCTCCGACGATAAACTCCATCGGACAGCTCCGTGCATCTCGCCAGGCGGATCTCGCGATTTCGTTTCTTGCCGCGCGCGTGAAACATCCATGGCTGCCATCGTCGCCGGAGGAGGAGTGCTGCAGCTGCGCGTCCCGTCGGCCTCGTCGTCGGCGTTTGACCCCGCGCGGTGGCGGAGGACGCCGTCGGTGAGGTGCGCAGCCGTGCGCGGGTCCCCCGGGACGAAGCCCGCGATGGACGACGACCACTACCGGACGCTGAGGCTGGCGCCGGGGGCCACCAGGCACGAGGTCAAGAAGGCCTTCCACCGCCTCGCGCTGCAGTACCACCCGGACGTCACGCGCCACCACAACGACGGCGAGGACGACCAGGACAACGTGGACTTCCAGCGGATCAACGTGGCCTACCAGAGGGTGATGGCCAACATGCGGGAGGCGGAGGCGAGGCTCGAGCACTGGCGCGCTCGCTACGGCCTCGCCGACGAGGACCTCGACCGGTACCGGCGCTACCTCCACGAAGACGACGGCGAGGACGACTGGTTCGCCGACCTTTGAATTCTCAAACGACGGGCGGTTGTAAATTTGTGAATTTAGTGTCGCTGTATTACTTCTCGCCTGTTTTACTGTGGGGAGAAGAGATGCAGGCTCGCATTCAGGGTTCTACCAATTGTACTACTCGGAACAGGTTCTTTTCATTGTAAATATGGAAAAAATATGAGGGATTTTAATTTATATTGTGGTTCAGAGTTGCCTCTTTCGTTTTCAGTGATAGTGGCAGTCTCGCACTGACATCGTGACGGATGCTTGTGCAACTAGGTGAAATGTATCAGTCTGTGGCTCGCCACTGTAATTGTGCACGACTTATCTACAACGAATAGGGCGAAAATTTGTTGTTTTTTTGTGTAGCCTGGAATACAACGAATTTTTATTTTGAGTTTTTTCACAGCTGTATGCACCTAGAATTTTGTTTCTGATTTTTTTGAAACTTACAAATGCCATTTTCATTTTTTTTCTTCAAAAAAGGCCACCATGTAGCTCCTCCTCCATTCGCTGTTTCTCACTTATCTACCCTCTATATTCTTAAAACACCATACATTTGATCGACAGAAAACAACTGCTACTAATTGAAAATCAACCCTGGAGGCTAGCACACATATGCAGATGGTTGCTCGACTGTCTCGCTTTGTTGAGAGTACATGGCAACTTTCTCAACAAAGTGAGGCCCTCAAGTGAAATCTATCTAGGTTTTAGAAGCCGGCGGTTTGTTCTTTCTCTGGTGGGAGGCGTGGCGAACCATAACCCCTTACTAGCAGGAGGGTTCTTTTTTCTATCTAGCTTGTATTTCAGTGTCTTTTTTAGATAGTGAAGAGGGGCACATCCTAAAGTTAGAATAAGGTGCTTGTTGGTGTCTAACACCGATGGGGGCCGCACGGAATTTTGCGTCATGCAGATCTCCAAGGATATTGTTGGTTTTCCTTGGTGTGGTTTTAGGCCAGTTTTTTTCCGATCTACGGTTGTCATCATCGGCGATAGTTGCTTCTCTAGTGCGCAGATCCTTTTGGGCATTGGCACGCCAACTTTTTGTCCATCGACTACAACAAGCTCAAGTACAACAAAGCTCGATTTGTATGGCTACGGTGAAGGTGGGGCGAGGATGGCGGTGCGCCTTCGTAGGGATGAAAACGGAGCGCAAACGAACAAAACTAAGTGGTGCCACATTTGATTTTATATCTTTTTATGCAAGCAAAAACAAATTCAGAATCCCGAAAACAAATGCAGAAACAGCTATAGCAGATGCGGACCGAATACAATGCGGTCACGGAGCGGAGAACATGTGTTTATCGAGGAAAACTCAAACAACCCATGAACCGACAAGCCTAGTCCCTAAATGTAGCGTGACTACTCAATATACCAGGAATTAGGGGAAGGGTTGAAGCGTAAAAGTTTCCTCCAACTAACAAAGGGTACTCGGTCGTTTGTTTTGGGTTGGGTCATTTTGAAGGTTCGGCTTGGCAAGGTCACGTATTGGGGTTGTTGGATTGGGTCATCACATCAAACCCTAAATCGGAATTCCATATTGGGCGGAAACAGAATTTTCGTTTCCGCATACTTTTCACCGAGAAACCTTGTTTCGTTTTCATTTCCGTTTTACCAAAAGAATCCCGTTTTCGTTTTTCTATTCCGCAAAATTTCATTTTCCATTTTTATATTTTCGTTCCGCTTTCGCATTTCCGCGAAAAAGTTGGAACTTTCCGCTTCTCATTTTCATCCATGCGCCTTTGGCTCGCGCAAGTGTAGTGGTCACTGGTCGCTAGGTGGTCCAATGATGTTTATATTTTTTATTAATTTTAGAGCTCAATATACTGTTGATATGATTATTATTAATAGATGGGTGGAATATCCGGAAAAAAAATCTCAAAAAAATTAATACCGGATCCCTGGCTGGTCTGGTTCACATAGACGTGGACGTACGTCGTCGTGGAGTGGCCACGAATGTGATCGCGTCACGCCACCGTTCCGGCCTGCTGCTACTTGCCGAGCTCTCGTGGGTTCGTAGAAACGTACAGTGCTACTGTTGATTGTTGAATAATACCATCGGTCGGACCAGGGAGAATGTACCTACCTCCGACCTGCCTGCCGCGTGCAAGAGCCGACACGCGAGCGGTCGCCTGCGTCGCTTTGGATTAACCGGTCGCCAAAGCGTGGCCGCGTGGGTGATGTATACGGCCCGGGATGGAAGCTTCTACTATCCGTGTCATGTGCCTAGAAAATCCAGTATTCACATAGTGCATCGTATAATGATCGTAATTTACTAGGAGGGCAGCGTTGGAGGATATGCACGGGAAATATGTATGCATGTCATAGTGGGATAAAACTACACCTGGCACTCGTAGGTATCTTAATTGTTTTGGTAAATTATATTGGTTGAACGTTCAGAATTTTTAGTCCCATGGTGCAGATGCATCATCAACCGTTGGATTTTGTAGTGTGCGGTCGATGATAAATTTTAGGAAAAAAGTTGTCAAGGCCCACCACAATTTCTAGTCCTAACACATAGCCGTATGCGCTAGATTGGTGTCCATATTTATTTAAGAGAAAAGCAAGAGGAGTGTAATTCAACTTTTTACACTCTCCCCCTTTCTTTCTCTCTTCTTTCCCCTCGAGAATCGCCAAACCAACCCCGAATCATTTCTCCCCCCGCTTCTAGTGACCCCGCCGGCTAGAGGGGAATGGGAGGAGGCCTGGTCCTCCTTGTGTGTAGTAGTGGTAGGATATTTTGGTTTGATGTTTCCCAAGTGGACAATGGTGTTATGCTGAGCACTCAAATTTGCATTCCAAGTCAAAATGAGTAGGTTTTTTTAGTTAACCTTTAAAAATACGACCTTTTGTGTGGAGGTGATCGATGTGACAACTACCATTTTTTGGTTCAAAAGCACGACCATTTTTTGAGTCGTATGTTTGAGAAAATGTGATAAGAGGGTTGGATGGATTGTTTCTAGAGTTTATCCAAAAAAAGATGAAGAACTCCATTTTTTATTGACTTTGCTTTCCACCAGCAAAATGAGGAGGAAATATATGGTTTTTGTAGTTGAACTTTTAGAATACAACATTTTGTGGAGGTGATCGTTTTAAAACCGTGGGAAGGGGAGATCAGTGTTTAACCTTTTTGAGAAGTGGATTGAAAGGTTTAATATCGACTTCCAGAGTTTATTTTTGCTATTGGACCCGGTGAACATGTGGGTGTTGAAAAACTATTTCTTGCTATGTTTTTGAAACCTCACGTGAAGGACCTCATGTTTTATTCTAGAACCAGAAATAAGCAGAACCCAACTGAAATAAGCAGGGGCGGAAGAAATGGCGCTGCAACTCCAGCACGCACGCCACGTGAGCCACGCCCATGGGCTTTTTTGTCCGAACGTGCGAGCAACGCCAATGTGGGAGGCAACCGCCTCCTCTTGTCCTATATAAGCTCCACCACCCACGCGGCAACCTCATCCATTCCCACCCATTCCAGCTCGAGCAGTCAACCCAAACAACAAGATCCAGATCCAAAAGCTCCGGCAAACTCCGTCGCACCTCATCTCCTCCATCGATCCATTCACGATCCTCTTCTCTCGCTCGTACACACATGGCCGCCGTCGCCGGAGGAGCAGTGCTGCAGCTGCGCGTCCCGCCCACGCCATCATCATCAGCGCCGGAGCAGCGGAGCCGAATGGCGCAGTCGATAAGGTGCGGCGCGGCCGCGGCGAGGGCAGCCGGCGCGGTGGAGGAGGACCACTACCGGACGCTGAGGCTGGCGCCGGGCGCCACCAGGCGCGAGGTCAAGAAGGCCTTCCACCGCCTCGCGCTGCAGTACCACCCGGACGTCGCGCGCCACCACGGCGACGGAGAAGACAACAGCGACCTGGACTTCCAGCGGATCAACGTGGCGTACCAGAGGGTCATGGCCAGCATGCGGGAGGCGGAGGCGACGCTCGAGCACTGGCGCGCCCGCTACGGCCTCGCCGACGAGGACCTCGACCGGTACCGCCGCTACCTCCACGAGGACGACGACTGGTTCGCCGACCTCTGAACTCTACTCTGCAGCGGCCGGCGCGCGCGCGCGTGCACGCGTCGCGGTAGATTTGTGGAATGTCGCTGTGTTGTTTCTCCCCTGTTTTTATTGCGGGGAGGAGGGATGCAGCAATTTGGTTCTAACAGTTGTAATTGGAACAGCTTGTGAATATAGGAACAATCCGAGGAATTTTAATTTGAGGAAATTGTAACTCAGGATTGCCTCTTTCGTTTTCAGTGATAGTCGCACCGTCCAACTGACATCCTGCCGGATGCTTCAGCTTGCTTTCATTTTCTACATCGACTGTTCCCTTCTTCGAAGCTGAGCAAGGACTCTAATTGTGCAAGTGCAAAAGAAAAAAAGACTGTCTATTTTACAGTTGCCTGAGACTAACGCAAACGTCAATCGCATTTCTACTGGTTACAAACACAACGGCACGCAAAAGTTTGACTGTAAAAATGTTTCTGATTGCTGATGTAGGACTAAATTTAAAATGTCTGGACTCACGATTGATTCAGATACCAGAAGATATGTTAATCGTCTTTGTTTGTTTATTACTATCAAGTCCACTTATCTGAACTGGTCGGTGATGAAGCACGATCAGAAAGACGCTGAGAAGATATTCTTTTCCGATTTGCATTGCGCCGGATTAAACAAAGTAGTAGCATGTTCACACTGGCCCGACTTTTTTTCATAGGATTCTTCACGTCTCTCGGACTATCACAATTTTATTAGTTCGTTGATCTTGATGTAGGCATATGGCTTTGTTGTTTGAGCATTCTCAAAACAATCATCGATCTCTCTTTCGGCCCAAGAGCATTTCCAACAGACTTGCGTTATACGGGGTGGCTTTTTGCGTTTACCGTTTTGGAATTTTACGGCGCGGAAACAGTTGCAGCCATTTCAGATGCCAAAAAAGTTGTATGCCGATGACATCAATTTTCAGATGCAGGGCGTCGCCGTCTAGCTGCCACACACAAATTGCAAAGACAAACAAACATATGAACCAAATATTTCGTACAAAACCATCGCACGAACACACATAAATTGAAGACCGGAGTTCCATTATCATAGCATAGTTTTAAAAGCATGGCATAGTTCAAGATTATAGCATAGTTTGAATCAAACATTTTCACGAACACAATCGAAGTTCAAACAACCAAATGACCCCCACAAATGGTGCTCATGCCTCATCTTCTCCATTGGATACTCCATTTTGTGTGTTTTATTAGGAACGTCAGTGGTGTTGAAAACATTGAAGGAGCCCATGCCATCATCCGTCGAAGCTCCAAAGCCGTCACTTGTTGAAGCAATGGAAGCTACCATAAAAGTCATGAATCCACTCATGCCACCCATTGGAGCACCCATTGGAGCTCACATGCCTCACATGGGTTATCCAAAGCCACCCATACCATCAATGTTACCCATGGCTCCCATAGGAGCACCCATTGGAGCTCCCATGCTTCTCATCATCTCATGGGTTATCCAAAGCCAACCATGCCATCAATGCCACCCATGGCTCCCATAGGAGCACCCATTGGAGCTCCCATGCCTCTTATGGGTTATCCAAAGCCACCCATGCCATCAATGCCACCTATGGCTCCCATAGGAGCACCCATTGGAGCTCCCATGCCTCACATGGGTTATCCAAAGCCACCCATGCCTCCAATAGGATCCCATATAAGCACCCATGCATCCCATATGAGCACACAATGGTTGGTGTCGGCGCCGGTATTCAATGGCACGCCGCGGGGCCGTGGCGCAACAAACATCTGCCCACGAAAGACAACAGTGCTAGGGTTTTGCTGCGGGGGCGGGGGTGGTAACTAGAGGCGCCAAGACAAATCTGGTGGCTGCTGCATAGGCGGAGGTGACGAGAAGGTTTGGGGAGAGCCGAAACCGCCTGGCATGTCTAGAATTTGGCCGGTAATAGTGGCGGCAGGGCAAACCGGCGGCCGCACGCAAGAGGTTTCAGGATGATAGTTAGGCTACGTGCGTGATTGGCAATTTGCACAAGCCGGCACCACAAATATACGGCGTAGGATGCGTCAATATTCGGCGTGCTCTTTTTTACGACACACAACATTTATATGGCATATGTTATAGAAGCGATTTTGCCCCGCCGCACCGTATATTGACGGTTTTTTATACGGCGCCGTAAATTTGTGCATCTGCTCTAGCCTGTCTTATTTCTCTCCTAAGGTAACAGACATGCACGATAGCTTTGAACAAGTAGACAACGAACCACGAAGGCTAGGTATACATGTGCACATGGTTACTCGACTTTCTCACTTTGTTGGAGACTTGGAGTACATGAAGACTTTCTCAAGAAAAGCGTCATACCGGAGCCCCGGCCGCGCGTGTTGGTACGTCTGGTTCACATCGACGTCGATGAGGCGACTTGATCGCGTCACGCCACCGTTCCTTTCTGCTGCTACTTCTACTACTTGCCAAGCTCTTCTGGGTTCGTAGAAACGTACGTATAGAAAGGTACCCGTCGGTCGGAAACTACGACCGGCCGCTGGCGCGAGCCAGCCACGCGAGGGGTCGCTTTGCCTGGAGTGTGTGGCTTTGGATTAACCGACCGGTCGTTACAGCTTTTTGTCTCGGAGTGATTCGGCTCGGAACGGAAGCTTCCCCCGGCCGGCCAGCCGGAACAACGGGACCCGACAAATGGCCCAACCTCTGTCATGGGATATTTTTATTTTGACAGTCTTACACTTATCTGATTGTCTTAAAATAGTTTACACCACTTCGAGTGGTTTTAGAATACTTGACCATACATGTTTGCCACATCACTTCCGCATCATGCACAAACTTGAAAAGTGGAATAAAAAATCATGAATTTTCATGAGATTTTGAGAGAGGAAGGAAGAAAATTTCTTGCTTCAAGAATTCAAAAGCAGAACCATTTGATTGTAATTTTTTATAAATGAAAGAGATTATTTCGGTTTTTCTTTTTCTCTAAGAAAAACGTAAGTATATTTATTTTTGCTCAACTTTCATGATTTTTTTGGTGCTTTGGTAAATGGTGTGGAGGCGATCTAGATGACACGACGTCCTGACAATGGCACCATATTTAAACTACTTTGGATTAAACTGTGGCAATGGGAACTTTAAAAAATCGAATGTTTTGTTTTCTAGCTTCTGTAAATGAAGTGGATAAGGTGATCTAGCTGACACGAATACATGACAACGACGAAGTATTAAAACCTCTTTGGATTAAAGCCGTTGGAAGGGGTGGGGTCTATTTATTCATTTTCGAGGACAACGTGGTACTATTTTTTAGATTCTCAGGGAGAAATCCTCCCTGGTTCCATTTCAGCATGAAACCAGTGTTCGAATACAGGAAACATAAAAACACCTAAGGACACACCCAAAAACTACAGCTGAGAAACCCAGCCAGAACCAGGTTTAGTCTACTTAACAGCACCCTCCCTCTAGGAGCAAACTGAACTCGCTAAAACAGCCCAGTGCAACACAAAAGCATGCCACAAACTCTGTCTATTCTTACGTAGAACACAAGACAACAAAACCACAGGGGGAAAACTACACCCCTATAACAACACCACTACAGAACTTGGCCAAATTACAGCACGGCGTGCACCGAGGGCTCTTCTTCTCGATGCTCTTTCAGGTACTCCAAAGAGGTTCTCCCTCC
Source organism: Lolium rigidum (assembly GCF_022539505.1). Classification (NCBI taxonomy): domain Eukaryota; kingdom Viridiplantae; phylum Streptophyta; class Magnoliopsida; order Poales; family Poaceae; genus Lolium; species Lolium rigidum. Next base: position 347,757,570 of record NC_061508.1, read on the forward strand.
ATGTGCAAGCTTGGAAGCTGGGGCCCAGGAAGCAATCCAATCGAAGGAGGAGCATTTCAGTTTTGTGCCAGGCTCAGTGGTGCTTTGATCTTGCTCGACAAGTGCTCCATGTACAAGTCCACATCCTTCCACACCTGATCCTTGAAAGGGACCTTCCAGTTTCTCAGGTAAGAAAGAATAACTCTCCACACCTGCTTCAAATTCAACCAAGTAAGCCTATTAAACACCAAGCTATTCCTAGAATTTCAAATCCCCCATAGAATAGCAGAGGAGATGAAATTAAATTGTAAGAAATTTTTATTACATAACCATCTACTAGCAATGTCTAAATACTCCCCTACTTTGTAGCTAAACATTTCCTCAACCAGATTCCATTTTTGTTTGGCAACAATACAATCAAAAAAGAGGTGATGTACACTCTCAAATTCCTTACAGAAGGAGCATTCCATAGGTTTTGAAATCCCTCTCCTTCTCAAATTATCTCTAGTCATGATCTTATTTTGTGACAAAAGCCAAAGGAAAATCTGGATCCTAGGAGGAATTTTTAACTCCCAAACAGCAGGTAAGTAAATTGGTGTCACTCCTCTGAAGTTAACTAAAGCATACATAGACTTTCAAGAGTAAACACCATTAGTTTCATAAGACCAAATAAGTTGGTCCTCCTCATTGCTGATGACTGTAGTCTCAACAATAGCTAGCAGTTCCTGCCATTGGATCATCATACTATCAGAGAAAGTTCTCCTAAAATCACATCTCAAGTTTGTTCCATCCCACACCTCACTAACAATTTTATTTTGTTGATTAGAAATGAAATAAATGTCCCAAAACTGAGTAGCTAGGTTAAAATTACCAAACCAAATGTCCTCCCAAAATCTAACTCTTCTATCATTCCCTATTTTCCATTTATATCCAAATCTAACAGCTTCAGCTGCACCCATCACCCCTTTCCAAAAAGTTGATGGATGAGCATCATGGCAGCAGAGGATATTTAGATTTCTAGTGTTGTACTTACTATCAATAATTTTTCTCCACAGAGTCCCTTCTCCCTGTATATATCTCTTAATCCAAGATCCTAGAAGACATAAATTTAAGTCCTGCAAATGGGGAATCCCCAGACCACCAAATTATTTTCTCATACACACAGAAGACCAATTGGCTAAGTGAATTTTGTTATTTCCTTCCTCATCATTCCACAGACAATTAGCTAACTGTGTGTTTATCAAATTCAAAGCCCATTTGGGAAATTTAAAAAAAGAAAGCAGATAAATGGATATACTAGCTAACACTGATCTAACTAGCTCCCTTTTAGCCGCAGAGGACAAAAGTTTCCCTCTCCAGCTAATCTACCTAAGAGAGAATCAATCAGAGGTTGTAGATCTTCTCTTTTTAAACATAAAATATCAGATATATTTATAGTAGAGAAAAATGAGTTGTCTTCAACTATTACAAATAATAAAAAATTTAAAAAAACGAGCAAATCTTCAAAATATTTAAACTCTTTTTTACTTAATAACATAATATAATTTATTACTTTTCTGAGAATAGACAGTACGAAGAGGTTTGCGATATATGCACCTGGTCAACCGATGAGTGCTGAAAAACTAATTTTTTTGCTCTCCTGTCGAAAGGATCACGTGAAGCATGTACATTTGCTAGGAGAACAACAAGAATAGCTAGCCCCAGTTGTCAGTGTCTCAGCGAAATCCTATCGACGCAGGGAACGGAAGAAATAGCGTTGCTCCAGCATGGCCACCTCGCGAGAGGGTAACAGAACGGATAGGGACGTCGCCGCGGTGTCTACCCCTTCCTCCCGGTCGCCAAGCCCAAACGTGGGAGCAATGCCAACGTGGGAAACACGGCCGGGCAAGGCAAAGCCAGCCGTACGTAGCTATATAATCCCCATGCCCGCACGCGGCAGCCTCATCCATTCTTGATTCTTCCACCAACGCGCGCGGTCAACACAACCAGCTCGTCCGGATCCAAGGCTCCGACGATAAACTCCACCGCAACACACCTCGACAGATCCGCGACCTTCTCTTGCTCTTGGAGCGCTCGTGAACCCATGGCTACCGTCGCCGGAGGAGCAGTGCTGCAGCTGCGCGTCCCGTCGGCATCGTCTGCGTTTGAGCCCGTGCGGCGGCGGAGGACGCCGTCGGTGAGATGCGCGAGCGTGCGCGGGGCGAGGTCCGCGGGCGCGGTGGAGGATGACCATTACCGGACGCTGAGGCTGGCGCCGGGCGCCACGAGGCGCGAGGTCAAGAAGGCCTTCCACCGCCTCGCGCTGCAGTACCACCCGGACGTCGTGCGCCGGCAAGGGGAGGACAACGACCTGGGCAACGTGGATTTTCAGAGGATCAACGTGGCGTACCAGAGGGTGATGGCCAACATGCGGGAGGCGGAGGCGAGGCTCGAGTACTGGCGCGCCCGGTACGACCTCGCCGACGAGGACCTCGACCGGTACCGGGGATACCTGCACGACGACGACGGGGACGACTGGTTCGCCGACCTCTGAATGCTGCTGGATCTCGCCATGGCATGACAGAGTTAGCATTTAGCAGCACTGTAAATTTGTGAAATCAATGCCACCGTGAAACTCCTCCCCGGTTGTTTTGTCGTGGGGAAAATGGACACAGAATTGCGTTCAGGGTTATTTGGAACAATTCATTTTCATTGTGAATATAAAAAACATGTGAGCAATTTTAATCGGAATTGTGGCTCGATCAGGATCGTCTCTTTCGTTTTCATCGACAGTGGCCCTGTCGTATTGGATGCTTGTAGGTGAAATGGTTCAACCATTTATTTCATTTGATGATGTTTGGATTTTCTTCATCAACTGTTGTTCTCTTCTTCCTCGCTTACTCCATGCAATCTGAAGAATTACTATAACTGCGGATGTATTGTCTACCCATTGTATTCTACTGACGACCGACACAGCACAAACCATGCATTTGATGATCCACTGGAAAATTGCTCTCGGGAAGTGTTTACCATGTGCTGCAACGCATGGCCAAAAGAACTCTATAACCCACAGCTGGATTCAGACCTGAGAGGATAAATTATTCACTTCATTTCGCTTATCAAGTCCTCTATATACTGAACTGGTCGGTGACGAAACACCATCAGCAGACGCCGCCAGATTAAACAAAGCGGCACTCGTTTTCAGATGGGTCGGCCTACTTTTTCCCACGGATTCATCACGTCTCTTAGACTTCGTATAATTATCGTTTGTTTCTTTGGATCTACTATAAAGCTTTTTGTGTTCAAGCATTGTGACAGCAACTATCTTGCATCTTGCCTAACCTGTCATATTTCTTGACCCTGGTTTCCTTTCCAAGGTAACCGACATGAAAGGCTTTCAGCAGTCATGAAAAGTTCATAACAAAACATGAAGTACATGATAACTTTATCAACAAAGAGTAGCACCAACTTTACCATCAAAGCTATGACGATTTGGCTGTCTCAGTCCATGTTTCATGTTTGTATGGCTTCTTTAACGATTTAGAGGGAATGATAAGGATTTACATAATTAACATACACTACACATACTAAGTCGAATGTTATGTGTCGCCCTAAGAACCAAGGAGGTCTTGGGGTTAAGGTGTTGACGATTAAGAACAAGTGTCTACTCAGCAAATTGTTGTTTATTAAGCTCTTAAATAAAGAAGGAGTGTGGCAAGAGTTACTGCACATCAAACATCTTCATTCTAAAAGACTAAAACGCTAGCACAAGTCAGAGTTAAACCTACCGACTTACCCTTTTGAAAGGGTTTGATGAAGGTCAAAGAAGAGTTCTTTTCGAGGGGATCTTTCAAGATTGGATATGGCCTTGATACTCAATTTTGGGAAGACACGTGGCTAGGGGATCATCCTTTAGCACAACAATACCCATCTCCTTATAATATGATTCAACATGAGAAAGTGTTAGTGGCGAACATCTTGTATGGGTTTCCTCTGAATATTGCCTCTACAAGAAACCTAAATGGATATAAATGAACAAGATGGTTACACTTGGTTAGCCGTTTAATAGATATAAAACTTATACCTAAGAAAAAGGATGTCTTCCATTGGAACTTGACCGTGTCTGGTGGGTTTACGGTGAAATCTATATATCTTGGTATATGTACACTATATTTTGAGAAAATAAATGTGGAAGCTTAAAGTTTCAGTAAAGATAAGGGTTTTTATATGGTTCTTATGCAGAAAGGTAATTCTAACAGTAATTCTAACGGAAGATATTCTGAGTAAAATAAATTGGCAAGGCAATAACAAATACTATTTTTGTAGAATGCACACCGGCGAAGACGATTTGGTGAATTCTTCATATGTCTTTTGGAGTCTCTCCCCCGAAAAATGTTACTAATCTATTTGGAAATTGGCTCAATGGATCAAACAAGAGTCAAAGGACATACCAAAGTTGGTGTTTGTGCTCTTCTTTGGGCAGTATGGCATGTTCGCAATGATATTATCTTTAACAAATCATATCGTGTTTCCTTTTTCTAGGTTATCCCTTTTGCTACTCACTGGACCCGTACGTGGTTATGTCTCCAGCTAGAGAAGCAACGTCATGACATGGATTTTTGATGCAACCGTTACATGATTTATTTAGCCGCTGCGGCTGGCAGCTTGATCGCAGACTCACATGTGATCCATTGGTGCTTTTATATTTTATCTCTTTTTAGATGGTTGATCCATATATTGACCTTAAGTGATTCATGATCTTGTACACTTGAGATTCAGAGATTGTTTTAAAAAAATCAAAAAGGTCGTATGCATCTTTTCAATGTAGATGCTGGACATTTTGAAAAAAAATAGCATGCACTCTAGCTACTTTTTGAGATGATATGTGAAGAAAAATGTTGCTTCATATCAATTCTCTATAAATTGTTTTAGATGGAAGGCTCAATGAACCCGATTTTTAATTTATAAACTCCTTAATCCACTCTTAAGTGACAAACAACTTACAAAAAAAAGTTTAAGGATACTAGTTTAGATACATGCACAAAGAGGCCAACTGAAGACACTAGAGAAACAAGGGACAAGCAAAACAAAACTAAGCTCTAAACACAAAGGTTGCATAATCACCGTCTTGAGCATAAGCCTTTAGCAGAACATGGGCTACTCCTTGCAAGCACCAAACACAAGCACGACACCATGGCTAAGGGCATAACGACTTCAGGTCAAAACAGACGGTCGTCAAAACCCTAACCTCACAGCACCACCATCACCATGTGTGTGGGCCATGGCTAAGACCGCCGATCCATACAAACTTTGGGACGCCTAAAGGAAGGGGGATTCAAGGCAACGCCTCCAATGAACCTGAACGACACCGGTGGGCAATGTTACTGCCGACGATGATCGTGGTGTTGCAAAGGATTCCCCTAGCAAATCGAGCAACCAAGGTGTAGGTAAACATTGGAAGATCCCAAGCCAGGACCAAACTCTTCGTAAGATTTATACTTTTATTACTTATAGCTTACTTATTTGTAGACAAAGCGGATCCATAATTGATTTACCTTCAAGGATAATTTATGTCCATGTGCTTCAATATAGCCAACCCTACCCTATCACATTAATCCCACAAACCTCTTATCCATTCCGTTAGATCGTGGAAGAGGAGTAAGTCAAATAAGGAAAGGTTCAGAAAGAAAAACAAAACAACGATCTGACTTAATATGAACCCATATTGATGCCCTTACTAATGCTTTTAGTTATCTTTGACATGTACAAGTCGGTTGGCAAATACTGAAGCTCACCAAACCGCTAAACAAGCCACCATTGAGTGTATCTCGATGTCCAAGGTGTCCTCTTTCTTATTACAATGCATTCAACATGAGTATACCGATGTCGATGAATGAATGTATGTCTTGTTCAGAAAAAAAGAACAACCACGTCTAGATGTCAACGCTCCCTAAAAAACTAGAATAAAAGTGTCATGGTAGATAAATCCAACAACTGGGATGGACGGATCTACACACCTTGTCATTGGAGTTGCCCCGACAACACAAGGACGCGAGATCCATGACAACAACACATGAAAGCGGGACGGGCGGCGAAAATGTGACACTAAATATACAAATGATGGAGAGAGGGCGAAAAGAGGCGCTAGAAAATGAGCAATAGGGGAAGACACCGGCTGTGCCCAACGGCATGGAAGGGAGGGAGAAGGGTAGGGGTTATTGCTCACTGGTATATCATCGCCTCTGACATAGTCAGAGAGCTACACATGGCCCCTCAGCTCTATTTTACGTAATTGTTGGTTGTAAATTGAATTTAATTGTAAACTCCTGAAAAATGCAAAATACTTACTCGCTAAGTCTCTGGAACGAATGTGGTCTTCTTAACCTATTCAATGACTTCCCATCCGCAACCAACAACCTCACGCCGGTCCTCTTCTTGGTGATGAAGGGCTTCTTAAGGATCTTGTTTAATTTTTGGTTTTTCCTGAAATGTTTTGTACTGTTTGTTAGTATTTCTTTTAATGCCATGTCCTTTCATAAAAAAAAGTCAAAAGATTCACAAGTTCTTAAAAAATTACACGAATCGCAGATACCGTGACGAAGAAGATGCAGCAGCAGAGAGCACGCAGGCGCATTAAACTCCACACATCTCAACTGCACAGCAACGATCACACGACCATGTAAGCAAACCGTTCCCCACAATTTCCAGATTCGCCAGGGGCCCATCCGCAAGACGACCCCACACACCCGACTTGCCCACCGCCGCGACCAATCACTCGGCGGCGCGCCGCGCCGAGCGTCGCCATGGCCGCCGCCGCGGACGCCGCCAAGCAGCCGCTCCTCCCGCGGGCGTACCCGTCGCAGGTCGCCTCGGCCTCCTCGCCGGCCCTCCCCTCGGTGCCCCCCTCGGGCGTGCCCGGCGCGGGGAGCCGCCGGTTCCAGAGCGTCCTGGACGTGCCCAACCTCAAGAAGCGCGGCGGCGGCACGCGCAGCTGGATCCGCGTCGAGGCCGCCACGGCCTCCGTGCAGACGATCGACCTCGACAAGGCCACCATGATGCGCCGCTGCGAGCTGCCGGCCCGCGACCTCCGCCTCCTCGACCCGCTCTTCGTGTACCCCTCCACGGTCCTCGGCCGGGAGCGCGCCATCGTCGTCAACCTCGAGCAGATCCGCTGCGTCATCACCGCCGACGAGGTGCTCCTCCTCAACTCCGTCGACAACTACGTCCTCCAGTACGCCATGGAGCTGCAGCGCCGCCTCCTCCAGCGCGCCGACGGCGACGAGCTCCCCTTCGAGTTCCGCGCGCTCGAGCTCGCCCTCGAGGCCGCCTGCTCCTTCCTCGACGCCCAGGTGGGTACCCCACGCACGCGCTCCACGATTTCCCTTCCCCCACCCTCGGACATTACTACAGTAGTATATAAGCATGCTTCCGCTGTGATTACTTATTAGTCTTGGTGCCATGATCCCATACTATTGTGTAAAATTTCTGCCATACTGTGGTTTAGTTGGATAGTAGGATTCAAGTTGACCAAGTTCATCTGATGTTTGATGCAAATTAAGTGATGACATGGTCTGCTTCCTAATGTGAAATTGGGCCATTGCCTATGATCCCCAAGAAACAAAGAGGCTTTTTCCTCAGCACTATCAGTTGGATCAGAATATCACAGATTATTGCAGGTTTGGCCCCTGGCTCCTTTTGGACATATACTAAAGATTGTAGTGAATAGTTGGCATCACCCTGTTGGGATGAAAGGCTAATATGATTTATCCATTGAGCTGATAAAATTTAGATTTAAGAGGAAAAGCTACCTCAAATAAATCTTTGAATGGAAAATGGATCACTCTCTCGGTGTTTAGAGGGTGACAGTTTCTTGTTTATGAAGTCACTACCTTTGTATGTGCACATTCTTTGCTTCCATAGGGTGTTCTCTTTGATACCTTCTCCTCTTTATAACGAGACCAATTATGCTTCCTCTGTTAAATATTGACATTAGATTATCAATTTCCAGTTGCTTGATTACTCTCTGCGCACCAGAAAGAATTGATGCCTCCCCCTTTATAACCAGAACAACTGTCCCTACTCTGTTAAAATCTTGACGATACATTGTCAATCTCCAATAGCTTGTTTGATTCTAAGCACAAATATATCACAGAAAATGAATCATGTATTCTTATACCTGAACGCAAACGTGCCATTCTACTTGAGCCGGATTTGTCTCGTTTGGTTTTAGTTTTATTTACAAACTTCGCTTGGAGTTGTTACGAGGCTATCATATTGGACTGGAGTCACCTTCTATAATGGTAAAAAATTGACTGTCTATTGTGAAATCAGGTTATGCAGAATTACAGAAATATCTAACACCAATATTACTATTTGACTTTTCTTTTGTCAGATCAGCCAATGCTGTTCTCATGTTAGAAATAAGTACTTCAGTGTTGGGTCGTGATGCTGTGTAAGCCTAAAAGCTCTTCATCACCTAGCTGCAAGGAAACTGGAGCAGATTTAGGGTTTACTTGGTGTTGCCACTTTCTTAATAGTCCTTTCAATCTAGCATTTTTCTATTTTATAGATCAATTGAAAACTATCTGTTGGGAACATAACAATGATTTTTTACTAGAGCTGGTGAATATTCTTACTATCGTAACCAGAGACTACGTGTGTCCTGCTGCGCATATGATTTTATTTGAAAAAGTAAGACAATAAGTAGCAAACTTTTGTGAGATTATCATGTATGCAGTTTATCCAAAATTCAACAATGCTACTAACCAGGATATTGAAGCCTTTAACTATTGATTGTATACCAATGTTCTACACTAGGTCTCTAGCAGTTCATTGCAAAAAGTGGCACAAGTTACAAGACATACAGTTCATGCTCTACTGCACATACAGCTCACGTTCACTTAGGCGATTGATCTTTAGCAAAATACATTTTGCATATCTGCAGTTGTCAGTCTCCCTCTTAGTCCTGCCTTATCTAATTTATTGCAAATAATACATGTTTTGCTGAAACATGATGATCTCCTTGTCCTTGATATCAGTTCAAATCAGACCATGCCTGAATCTTCCTTTTTTCTTCCTTGTCTCAGGCGGCAGAATTGGAAATTGAAGCATATCCTTTGCTGGATGAGCTGACCTCAAAAATCAGTACTCTAAATCTGGAACGTGTTCGGCGGCTAAAAAGTAGACTAGTTGCTCTGACCAGAAGAGTTCAGAAGGTAAATTGCATCCTAGTAATAGGGAGCCTGCTTCTTTTGTTCTTCCTGATCATCTGTCTAAGTACTGACCTGCTATATTATTGCCAACATCTCTTGCGATAGGTAAGGGATGAAATAGAACAGTTAATGGATGATGATGGAGATATGGCTGAGATGTATCTCACTGAGAAAAAGATGAGGATGGAATCATCTGTTTTTAGTGATCAGCCATTGATAGCGGCCTTCAATTCAGGAGGCGCTGGGACTTCAGTTTCAGCTCCCGTGTCCCCTGTCTCCTCGCCCACGGAGTCACGGAAGTTGGAAAAGACCTTCAGCTTGTGTAGAAGTAGACATGATAGTGTGAAGAGCTCCGATAACACTGTGACAGAACATATTGAAGAGCTGGAAATGTTGCTTGAAGCATATTTTGTAGTCATCGATAGCACTCTTAACAAGCTGACCTCGGTAATGATCTACCTATCTTCAATTTCTGGTATATCTTATTATGTTTCTATGGTTAGGAGTCGCATATCTGACTGGGTTTTTCCTTCTTGCAGCTGAAGGAGTACATTGACGACACTGAAGATTTTATCAATATTCAGCTGGTACATCAACATACCCCTTTGCTCTTCTCATTCAAGTTATCAGCACACACTGTACCAATTGATTTATCTTGAATCTCTTGTCCCCAGGACAATGTTCGAAACCAGCTGATCCAGTTTGAGCTACTGCTAACAACCGCAACATTCATCGTCGCTATTTTTGGTGTGGTCGCGGGGGTATTCGGGATGAACTTCGAGACCGACGTTTTCAGCATCCAAAATGCATTCCAGTGGGTTCTGATAATTACTGGGGTGATTGGCGCATTCCTCTTCTGCTTCTTCGTTTGGTTTTTCAAGTACAAGAGACTGATGCCCCTGTAGAGTATAAGCTCCCCATGTGGCGGAGGACTGAATCTTCTATTATCTCTGTTAAGGTACCTTACCAAAAGCCTTGAATTCATGTAATTATTAACATTCTTTCAGAGGCTTATTGTGTACCTACAAGAAAACAAATGAAAACATACTTTTTTTTCTTACTGTGCTGTAAATGGGTTGTTGTAGAAAGAATTACTACTGTTGTCTTACCCTGCATTGCAAATTTTTCTTGCTTAAGAAGGCAGATATATTGCTAGGGTTATCAGTGATATAGAGGAGCACAATTATTTTCAGGTCGTATTTTTCAATTGAGTACTATATCGAGTTTGATATATAAATTATGGCTTTGTTCCAGCTCTGTATATAGGAAAACTATTTTTTACATAGCTTATGCGACCTGTGCTTACGCAGTTTCGCTAGTTCGTCGGTAGGTAGCTCTAGCTCCTTCGTGAGGCAGAGCGAAGTAGCTGGAGGCTATCCTGATGCCAGCACGTGGCTGTGAGCCAGTGACACGGTATAACGCCACGTACCCCACGGTTCCCACGTGTACGTCCATGCATGGCAGTGGCCGCTTAACGTGCCCACTTAAGGTCCCTCTCGTCCTTCAGGGACGGCACATCAGCACTTCAGCAGCGGCAAACTAGCATACACGAGAAAAGCATCGTCGTTGAGGTAGGCAGCTAGGCACCCACAAGAAGCACCGTCAGTCATGTGGCCGGAGATGAAGGCGTGGGCCTCCATGGCCGACACTGACCCGCTGAAGCGTGGCTCATCGTCGGCGACGCACCCGTCCAGCCCGCTGCGCCGCATGAGCCCTACGACGATGGCGATGGGCGGCCTCCTCATCGTTGGCACCCTTGGCTACTTCATGCTCAGCAAGGACGACAGGCGCAAGGCCGCGGATGACAGGCACAACGAGCGCCTGGCTCACCGCCCTTGAGAAGCTACCGCTGTCGAGGGGGACGCCAACTTGCTTTGCTTATTAGCTTATTAGTAACCACCACATAATAATAAAATCCCCCTTCTGGGTGCGTTGTATAAATCGCGTGTTTTCTACTTCTGTACTCTTTTATCACCGAAACATGCCGAGATTTTACTGAGCATATTCTGTCTTTGCTGAACATGGTTACTGCTCCGTACCAATTCAGATACTAGCTGTATGTGATTTCTCAAGGCACAGTGCACATCAGAAGTTCATCCATTATCAACTGAATCAAACTGTAGATCACTAACAGGCTAAAACGCCTGCGTATGCAGAGCTATTTTCCTTCTACTATCCTGTTAATATTTGATGGTGGTCACTCAAAGTTCACCCATTGACATGCTAGCTAAGTTCTCTAGCTAGTCGATCTTGACGGAGGAGTAGATGAGCCTGGTGAACCAGAAGCAGGCGCAGAAGCCGACAGTCCCGGTGAGGACGAAGAAGGCGTAGGAGGCGATGAGCATGTACCCGAAGTAGAGCGCCCCGGAGACGGCTCTGGTGATGTCCAGCTTGGTGAAGAAGTAGAAGCCGGCGTAGAGGAAGAGGTACACCGCCGAGGACCCCGCCGTCAGGTAGGACCTCCACCACCACCGGTAGTCCTCGCCGCACAGCTGGAAGTAGCAGAGCACCACGGTGATCTCGGCGCAGGTGAGCACCAGGATCACGAACACCAGGAACAGGAAGCCGAAGATGTAGTAGAACTGGTGGAGCCAGATGGAGGTGAGGATGAAGAAGAGCTCGATGAAGACCGCCCCGAAGGGGAGCACGCCGCCGAGCAGCACCGTCACGGCTGGGTGCATGTACCACGGCTGCGCCGGGATCGGCCGCGGGATCTTGTTCGTCCGCACCGGGTCCTCCATGGCTGGGTGCTTCTTGAACCCGTGGTAGCTCCCGATGAAGACCAGCGGCACGGAGATGCCAAACCAGAGCAGCACCAGCGCGGTCATGGTGGTGAACGGCACCGCGCCAGAAGACCTCTCGCCCCATATGAGCGCGTTCAGGACGAAGAAGATGGCGAACACGATCCCGGGGAACATCGTGGCCGTCTTCAAGGTGACCTTCTTCCAGTCTGACCCCTTGAACACCTTGTAGAGGCGCGCCGAGGAGTACCCCGCGAGCAACCCCATGAAGACCCACGATAGGAGCATGGCCGTCATGAGCCCTCCCCGGTTCGACGGCGAGAGGATGCCGAGGATGGCGAAGAGCAGGGTGACAAGCAGCATCCCGAGGAACTGGACGCCCGTGCCGACGTACACGCATAGAAGCTCTGCATTTGCAGGGGGCCTGAAGACGTCGGCATGTACAAGCTTCCACCCAGTCTCCTCCTGCGCATCCTCCTCCACGTCCAGCTGGTTGTACTTGGTGATGTCCCGGTACAGCGTCCGCAGCATGATCATGGCCACCATCCCGGACAGGAAGAGCACGATCATCAGCGAGTTGACGATGGAGAACCAGTGGATCTGGTCGTCCGTCATAAGGAGGTAGCTGTCCCAGCGCGACGCCCACCTGATATCGCTTTCCTGCATGATCATCCGCCATGGACACCATTGCCAAGAGAGTACTTCAGCCTCACATAGCAGAAACTGAACCACTACATGCTTTGAACTGTTAGAACGTGAGATGCAGAACTGGTTCACACTTCCATACCTCGAAATTGACATCGTAGGAGAAGATGATGTCTTTGTTGGCCTCTACTTCCTGAGGTGAATCGGAGTCCAAAACGAGCTGCCGAGAATGCGGATCGCAGGTCTTGAGGCGCGTCGCGTTCCCCTTCCAGTCACCATCATATTCATGCTTGACACTGCATCCAGATGCAGAGACGACAGTAAGCTGATCCGAAATCACAAGAACATCAAGCACATAGAAGTTGCTGTCCAACATGAACTTTTTGGACATCCAGTTAACCTGAACGGCTTGACCTCAAAGGCGACGATCCTAGCAAAATCCGTCTCGGCATCCCTGTGGTACTTCACCAAGAACGTCAAGTGGTTGTGGATGAAATGCTTCTCCTCCTTGCTCTGCCACAAGGATATGTACCCAAATGAAATTCACATATGCACAAGCAAATGTACACAACATCTGAACTCACCCCGGAGTACTGGCCCTTGATGCCTACATGCACGCCGTGCTGGTAGACGGTGGGCGCGTCTTTGTCCATCCTCTTGATCGGCACGACCAGCGGAAGGTTGTCCAGGATCCTGAGATCGAGCAGTTGACACAACACGTTCAGCGAATATATGATTAATTTTCTGAACAGTCTTTCGGCCTTTGATTTATCCAGATATGCATGTAATTTCAGCATCTCACATGTTGATGCGGTAATCGTCGTCGATCTTCTCCTTGATGTCGTTGGCCCCTTCCTGGGTGAAGGAGGTCTTGCAGACAATCTGGCACAGCCTAGGCTCCCTCATCTCGAACTACAAACGGTACACCATACAACCCCATCATATTCAGAATCGTAATGTTCTCAAAGTATATCACAGAAGCAGAGCAAAGCGTGATGAATATTCGGAGCATCAGAGAAGCAGAGCAAAGCGTGATGAATATTCAGAGCATAACATAACCAGAGCAAAGCGTGATTTGGTACTGACGACGTAAGGGGTGTTCTCGATACGGTCGCCGCGGAGGAGCTCGCCGAGGTTCTCGGCGCTGTCAACGATGGCGCCGGGCCGGCAGAAGGGGAGCGAGTAGTAGGAGTAGGGCAGCTGCGTCTTGGTGGAGCTCAGCTGGCTCACCTTCACGGCCAGCGGGTCCTTCTGCAATCGGTTAAAACTCGCCGCAGTTAAACCACACGTACCTCCGCCGGATCAAGAATCACACAGGACGACTGGATGGTGTGTACTGCTACTAATACTGACGGAGACGTACCCTGCGGAAGTCGGCTGGGGCGACGCCGGGGAGGTAAAACCCACGGGCGGACGTCGCAGCGCCGGCGAGTAGGAGAACGGCGAAGAGGAGAAGGACTGCCGGCTGTGTCGCCATGGTAGCTTGCATCCGACTCTGAGCCTGCGTACGAGGCGAGGGAGAAGAGAGCAGGCCAAGAAGGGCAGCGTCAGCGAGCGAAGTGGTCGCCGGCAGCGGACGCGGCTGGCGTTTGCTTGGATTTGACGGGTGTTCTCGGGGAGTTGGCTTGTCTGGCGTGATGCCGGCAGGTGAGCAGTTTGGGGGTGCGGGTTTTGCCTCGCATACCTGGCGCCGTGGACCGCGCGCGGCCCCACGGAATCGCGAGTTCTCGCCTAGGGTCAAACATGGTATTGTTTGTTCAAAAAAAAAAACATGGTATTGTGTTCAGAGGTTGGTCAAATTCGGCAGATTTTTGGTGAGATTTTGTGTACTCCGTACTCATTTCTGGTATCCTTCAATTTGAGGTACGTGCTTCATTCATATCTGGACTTGAGGTAGTACTTGCTTTGTTCACGTCTGGCAGGAAATTAAGGGGGGTAGCGACTAGCAACGAACTTGATGAGTGGAGGCACGAGCGTGTCGCTGGCTGCGTGCCGCTCGACGGACACTCGCCTTGGTGCTATGACATCTGTGATTTGTCCAAAGATGCAGAAACGGGACAACTGGACAACTTGACAAATGGAACAACAAAATTTGATTTCTTTTGACTCTTTCTCCTTATTAAACATCTAGTTTTAATTATCTCATTATGATACTGTCTTGGCTGGGTGTAATTGGTGTCTTCACGATGTTAATATAATTCTTTTGTCGAAAAATCTCACTTATCTAATTTGTCACACTTATGCACCCATGGATATCAGGTCACCGTTATTACCGCTTTGCTTAATCGAGTTGAAAATATGCTTGAAGCCTCAAAGTTGCCAATTGCAACTTGCTTCTTTTAAGGTACAAATCAAATCTCTAACAAAGTGAAAATCTACAGGGGTGTGTCGCACCATCTCACTCCTAGAGACCCACCTTGAATGCGACACATCATCTTCTTGCACGGATCTCAAAGTTCTCTCATATCCCTTTGTAGGTGTTGCCGGTATTGGTAAATGTTCGTCTATGAGCAAGCGAGAAAACTCGTCGCATCGGTGTTTCCAACTTCTGGCGATAATGATCTCATTTTCTATCTTCGTTGCCCTAGCCACCAAGTGGTAGCAAACAGGAAAACCGGCAATATACCCATGGTAACCAGGTGGCAGTGACCGGGAAGCAACCGATTAAGTCTCACCCTGTGCGGTTGAAGCACCTTTATCCAAGCTATCTCATGACCAGGTAATGCTTCAAAAATTCCATTGATTAAACGACTTGGTGGAGCTAGCTAATGTCAAAGGGGGCAAAATGGAAAATATGAAAGGCTCAAGGCAAATGATTCTAGTTTGCCCCAGGTAAGTCAAAAAAATGTCCTTGAATTAATTTTCCAAGCATGGGGAAGGGGCACCCCTCCCCCCCCCCACACCCCGGCACGAATCATACATACCACATATGTTATTGTTTCCGTGTGTATCATTTGTTATCTTACGAATGCATTTTATTTCATCACTTTAGATTTACTAGTTCAGACATCTAACTTAAAAGTTCACAATTTTGTGTATGTTTTAAGTTTTCAACACCGATAAAGGGATTTTAAAATAAAGGCCAACAGTGGATAAACATCAGCTCAACCATGTCTTGCACTAGAGGAAAAGTAACCAACATTGAAACTTGAACAGTCACCAGATATCCATGGGTACTTAGGATCAGTAGGGAATTGATAAAGCAGTGAGGAGCAAGCATACCATCAGAAACTGTCCATTTGAGAGAAATAACATTGGGGTAACGTTAAAATGTTTGTCTCCATATTCGAGAGACATTTTTAATATTGGAGTCTAGCTAATGGAAATCAAGAACTAGTCTTGATCTCCAAATGGTGATTAGAGGGAATTTATTCATCTTAAGCAACATTAGGGACAAATGGGATCATGCAAGGGACTTGGATCATTTGGATCATAAGGCATCAATCAAGGAGGCAACCAGGGACAAAGGGAAACATTTGATGATCCATTATCATAGGCAACAAAGCAGCAATCTTTTTCCCCTCTAATCTAGCTAGAGTCCTTAAAAGAAATTCTACTTAAAATGAAGTAGCTCTCTGTTGGTATTGATTACCAACAGGAACTCAAGCCACTACTTGATCTTACTAATTCATAGCGGGGTTAACATGGGCTGGTGTGGTGACTACCGACCTGGTCGGTGTATAGGTTTTACCAGGGAATAAGGTCATAGCGGGGTTAACATGGGCTGGTGTGGTGACTATAACTGTGCATTTCTCGGGCCGGGCCGGGCCGACCAAAGCCCGACGCAAGTCTCACCCTGTGCGGTTGAAGCACCTTTATCCAAGCTATCTCATGACCAGGTAATGCTTCAAAAATTCCATTGATTAAACGACCTGGTGGAGCTAGCTAATGTCAAAGGGGGCAAAATGGAAAATATGAAAGGCTGAACGCAAATGATTCTACTTTGCCCCAGGTAAGTCAAAAAATTGTCCTTGAATTAATTTTCCAAGCATGGGGAAGGGGGCACTCCTCCTCCTCCCCCACCCCGGCACGATTAGAAAATTGTTAAAACTAGAAAATAGTTTAAACTTAAAATTGTTCAGATTAGAAAATTGTTAAAACTTAAAATTGTTCAAATTTAAAATTTGTTCCAATTTGAAAATTGTTCAAAAGTTTTTTAAAAAAAATCTAAAAACTTGTGGCTGCAGGTACTTGTACGCCTTCGTGTACGAGCAAAATGAGAAAACTCCTTCGTGTACGATGCATCATCTTCTTGCACGGATCTCAAAGTTCCCGCATATCCCGTTGTACTTGTGGCTGCAGGTACTTGTACGCCTCCGTGTACGAGCAAAATGAGAAAACTCGTTTCATCGGCGTATCCAACCTCTGGCGACAATGATCTCACTTTCTATCTGTCAGTACCATATAAAGAATGCCAACGTCCTGAGTAGGGGCCAGCCATTACAAACAAGTAGTTAAAAAGAAAAATATTTACAAACAAGTAGTTAAAAAGAGAAATAAGATCTCACTTTCTATCCGTCAGTACCATATAAAGAATGCCAACGTCCTGAGTAGGGGCCAGCCATTACAAACAAGTAGTTAAAAAGAAAAATAATTACAAACAAGTAGTTAAAAAGAAAAATAAGATCTCACTTTCTATCCGTCAGTACCATATAAAGAATGCCAACGTCCTAAGTAGGGGCCAGCCATTATAAACAAGTAGTTAAAAAGAAAAATAATTACAAACAAGTAGTTAAAAAGAAAAATAAAAACTGTAGATATTATTTGCTAATCCGCTAGCCGCGAATATTCACGCGAGCGCACGCGCTATACAGGTGTGGGTGTAGTCCTATGAGTGCTTCTACCATTTTACATATCAAAAAGAGCTCACCTTATAAGTTGGTCCAAACTTTCTTCTCTTAGCAATGTGGGACTAAAGTTTGGTGGTGGTACTAGACTTCCTATAATTTTGATAATGGGCTACCCTACCAGGAATGGGCCTCTTTGAAGAACGGAGTCTCTCCCTGTATGTCATTTGGGCCAAATCTGTGATTGACTTACATCTGTACATGCAGTCTATGTGCATTCAGTGCATGCATGGAATTACTCTCATGCACACTTCCCATGAAGTAGATGTATGAGAGGGATATGTTCGTCAAGTAAACTTTTTTTTTCGTCAATTCATATTATTTTCTCTATAAATACTGGTTGTTGCCAAAACGAGAAGCCGCCTATGTTTTTCTCTATAAATACTCCACTTCACACATCTCTTTCTCTGCCATGGTTCTCCATAAACAAATAGATTGGAACTTAGTTGAAGAAGATTAGACTTAATTGTTGTCGGTTGATCTTGGTGGAAAGGGGCAAGGAGAACCCGGGCAAGAGGATGGCATGCCCACAAGCAACTAGTCATTCACTCAAACGATGTCGACACAACTGCCGACAGTAGCAAAGGGTCACGGAAGCATACACATGCGATCGGCTTGGGCTCACCAGTAGCTAGAAGCCCAGCGAGCATTCATATTGCGTAGTTGAACCCAGGAAGCCGTCTCCATGCATGAGTGGCGAAGCCGGGTGTGCCATACCAGACCGCGGCCGAGACAATCGGGGCGAGCTCAGGTGCGGGGGAACTAGTCACACCCTACTGAAGTCAGTGTGCGACAACAGGGTTCGTGCCCTGAGGTTGGTCGTCGGCATCCTCCTCCTCCATGCCGCCGGCCTCAGCGAACGATACACCGGGCCTCGAGCGATGGGCACGACACACTCGCCACGCTGACCACAATGCCAACTGAAACAACCTTTACCCATGTTAGGTGTAAATGTCGTTGGCTTGTTAGCTTTAATATTCATTCATGTATCTGCATTTAGTTTGTATTTTCTTTGCATGGAGCTAGGTGTGTTCTCATAGTAGTATGTTATATTTTGGCAAGGTGACATAGGCATCCCAAATGGGCCTGCCAAATATAGTACCCGGGGTTTATTGAAGGCCCACTACCCGAAGAATAAGAAGATTCGGAAGCCCAAGATGTATTTAAGGAAAAGATAGAGTTGTAATAGGAGATGTTATTTGTAATTTGGCGGGATGAGTTAGAAACCGTCCTGGACTCTGTAACTTGTACAAAACGAAACCCTCGGCTCCACCTCTTATATAAAGGGGGGGTCGAGGGACGAAGAGATCATCAAATCATTGTCTGCAAACCCTAGTTTTCATATTCGTCGAGTACTTTTCAGCTGAAACCTTCGAGATCTACTTGCCCTCTACTTCTAACTAAACCCTAGCCTACAATCTATAGGCATTGATAAGTTAATCCCTTGTCAATTGGCGCCGTCCGTGGGAATTAGAGGCGTAAGGATCCGATCTCGATGGCACGTTCAAGATCTTCGACATCGTCAACCGGAAGCAACACTATGGATCGAGGTAAACAGATCGCTGCCGGTCTTGTTGATTTTGTTCCTCACCCACCCTCCCGTTTGGATGCATATGCGTATCTGGCGGAGCCCTTGGAGATGACGTTCGGAAGGTTCCACTTTCGCGTCGAGAAGGAAGGATCGTATCGTGTCGAAATTCCGATTTCGTCGGGATCGTCGGCGGTCGATTCTGATTTTTCAAGCTATGCGTCGTCAACTGAGTCGAAGAAGAAACTTCGGCAACACGTTACGTCAGCATCAGAGCAAGAGAGAAACTCGCCAAGACCTTCAGCAACGCATCGTTTGAGTCATCCGCGGACTCATATATAAGCGATGGCTCAAGCGATGTCGACAGTTACGACTTCATCGACAAATCTCTCACAGTGGGCAAGGTCTTCATCAATCTCAACAATGATGTCACCGAACCCAACATAGATCTGAGTACAAAATATCATCAGATTTATGCTATCGAAGATCAAGAGGAAACATCGGAGGCTTTCGACCAGTTGGGAAATCCTTTTGTCGATCCCTCAGATCTAAGGAGAGGTATGGGCACTAAATATGTCGGGCCCACACCACGCGTCGAGTCCAACTTCCACAGGCAGCCTGGGATAGAGCGGCAAAAGCCATAGATGGTTCGGAACCAATGACGACAACAGCTACAGCTCAAGAACCGCAAGCTTATCAATATATGCTCGCACGAACCGCCCGAGAAATAGAAAAACAAACAGACTGAGTTGAACAGAGAAAGGAGGCAGCTTCTCGCATCCAGCAGAGAAGGGCAGATCTAAGTGGACAATCTAGAGTTTCGGGTGATAGCCACAGGGAGGCTCGGAACAGAGGAAGATCAAGGTTGCAACACATACCCGAAGCAGAAAGAGAGTACTTGGTTCAAAACCTCGACATGTCCTTTATGTCGATAGATACAAGAGGAAACATTATCCCTAAGACACCAGAAGCTGGGTATATGGCGACACAAGCTTACATCCTTGCATCCAAGCCACCCCCAGGAGATCCAAGGGAAACATTATACAACATGGCATTGGCAGGAGTTGGAGCTATGGGGACAGCGGCTCGTAGCAGCGCCTCCCGAAGGAGCAAGCAAGGCAAAATAGTCCACGACCCGCGGCAAGCAACGGCGGCAGCTCCGAAGGACCAAGTGGAGCAAGAGACACAGGAGTACAAGCAAGGGTCGACAGAGCAAGGCAAAGCGTAAGGGATCATCGGCAGTCCCCGGAGCTTAATGACGAGGATATGTGCGGTCTACCATGCTTCACGAGAAGAGTCCGAAAAACTCGAGTCCCCTCAGGATTCAAGTTACCCGATCACTTCAAAAAGTTCGACGGCCTGCAAGATCCGGAGGACTGGTTAATTGATTACCTCGAGACGGTGAAGCTAACTGGAGGAACTAGAGCAACAGCCATGCAAAGTATTCAGGTGCACTTAAGTGGAGCCGCACGATCCTGGATCAAAAAACTTCCGCCAGGATCCATCGACAGCTGGGAAAGTTTCGAGGACGTATTCGTCAAGAACTTCAGTGTCCACGTGCAAAAAACCTGCGTCGTTAGAAGAGCTGAGAGCATGTCGACAAAAGCCGATGAATCAATGAGAAAATATATCCAAAGGTGGAACATCATAAAAAACTCGGCAGAAAATATATCCGACGAGAGAGCAATAGATGCGTTTGTCGCAGAATCAGGCGTGGAGATTTTGTCGAGGACTTGGGAAGGACCAATCCAAAAACAAGATCCGCGTTGATGGAGATAGCAAATAGATGGGCAGACGGAGAAGACGCTGTCCACAATAAACGACACAGTCGCCGAAGAAGACCGTGGTCGAAATTATCAGACGAGGCGACGATTTCCTCGGCAGTATCCAACTTATGACGCCCCAGGGCAAATTTCGGCAGGATTTCGGGCAAATACAGGAGGAAGCAACAGAGACGACTATCGTAGAAGCAATGAGCAGCGAAGCGATAATAGGGATGACTCCCGCAACGTGCAAAATAGTGGGCCAAGGTTTCCACGACCTTTTGTGTCTCCCGAAGAAATGTTAAATGGACCATGCCGTATGCATTTTTTCCTCGATAGCAATGGGAAAAGACAGTCAGACACCTGCAGAAAGATTGTCGAAATTTCCAAGCAATGTTCAGATGTGCAGAAAATGCTCACGCTCGAGCAGCACAGAGAAACCCTCGGGAACCTAGAAGCGAAATTCACCTACCGCCACCTCCCGCGATTACAGAGGACAATCGACACCAGCTCAGAATAGCGGCAGCACCCGCACCACCACCCTATGTTGATCCTAACTCCAACGGAGCAGAGGTCGATGATTCGAAGGGAAGGCCATCCAATAGAGCTCAAAAAGTAATCTCACGACAGGTGTTTATGGCAGAGAAAATGCCTCCACCAACAGCTTGAGTACCTTAATTGGTCGTGACAAGATATCGGCTTCACAATAGCAGCATCATCCGCAGCAAGTTCCTCGACCAGGGCAGTCAAGCACTTATTCTCGCCAGCAGCTATTGCGGGTTTTGATGTTTCTCGAGTATTCATAGATGGTGGCAGCAGCTTAAACCTTATGTATGCGGATACATTGAGGAAGATGAACATATCCTTAGCAAACCCGAAGCCAACGGATACAAGGTTCCACGGCATCACACCGTAAAAACCAAGTTACCCATTGGGAAAGATCAACCTCGACGTTCAGTTTGGAACCCGAGAAAATTATAGAATCGAGAAACTGGAGTTTGAAGTTGTGGATTTTCCATCGCAATACCACGCTTTGTTGGGACGACCAGCATATGCTAGATTTATGGCAGTACCACACTATACATACCTGTTATGGAGATTGCCTCGGACCCAAGGGACCAATCACGGTCAAAGGGAGTTTCGCCTTAGCCGATAAATGCGACAAGGATTTCCATCGGTTATCGTAAACCTTCGGGATGCAAGCTGAATACCCGGCGTCGAAAAGCATGACCGATTACGACGCATCGCCGTACGTTGGAAGGCCAAACAAAGAATCAACTTTCAACACAGAGAAAAATTCTAAGGAGGTGCCGATTCACCCGACAGATCCAAAAAAGACGACATCCATTGCAAACAACATGGATATCGCATAGGAAAGCGCGCTCGTCGAGTTCCTCCGTGAGAACTGGAAAATCTTCGCATGGTGTCCAGCCGACATGCCAGGAGTACCTGTGGAACTTGCCGAGCACCACCTAAATTTGGATCCAACAAAGAAACCAATCGTACAACCTTTGCGGCGTTTTTCGAAACCAAACCGCAAATCCATGCTATCGAAATAAATCGACTAGAGGAAGCTGGTTTTATCGTAGAGATATCTACGTAAGCCACATGGGTAGCTAACCCAATGATGGTGCCGAAGAAAAACACGACAGTCCTTCGCATGTGCGTCGACTTCACGTGTCTCAACAAACATTGCCCTAAGGATCACTTTCCCTCCCAAGGATCGATCAAATTATCGACTCCACGGCAGGTTGTGAACGTCTTTCCTTTTTGATGCATACTCCGGTTATAACCAGATCAGATTAAAAGAAGATGATGAAGCCAAAACAGCGTTTATTACACCTTACGGCGTGTTTTGCTACAAGACAATGCCCTTTGGTCTTAAAAACGCGGGAGCAACATATCAAAGGATGATGCAGAAGTGTTTAGCAACACAGATCGGGAAAAATGTGCAAGTATACATCGATGATGTCGTCATAACATCAAAAAAGGGGACAACGCTGATCGAGGATCTCAAAGAAACTTTTGACAACCTCGACAAATTCTCGCCTCAAGCCGAACCCGACGAAGTGTTCTTTTGGCGTCCCAGACAGGAGAACTTCTAGGATTTCTAGTTTCAGCAAGAGGGATTGAAGCAAATCCCGACAAAATACAAGCCATAGTAACAATGAGGAAGCCAACGAAGTTGAAAGAAATACAAGCAGCCTAACCGGGCGAGTCGCAGCTTTGAGCAGCATTCGTCGCCGTGTTAGGAGAAAAAGCGTTACCATTTTATGCGCCGATCAAACAAGGAGATAAGTTCCAGTGGAACGAAGAAGCCGATAGAGCTTTCGAGGATCTGAAGCGAAAATATCGACACCACCAATCCCGGTGGCTCCAAAGGAAAAGGAACCTCTCCCGCCGTATATTGCAGCCACACCCCAAGTGGTTAGCACGGTGTTAGTTGTCGAAAGAGAAGAAGAAGGGAAAATCCATGGAGTACAGCGACCAAGCATACTTCGTGAGCGAAGTCTTGTCGCCCTCAAAACAAAGGTACCCTCGCACCAAAAGCTAGCATATGGAGTGTTCACGACAAAGACGAAAATTGCGCCACTATTTTTCGGCACACCCGATCATAGTGGTCAATGAAGCTCCTTTGTCAAATATACCGAATAACCCGTGAGCTACGGGTCGTGTCTCCCTTTGGGGAATAGAACTTTCCCTCGGGACATCACGTATGAAAAAAGAAAAGCAATAAAGTCGCAAATACTACCGGACTTCATCGCAGAGTGGATGGAGTTGCAAAATACAGACCCCGCATTTATCGAGAACCCGGACTATGAACTTTGATGGGTCCAAGAGACTAGAAGGGGCTGGCGCAGAGTAGTACTCATATCACCCGAAGGCGACAAGTTGAAGTACATCCTTCGGATGACGTTCCCTAACGCGTCTAACAATGAAGCAGAATATGAGGCTCTCATACACGGGATGAAGATGGCGAAAGCACTGCGGAGCAACTCGATTAAAAATCTTTGGCGATTCACAGCTGGTAGCTCAGCAAGTTATGAACCAATGTGACGCAATCAACGATAGCATGATGGCATACAAGGAGGTGTACAATGAGCTCGAGAAGTTGTTCGATGGATGCGAAGTAAATCATATTAGTAGATTGAGCAACGACGAAGCCGACGTTCTGGCAAACATCGGGTCGCAATGCCTTGCAGTCCCACCAGGTGTATTTTGGGAAGAGATAACAGAGAGATCCACTGAGTCGACAAAGTCAAAAAAGAAGGACAAGAAACCCTCGGGGCTACCAGGGAAAAGCAAGAAGAAGAAGAAGAAGAGCAAGACCTGGTCATGGTAATACGTATACCATGGATGCAGCCATACATATCATATATACTCAGAAAGAAATACCCGACGATCCAGCCGAGGCAAGGCGAGTAATTCGACGCTCCAAAGCTTTCACAAGTGGTTAAGGGGGAATTATATAAGAGAAGTATTTCAGGCGTCTTGCAAAGGTGCGTCACACCTGAAGAAGGAAGAATAATTCTAAAGGATGTACACGAAGGAATATGTGGCCACCACGCAAGTAGTCGAGCTATCGCAGCCAAGGTCTTTCGGGCAGGATTCTACTGGTTAACAGCAATTGAGGATGCTAAGGACATAGTACGAACTTGCGACGCGTGTCAAAGGTTTGCCGCAAAACCTCACTCTCCAAGCAGCAGTAGCTAGCACCAATACCTTTGTCGTGGCCCTTTGCACAATGGGGACTCGATATGGTGGGCAAGTTACACAAATCATGGCCAGGAGGAAAGGAGTACATGCTAGTAGCCGTCGACAAATTTACAAAGTGGATAGAAGCGAAGCCAATAAATTCACCAGACGGAGCATCTGCAGAGAAAATTCATACAAGGCCTCGTCTTCAGTGTTTGGAGTGCCCCACAAAGATCGTCACGTACAACGGCAAGCAACTTCACATCCAATGAATTCAAAGACTATTGCAAAGAGGTGGGTATCAAGCTGAACTTTGCGTCGCTTGCACATCCTCAAACCAATGGGCAAGTCGAGAAAGCCAATGGCATAATCTGCAATGGCATCAAGAAACGTCTGTTGGGACCTTTAGAAAAAGCTCGACATACCTGGCCTGAAGAATTACCAAGTGTGCCGTGGAGCATCCGAACAACACCAAATACGGCGACACAAGAAACCCCGTTTTTTCTGGTCCATGGCGCGGAGGCAGTACTTCCAATAGAAATAGAGCACGACTCCCCTAGAGTCACAGCATATGATGAAGAAGCTTCAAAGACAGCATTGGAAGACGATGTAGACGCACTCGACGAAGCTCGAGACGAAGTACTATCTCGCGTAACCAAATATCAACAGGACTTGAAGAATTACCACAATCGACGTTTGCGGCCAAGATCTTTTCAGGTGGGCGACCTAGTTCTTCGGCTCACGCAAAAAAGTCATGAAAAACTCGAGTCACCATGGCTTGGCCCTTACATCGTCACGGAAGTAATCGGAGGAGGAGCATACAGGATAAAGGACAAGAAGACAGGGTGGAGGAGCCAAACCCCCGGAACGTGGCGCAACTCAGGCGGTTCTACGCCTAGAGTCGAAATATAGTCCTTGTAAAACTTCAATGTACCGAAACGCCCGCGAGTTTTCAGACGCACTCTTTTCCTTTTTCGGGGCACCGAGTGGGGCCGGAGAAGGTTTTTAATGAGGCGGGCTCGCGGTGCTGCAATATAATAAAGATAGTGGCTATATCACCCCTTTTTCTTTATCGACGTGACCGAAGTCATTGCTCCGACGAATTTCAATATAGTTCATCGACAAAAGAAGAAAAAACCTTGCCTTGGTATTCAAATACCTCGTGAGTCAATAACAATACAAAATAGTACTCAATAAAAGCTCGGGGGCTCATATTTGCCTCAAATATATAAATGCCTTGGTTCACAACCTCGCAAATATACAAATATAGTAAAGAGTCACCAAAACACTCGGGGGCTAGACAGACATAGAAATATAATGGTTGCTTTACAATATAGCCATGGATTACAAAGGAAAAATATCTACAAGAAGAAAATAACTAGTCTTGATTCAGTATGTTATCAAGAGTAACTCTGTCCTCCTCAGGAGCAGCACCAAGAAAATCGGCATAATGGCCATCGGCAAAAAAGTCGGCATCCATCCGAAGCAGGTCCTCAATCATTTCTTCGGCTACAGGCGTAACCTTTGTGTTAATCCCGTCAACACCAACTCTCCGACGTTTTACCTTTTGGTGAACCTTCTCGACAACCCGGGTAAGGTCAAGCTTCGAGTGGCGTATCCGGAGCATGATAAGAGCAAATCTAGCACCAGCTACCAGCTTGTGCTTTGACAAAGTCATGGATACCGCGAGCATCCTTGAACCTTTCCATCAATTCAGGAAGAGTTTTTGGTTGGACATTCCGAGGAAACATGGAGTTGTAAACCATGGATAAGGTTTTGGTACGTAAGTGAAGGAAATCACGGGTTTGAGAGGTGCGATCTTGAAATCTGGTAATTTGGCGGGTCCTCTCTGGAGTAGCCCAAAACAAAGAACCATGATCCAAGGAAAGATTAACAAGGAGGTTTGTCCTAGTGTTTACCCTTTCTTCCTCGGCAGCAGCATCAATAAAGGCACCTACCAAAACAACGACAGGAAAACCTCTAAGAGACAATAGCATGAAGATGAAAGACATTATAGGATGAGACAAACATACCCGACATATCTGCACTGGCTTCATTCATTAACTCGAGCATGAAATTTTCTCGAGTGACTGCCTTTTCAGCCTCAGAAACAGCAACCTCCTTAGCAGCCACAGCCTCGCGAGCTTGCTGAAGGGCAACTTTTTCGGCTTCGTATGACCTACGAAATTGCTCCATCATCGAAGTGTTTGCTTCTTCGCATACCGAAGTTGTTGTCGAAGCTCATTCAATTCTTGCGACAAGGTATCATCGACAAGTGCGTATCGCAGTACGCTCTCTCCGCGCGGGAAGAAGGCGAAGCATTGGAAGGAGTAGGAGTTGGAGTATAGTTATCAAATATCAACTGAAATTTAAACAGAACAACATCAAATAACAGGCAAAGATAGAGTTCTTCATTAATCTCTTGGGAATAATTACAAGGGCACTACAGTGGAGCTAAGGAAATACGTGTCGCCAAATGACTACTTTGGCGACAAGAGCAAAAGAAGCAAAAGAAAAACAGAGGCATGCAACTAGACCTCCGGCCTTGACGAACTAGGAGTCGACGTTGGCTTGATCCCGAGATACGCTAAGATTTTCTTCGTATTGGGCTTGGCCGCCTTCATCGTTGACTTCCACCTCGACCGTTCTATCCGTTCGGTGTCGCCAACCTTCATCCAAGCCGAGAGTCCGCCGACCGTCAGCAACCGCAGCAACAAGTATTTTCAACAGCCCACCTTCATATTTTCATGGCGCATCTTCAGCCCAAGATCTTCTGATGTATTGAAAAGCTTGGCAAGGTCAAGGAAAGTCGAAGGTTCCTCTTTCTTCGGGAAGAAGTAGGGGAACAACGCCGACAAAGCCCCATTAGCATTGGCCACGCCTTCACGAATTTCGCGTCCATGGAGCTCCAAAAGAGAAAGTGCGTCAAGGAGAGGGTCATTGACGGGATTCTCCGCATCATAATCTTGGCCTGTTTGGGCTGACACACGAGACAAAATATTAGTCGAAAACCAAGATACAGGAAATGCAACAAAATAGAAGAAATTGAGGATATTACTCAGCCGTACGTCGACATTGCGACTTCAAACGCTTGATGACCCCTTGCTCACGTGCAGCTCGCGCAGCTTTTTGCTCGTGTAAGGCGATTCAAGCATCTTTGAGCCTCTGCCGCAATTCTTCGACACTAGCGGCCTTTGCTTTGGCATCATCGCCTTCAGCTCTAGCTTCGCTAGCGGCAAGCTCAGCCTTCTTACGAGCCGTCTCACTTTGCTCGAGTTTTCGAGCAAGTGTCTCGGCACGTTGGTTAGCCTCCGCAAGTTTTTCTGTTGAGATGTGAAAAAGAAAGATCAAAAATAGCGACAGGCAGCAGGAGTAAAAACCAGGGAAAAACAGCAAGTATAAAAGTCGTTACCTTCGGCTCTGCTGGCATACTCGCGGTACCCAATAAATTGGGACCCGATACGGATAAGATCCTTGATCATAGGCTGTCAAAGAAGAAGAAAAGAAGGGGAAAAACTTCGGCATTACAAAAAGTAAGGTTCCATAAAAGCAAAAAAGAGGAAAGATGGATCTCGATAAACTTACATCATCCAAGAGCTGCGACGAATAGCTGCTCGGTTGAGGAGGAGGCTCAACGATCATTTCAACCCTTGCCCTTTTTGGCGAAGGGACAAGGGGGCTCGATGGTGGAGTAGTGGTGACGACGTTTTGTTGGGGAGGCGATGTTTCATCTCCTTCAACTAACGTGTCTGAAACAAGCACAGTACGTGACGTGCTGGTCCGAGGAGCTACGTCAGTAACTGGTACTTCTTCTTCCTCATCACTAGTGAACAAAAATCGACAGCACAAAAAGCAAGACAAGATAAATCTTTCGAGCACATAAAAAAGGGGAGGAGAGATAAAGTTGACTTACGAGCCGATGAGGGACTCAACATAAGGATCATAAGCTGCCTTCTGGATGAGAAGGAACAACTTCTTCAGCCTTAGAAATGCCGTAATCCTCGGCTTCAGTCCTTTTCCTTTTGTTCTTTGGAGAAACAAGCAGGAGGAAGGGATTCAGCCGATTCACCGGCCTCGTACTCAGCCTCTTTCTCATGAGAAGCCGCAGATTTGTGAGAACCCGCGACTTCACTTTCAGGAACGTAAGAGCCTTGAGCATCTTCGGCAACTATACCCATTTCTTCGACTTCTCCATCCTCAGGAAGAGGAGGAAGGGAAGCCATAGTAGGGTGGTCCTATAAAAAAATAGCGACAAAGGGAAAAATAGCGAGATATTAATACAATGAGATGCAGGAAAAATTCGGAACAAGATAGAAATTCGAGAAGACAAAATACCTCGGGAAGAGGATTGGTGGAGTTGTAGGGTGCCACGCGACAGGAGGAAGGAATAGGATCCTTCTTACTCAGCGAGGTAATTCTTCGAATAAGCTTCTCCAAGTCCTTCACGTAAAGATCTCCGGAGAGCCTATTGGCGTCATTGGCACCGCAGTATGTCCAAAGGGGATTTTTGCGAGCCCGAAGAGGCTGCACTCTAATTCTAAGAAAATAGGCTGTGATTTGGACACCAGATAACTCTTTGCCTCGAGTATTTTGGAGCTGATGAATACGAGACATAAGAGCTTCTGTCGCCTTCTTCTCTTCTTCGGAAACTTCGGCGTCCCAGGAGTGGCGGCGTTGAATCTTCGCGTTACCGTCGAAGGGAACTATGTTGTGTTCCACGGAATTGGCGCTTTCTTCGTGTATATAGAGCCACCTCTTGCGCCATCCTTGGACAGAGTCGGGAAATTTGACGTCGAAATAATCGACATCGGTTCGGACACAGATAACTACGCCACCTATGTTGTAGGTGGCGTTGTGCGCGCCATTGCGGCGAAGGCAGAAAATGCGCTTCCAAAGAGCCCAATTGGGAGCGACTCCAAGGAAGCACTCACAAAGAGTGATAAAAATAGAAATATGAAGGATCGAATTGGGAGTCAGCCGGTGCAACTGAATCCCGTAAACAAAGAGGAGACCGCGGAGGAAATCATGGATTGGGGGAGAGAGGCCACGGATTAGATGGTCAACAAAACTAACCCGGTATTCCATTGGAGGATTGGGGTAGCTTTCTTCGCTAGGAAAGCGGATGGCATCCTCCTTCTTCATAAGGCCGAGCCTCTTCAAGCATGTTGGTATCCTGGTTGGAGATTTTCGATCTCTCCCACTCAAGATCCTCGGCGGCCATCTTGGATTCCGGAGTGCCGTGGCGAGTCAGCGCGCGCGCGGTGGCATCAACGGCAATGGGCAGAGCAATGTATGCGAGTGCGGGAAATCGAAGAGAGTTGGGCGCAGGGGAAGTTTTTGCGAAGAGGAATAGGTGAGCGGCGCAAGCAAGGGGATGAACGGAGGTTGAAGACAGGTTTATATAAGAATTGAGGGTCGCAGAAAGCCGTTGGATGAGGAAATCGTGTGGTGAGAATCGATCTTCTGGTTACAAGGGCAAAAAAGTATTTTTACTGAGATAGGCGTTACCGTACGTGCGCCAGAAAAAGCGGAGGACGTGTGTCCCCCACTTACACGACGTGTTAACATGGTGGAAACAATGGACCCACAAGGCAGGAAAAACTCGGCAATTGATAGAGTTGAAGAAAAATTTGACAAGGGAAAATATGTCGACGAGAAAAATAAAAGGAGAATGGCGACAGGATAAGTTATTTGAATACATCGGGAGCTTTTGGTCAGAAACAAGTTTTTGCCCAAATGCTCGGGGGCTACTTTGACGAAAGTAAAATTTCGAGTATGACAATATAGAAAATTTTGAGCCTACAACCAAGCACAAGTTCTTGGCTGTAGCCTCGGGGGCTACTCCCATCGGGAGCGCTGTTCGCGCACCCGATAGATAAAAAAAAAAAAAAAAAAAGAAAGAAGAAGGGAAAGAATATCGGGAGATAATGGCAATATAGCGATAAGGTGGACTAAAATGTTGAGCCTACAACCAAGCACAAGTTCTTGGCTGTAGCCTCGGGGGCTACTCCCATCGGGAACGCTGTTCGCGTGCCCGATGAAATTAACAAAGGAAAAATAGAACGAGCAAGAGAGTATATTTCGAGTTATAATTAACTCTACATATACTCCCATCGGGAGAGCAGTATAAGTCATATTTGACTCGATAAAATGTGCCATTCCAACAGCCGGAAAAGCACTCGACAATATATTCTCGAACGCCAAAGTTGCGATCAATTTCTGAATGCCGCAAATTTGCGAAGGTAAGACCCCGGATCTATTCTCGCTGGGCGTGGCATCGCCGAAGACTGCGCTCTGCTACTTTTATCCGTATCAACGGATACGAAGAAAAATCCTAACGGACGCGTTAGGTACTCGATAAATTTAACTCGGGACTCGACAGAATGGTAAGACCTTAAGCGGCACTCGTCGAAGTTTACACCAGCATCCCGAGATCATGTCCAGGGACGTGATTTTGAAGTAGGTTTTTGCGGATTGCCACTAGAGCAGCTTAACTAGTACCTGATCCGTCGATGAACTAGCCCCAACTGCCAATATCCCCGTACAATATAGAATTTTATGAGAAGAAGTATAAAAGTTAGAGCTTTTGAATAAAAATAAACAGTGGAGATTTTCCTTGACTCTATGATTCAAGCAAAATCTCGGGGCTACCGACATAGGCATCCCAAATGGGCCTGCCAAATATAGTACCCGGGGTTTATTGAAGGC
The DNA here is from genome assembly GCF_022539505.1 of Lolium rigidum. Classification (NCBI taxonomy): domain Eukaryota; kingdom Viridiplantae; phylum Streptophyta; class Magnoliopsida; order Poales; family Poaceae; genus Lolium; species Lolium rigidum. The sequence continues at coordinate 347,788,668 of NC_061508.1, forward strand.
CCACTACCCGAAGAATAAGAAGATTCGGAAGCCCAAGATGTATTTAAGGAAAAGATAGAGTTGTAATAGGAGATGTTATTTGTAATTTGGCGGGATGAGTTAGAAACCGTCCTGGACTCTGTAACTTGTACAAAACGAAACCCTCGGCTCCACCTCTTATATAAAGGGGGGGTCGAGGGACGAAGAGATCATCAAATCATTGTCTGCAAACCCTAGTTTTCATATTCGTCGAGTACTTTTCGGCTGAAACCTTCGAGATCTACTTGCCCTCTACTTCTAACTAAACCCTAGCCTACAATCTATAGGCATTGATAAGTTAATCCCTTGTCACAAGGTGTTACGTGAGATCCGTACGAATCATGTAGAGTTTCCACGATGCGTGCAGAGAAAGATGCTGGAGTGGTCATGCGATGCGACTCAGGTGTCGAGATGTCGAGCTGCCGTGTGATGTGGCATGCAAGATGAGATGCCATGGCCATGTGATGCGGTGCTGCATGAAGAGCTGGAGCAGAACGTATTATTAGTGGCCACTGGCCTGTGTGGTGTGTGTGACTGCCTAGTGGAGTAAGTGGGTGAGTTGTGGCAGCCAACACCAAAACAATTGTCTCTTGTGTTGCCTGAGCGGGTTGTGAGAAGCAGCTGAAGGTTCAAGAAAAGGAGCCGATATGGCAGCTCCAACCTAGTCAACGTCTCGGGCGATTGGTCGAGTGATCACTTCTTTTTTACTAGACACCATGCAGCACGTCCATACGCCACGTATGGACGTGGGTTTCCAAGCTATGCAAGTGGTGCTGCCTCCGTTCTCAAATAAGTGAACGTTTAGATTTAAAATTTATTCACAAAAGGGTGTATTTCTCTTTTTTCAATGCACTTTAAAGTATGAAAAAATGCGAAATCAAGACCAATAAAATTTAGCAAATTATGGTATTCTTGTTTTCTACATGCACTTACCTCATTGGATGTGGGAAAATTAAAGAGGTGAGAGATGATGTGTGATATTTTCCAATGCAAAATCCTTAATATGCCTTGAAAAATCCAGATGTACACTCTTTTGAGGACGGAGGGAGTAATACTAAACAAATCGTAGATCCTTGATGACTAAGTTTGTTCTTATGTGGGCCTTCTAATGCACTGCCACTTCTAGGGTTTACAGGGGTATTACGTATTTCGAAAAAATTGACTACTAATTTAGTCAAACAAATATAAGATAGCTCAGTTCTTTTGAATATGAATTCAACGCTATAATTTTTGTGGCATGTATCTCATATTTTGTTAACCAAATTTATAGTAAAACTTCTTTCTTGGAAAGCGTAATACCCTATAAACAGGTATGGAGGTAGTAGCATGGGCGACACATGGTAGTGATAATGCACAAACAAGTCAAGCGCCATCTTGCCGCTAGGTTGATCCTCTAGTTAGAACACAATGCACAAACAAACAAGTCTTTATTGCATACAACTATTAAAAACTTGAACATTGGAGATTAGCTAATTCCAAACAGTTAGAAGACAATTATTTTCACCTACATGACATTTAATTAATAGCTCCAAAATCCGGGTTACTACAAAATAAAGACGTGTGTGATTCACTACATGTGTTGTGTTAAGAGTACTAAGCCGTGGTCGATCAAGTGTTCGTGTTCGTGAAGCTACTCCAAAAACGCTCCTGAGCAAGTGGGATGTTGGTGACAGTGTGAGGAGTATACGGCCGGGTGAAGCGATGAAACGAAACCAATGCGAGTAAACATGTTGTATGCACGCATGTTCATGACATGATTTTCTAATTGGGTGACATCTCATACGCAATACACAATGCACAAAGAGGATTATCCGATGGTGGTACCTAGTGAAGCACCTTAATTACATATGTGAGTGCTCATAATTATTATTAGGACCAAAATCATGCAACAAAGTGTAGTGTGCGAGATCAACTTCTAAGAACATGAAAATATAATACATGGCATGCCGAGATAACCTACAATTTAATCACTCGATGGATTTCCTCCGTTGACATGATCCCTGAGGATCCGCGGTGGCAAGATAGCACGTGGAATAACGGGCATCACTCCGTGTTTCATGCATAAAATAACGATGTGCAACGTGAGCAAGGCTCCTCAGCCGTGTCCCCAGAAAAACAGTAAAAGTAAAAGTGCACGAAAATAAAGATTTTCATTTAAATTTAATTATATATTACACAAGTTTGAATGAAAACGGCTAGATTTCATCTAAACCCTAACCTACTAGCTGCCCGGCGGTGCATTCGATGGCCCCGCCCCGTTGTCGCCTCCCCTCCGCCGCAGCTCCTGCTGCACGTGCCGCCTCTCCATGCGTAGGGCGGTGGCCAGACGCCGCTGCAGCAGCGCATCGTCGCCTGTCCTCCCCTGTTGCGCCGCCTGGAGGGAGAGCTCGACGGCGCGGCGAATCTGCACGTCTTCGCGGGGACGAACGTCGTCCTAGAGCTTCTTCTCCGACTCGAAGGACTCGACGAGCGCTCGTTGCTGATCCGCCGCCTCGTCCGGGTGCGGCCCGTCGTTGTCGGACCACTCGAAGTCATCGCCGCCGTCGTCGTCCTCCTCCTCCTCCATTTGCGTCGTAGAGGAAGAGGTACACCGCCGAGGACCCCGCCGTCAGGTACGACCTCCACCACCACCGGTAGTCCTCGCCTCACAGCTGGAAGTAGCAGAGCACCACGGCGATCTCGGCGCAGGATCACGAAGACCAGGAAGAGGAAGCCGAATATGTAGTAGAACTGGTGGAGCCAGATGGAGGTGAGGATGAAGAAGAGCTCGATGAAGACCGCCCCGAAGGGGAGCACGCCGCCGAGCAGCACCGACACGGCTGGGTGCATGTACCACGGCTGCGCTGGGATCTTGAAACGAAACCAATGCGAGTAAACATGTTGTATGCACGCATGTTCATGACATGATTTTCTAATTGGGTGACATCTCATACGCAATACACAATGCACAAAGAGGATTATCCGATGGTGGTACCTAGTGAAGCACCTTAATTACATATGTGAGTGCTCATAATTATTATTAGGACCAAAATCATGCAACAAAGTGTAGTGTGCGAGATCAACTTCTAAGAACATGAAAATATAATACATGGCATGCCGAGATAACCTACAATTTAATCACTCGATGGATTTCCTCCGTTGACATGATCCCCGAGGATCCGCGGTGGCAAGATAGCACGTGGAATAACGGGCATCACTCCGTGTTTCATGCATAAAATAACGATGTGCAACGTGAGCAAGGCTCCTCAGCCGTGTCCCCAGAAAAACAGTAAAAGTAAAAGTGCACGAAAATAAAGATTTTCATTTAAATTTAATTATATATTACACAAGTTTGAATGAAAACGGCTAGATTTCATCTAAACCCTAACCTACTAGCTGCCCGGCGGTGCATTCGATGGCCCCGCCCCGTTGTCGCCTCCCCTCCGCCGCAGCTCCTGCTGCACGTGCCGCCTCTCCATGCGTAGGGCGGTGGCCGGACGCCGCTGCAGCAGCCGCATCGTCGCCTCGTCCTCCCCGTTGCGCCGCCCGGAGGGAGAGCTCGACGGCGCGGCGAATCCGCACGTCTTCGCGGGGACGAACGTCGTCCTAGAGCTTCTTCTCCGACTCGAAGGACTCGACGAGCGCTCGTTGCTGATCCGCCGCCTCGTCCGGGTGCGGCCCGTCGTTGTCGGACCACTCGAAGTCATCGCCGCCGTCGTCGTCCTCCTCCTCCTCCATTTGCGCCGCTAACGCATTCACCCGCGGCCCCCCAGGCCGCCTCCGTTGCCGCCAGCGCCCTCTCCCGCTGCTGACGCTCCTCCGCCGCATGCAGCTGCTGACGCTCCCCCGCCGCCTGCCGCTGCTGACGCTCCACCGCCTCCCGCCGCCGCTGCTCCATCGCCTCCCGCCATTCACGGTACTGGAAATCCCGCTCCATGTGCAGGCGCTGCCGCTCTGCACGCCACCGCTCGCCCATCTCTCTTCCGCCGTGGTGGCGTCGAACGGCGCTATGGTGTCCGCCAGCGCCGCCTCCTCCCACGCCTCGTTCTCTGCAGCTTCCGGGTCGATGTCGAACTGCGGTGCTGGAGACGGTGCTGGAGGGAACTGGCTGGCGCCGGGGCGGTTCATCATTACGCGGGGTTGTGCTTGCGGCGGAGAAACGGGTGCCGGCGGCTGTGGTGGCTGCCATTGAGCCAGGGGGTCCTTTTATAGACGCCGGCGTCGCCGGAAGAGGCGGGAAGAGGCCAGAAGCGGCGGGAAGAAAGCACATAGAAGTTGCTGTCCAACATGAACTTTTTGGACATCCAGTTAACCTGGACGGCTTGACCTCAAAGGCGATGATCCTAGGAAAACCCGTATCGGCTGTGACACGGCGTAACAGGGAAATGTTCATTGCTAGCTTCTCACAGTAACAAAAAAGTCTAACAAAAACAAAAAAAAGTTTAGACTTTATTTGCTAGTTGGCTAGCCGCGCCGTCGTCAAGCGTCCAAAGTCTTAAGTCGCGAATATTCACGCGAGCGCACGCGCTACAGGGTGTAGCCCTATGTGTACTTCTATCATTTTAGATATCAACAAGAGCACACCTTATAAGTTGGTCCAAACTTTCTTCCCTTAGCAATGTGGGACTAAAGTTTGGTGATGGCACTAGACATCTCATGATTTAGCTGGGCTACCGGTTTCATGAATGGGCCTCTCAGCTTGTGTTATGATAGTCTTTCGTCCAGATACGATACTTGGGCCAGATACTGGCATGCTGCAGTTGAGACGTACCCAGATATGCATTCTTCTGCATGTGTACGATTTGGTCTCTGGCTGGATTCACGATTGGCAAAACGCATGCAGACGCATATATTCGGTGGGCTATCGAATGGAAATCACTCGCTGCGCTTATCTGGACGCGTCCACACCACACTAGGTGGACGATATTTACTGATGCTCAAAAAAAAAAGGTGGACGATATTTACTTCCCCTACACATATGAAGCTAATAAGTTTTACTAACCTTTTGTTCTCCCGTTGAATGGAACTTGTCTAGATAGCTAGCACTTACTAATAAGCAGCACTAGGCACGCATGAGAAGTACAAACCTTTTGTGGCAATCCATATGCTTTTTGTAGCTAAATACTGCAGGCGTCCCCATCAAGAGTGGCCGGGGGAGCCATGCCAGGTCGAGGTCAAGCATGTCGAGGTGAGATCGGGCGCGGAGGCACCAGGCACGCGCGGCTGAAGTCGGCGTGTGACAGCCCAACACCGTTCACCTTGAGATACATGTTGTTCGTCGGCATCCTCCTCCTCCACGTTGTCGGCCTCGGCGAAGGTACATCAGTTACTAGGCTTCACGCGACAGGCATGGCACACTCATCGCCGCGCTGGCTACAATGCAAGACGAAATGACATTTACCCCTTGATTCTTCGAGTCAGCTTGGACCTAGGTGTAAATAGTGTTGGGAACTTCCCGCCTGATTGATAACGTGATTACTTCTTGCTTCCTATACACCATGCAGCATGTCCATGCGTGGACGTGGTTTTTCAAGCCATGCACGTGGTGTTGCCGGCACATGCATGTTGCATGCACAACCTTTAATACGGAACCAATCGTAGCTCTTCATTGATTAAGTTTGTCCTTCCGCGGGCTTTCTAATGTATTTGTAGGTAGATTGATTGACACATGCTAGTGATAATGCACAAAGAATTCAAGCGCCATCTTGCCACTAGGTTATATGTACTCTAATTTTTATTGACCACATCTATTAACATCCAATTTAAATATTGGATATTCACTAAATCCAAACAATTAGAATCCAATTATCTTGCCTTACCTGGCATTTCATTAATAAACACAAAATCCGGGTTACTACAAAATAACACCTTAATTAATTGAGAATTTTTGCCGTATACTTAGCGAGTAAATGGGATGTTACGGGCAACGATATGGAGTGGGCGCGGGAGGCGTTGCACATTTAGCCAATCAAGTGTCCGTGTTGGTGAAGCTAGACTGAACACGCAGCCGAACAAGTTGGGTATTGGGGGCATTGCGGGGAGTAGACAGCCAGGCAAAAGGAAACCTATGCGATAGGATGTAGGCATGTTAATGCCATCAATTTCCAGTTGGGTAACATCTCATATGCAAGATTCACCACATCAAGAGGATTATCCCATGGAGGTACCTAGCGAAGCACCTTACTTACATATGTGAGTGCTCATAAGTATAATAAGGACCACAATCATGCAAGAAAGTGTAATTATAATTAAGAACATAAAATATAATACACTACATGTCGGGATACCCTACGATTGAAGCACACGATGGGTTCCCTCCATTATATGATCTCTGAGGGCCCACACAATCGTCTCATGAATAAAATAAAGACGTGCAACACAAGAAATGCCTCTGAGGTGCTAGGTAATAAGTAGTAACGCGGAACATTTAGACGACACATGGACCGATGTGTAATAACCTAATCATCGGGCCCTAAAAGTCCCAGAAATTATGAGCGGGAGAATATGGCCACTTTTTGGTTGATTTGAAGTTGTAGGCCCCGGAAAAAAAATTCTCGATATGGTAAAACAACTAGATCTTTAAAAGTATAATTCTAGAAAACTATTGTTTCCCGAGAACCGTCTTACGCTACCTTAATCGCCTCGATTGACATCAGGTATGTAGAAGCTACGGGATAACCGGCAAAAGAAAAGTTTGGGTGGGAGAACTGCCAACACAAAGAAAAACGGGCGGGAAAATGCCAAAACAATAACAATGTGATATAGCCTTCTAAAAACGGGCGGGAAAACTATTAAATCTTCGGACAGCCGAGAAGACGCGCACCTTGCACACTTACATCATCCTTTTTTATTCGGTCGATGTACCAGGTTAGGTAGAATAGTAGGTAACTAGATCATCGAAAATATGAGTGATCCCTTCCATCCAAGTGATCCATAGGCACACACAACATCAAATAAAAAAAAACGCAAAAGGAAGTTCTTTATGGTTTGGATGATAGCAAGAAATATAAGTAGAAAGTGTTGAGGAAGGGTGGCGGTGGTAGGTGATCCAAGGCCGGGAGAAGACAATATGATGGCTGGCTCCTATAGATGTGAGCATTTATGGTGAAGGCTCGCATTAGTACTATTTGAGTCCCTCCGCACAACAGTTTTAGTAAGTTCCCATGGTAATTATCACGTGGGCCTTGACAACTTGTTTGTTCTTTTTTACCGAGCGGCAGGTTCGGGTAGCTACCTTTAAACAAAAACTTGTTTGTTCTTTATATATATATATATATATATATATATATATATATATATATATATATATAGGACATATTCATGCTACACCCGGGTGTAGTTACTCCCACGTGTGTTTCACACAATCTAGGTAGTATCTATCATACCGAAGAGTATATACATGTAGTATGAAGTATATAAGAATATTTTGGTAGTATATATACTACTTTGTAGGTAGTATGTACATTTTTTTACGTACACTATTTATTTACATATAAATATGCATGTATTTTGTATATATAGTGCAAACTATGGGTGTATTTAATTTTTTTTCACCAAAATTGGTATGGAGTATCTTAGATATAGTGTACGAACATACTCAACTCAATAAAGTATGTTATATACTTTCGTATGGTAGTATATGAGACGTGGGTGTAGTTACACCCAGGAGTAGGAAGTATTTATCCTATATATATATATATATATAGGGAAACTCTATTATACCCCTGGGTGTAGAATAAGTAATTCTACACCCGGGTCGATCCACCGAGCCGGACCTCCTTGGTTCCATCAAACCCGCTTGCTGGTGCGGCTCGCCTACCTGATTAATTTGCCATTTATTTTAGTACTTTTTTCTTTTACCTCGGACGGTTTTGTTTTCTAATCGTGGCTCGCGGGGTCTGGCCGCCTGGGAGCTAGCACCCACCCGCTCCTGTTCGTGGGATCCAGGGATTCTAATCGAGCGCAGCCCGCGGCGGCCGCCAGAGGGCGAGCACGGCGGCGGCAGCGAGCGGGTGAGCGCGTCGGCAGGTCGCCTTGGCTGCGTGCGTTGCTGCGGTTACCTCGTCGCCCGACGGCAGCTCACGGGATTCTAATCGAGCGCAGACCGCGGCGACTTGTTTGGAGCGGAGTGAGCGGCGGCGAGCGAGAGAGCACGGCGGTGGCGGCAGCGAGCGGGTGAGCACTTCGGCGGGTCACCTTGGCTGCGTGCGCGCGTCTTCGTTGGTAGGTGAATCGGCGCGCCGTGGTCGGCCGACTGGATCGGCGGCAATGGGGGCGTGCTGCAGACCGGCGCTGCTTGCGGGAGGCGCTGCAAACCGCATCGGCATCCTGGTCGCAGTGCAGCGGGCGATGGCTCCGGGCCGAATCCCATGGCCAACCTGTCGTCGCCGCACCTCCTCTCCCGTCTCCACCATCCTCGGCGCCCTCTCCGCCAGGCTGCTCTTCTGCACCGCCGCCCCTGGTAGAGGCAGGTCCTCTTCCCCCTCTGCGTCAGCTTCTGGCGAAATATTTTTCGATGTGGCTCGGGTATCTCTTGCAGGTGGCTGGCGCACCAGGCCGCGAAAGCACTCTCCAGGTTGGTGGATCATTTATCTGAATAGGAGGTGAGTTCCCGATCTCCAGCACCATTACTTGCCGTGTTTGATCGATACAGTTAGTTAACCATGATTTTTTTCTTGCGGTGGTAATCTGCAAGTGGAATCGCATGATTAGTATTAGATTGAGAATTCGGTTGGGGAGGTCTTATCTTGCTCTGCGCAGTGATTGGATAAAAATACTTGATGTTGCAATATGGGGACAAACCAAAACATCAGATTTTCTAGTGCTTTGGTGGTGTCCTGCCTTGTCACACGGTAGCAGTCGTACTTCATTAGGACTCAAGTTTAATGGATGGTATGCATTGTTAAATGCAACCTACTGATGTCTTGTCTTTTTGAAATAATGTACTGATGAAGCACCTATGTTGCCCTAATGGGATGTCAGCTGTACTTGCTCTTTCGAAATGGTTTATATATACAAATAAGAAGTATGTCTGTCCTTCTGATTAGTCTTTTTGCAGTTTATTTCTTTTCCTGGTGGCATTTTTTAGTTTAAGCTCAACACATGGCTGTAGTAGATACAATGGTCCTTGTGCCTTTGTGTTTTGCTAGCTGCTCATGATACGTTTTGTTAGTCATAAAATTACCTCTTTCTACTTGGCGTGCTTCTAAGTTTTTATGCCTTTCCTATCATTATACATAGCTTTTGTTATGTAGAAATGATTCTCACCTTTTCAGGTTATACTATGTTCATGTGCATGAAAATTTATCATTGTGTGAATGGCAAACACATGGAAGTTGGTGTAACGTGTTAGTTCCTTGGCTTCAAGCGTAGTAATTTTGCATTAGATCAGATACAGATTTAGTATGCCAAATGTATTTAAGATCTCCGAAAATCATTATCCATCTTATTTCAGTTTGCTAGCCGACCATAGATGACATTCTAGGATTTTTAAGCGGTAATGTTTTTTTCTCCAGTCTGAAATATGATAGAATTCTAAATGGTCACATAGTGCATTGCACCTGATGCTACCTTGGTCATATTTTCTGCTTTTTCATTAGCACCTAGTGACAAGGGATTAACTTGTCAATGCCTATGGATTATAGGCTAGGGTTTAGTTAGAAGTAGAGGGCAAGTAGATCTCGAAGGTTTCAGCCGAAAAGTACTCGACGAATATGAAAACTAGGGTTTGTAGACAATGATTCGATGATCTTTCGTCCCTCGACCCCCCTTTATATAGGTGGAGCCGAGGGATTCGTGCTATACAAGGATTACAGAGTCCGGGACGGTTTCTAACTCATCCCGCCAGCATTACAAATAACACTTCCTATTACAACTCTATCTTTTCCTTAAATACATCTTGGGCTCTCGAGTCTTCTTATTCTTCGGTAGTGGGCCTTCAATAAACCCCGGGTACTATATGAGGCAGGCCCATTTGGGATGCCTATGTCAGTAGCCCCCGAGATTTTGCTTGAATCATTAGAATCGTGGAAAATCTCCACCGTTTATTTTTACTCGAAAGCTCTAACTTTCATACTCTTTCTCATAAAATTCTATATTGTACAGGGATATTGGTAGTTGGGGCTAGTTCATCCGACGGATCAGTGTACTAGTTAACCGCTCTAGTGGCAATCCGCAAAACCTACTTCAAAATCACGTCCCCGGACATGATTTCGGGATACCGGTGTAAACTTCGACAGCGCCGCTTAAGGTCTTACCATTCCGTCGAGTCCCGCTAAATTTATCGAGTACCTAACGCGTCCGTTAGGATTTTTCTTCGTATCCGTTGATACGGATAAAAGTAGCAGAGCGCAGTCTTCGGCGATGCCACGCCCAACAGAATAGGTCCGGGGTCTTACCTTCGCAATTTTGCGGCATTCGTAAATTGATCGCAACTTCGGCGTTCTGAGAATATATTGTCGAGTGCTTTTCCGGCTGTTGGAATGGCACATTTTATTGAGTCAAATATGACTTATATTGCTTTCCCGATGGGAGTATATGGAGAGTTAATGATAACTCGAAATATACTCTCTTGCTTGTTCTATTTTTCCTTTGTTAATTTCATCGGGCACGCGAACAGCGTTCCCGATGGGAGTAGCCCCCGAGGCTACAGCCAAGAACTTGTGCTTGGTTGTAGGCTCAACATTTTAGTCCACCTTGTCACTATATTGCCATTATCTCTTGATATTCTTTCCTCCTTCTTCTTCTCTTTCTTTTTTTTTTTTTTTTTATCGGGTGCGCGAACAGCGCTCCTGATGGGAGTAGCCCCCGAGGCTACAGCCAAGAACTTGTGCTTGATTGTAGGCTCAACATTTTCTATATTTGCCATTGTCGAAAGTTTTCTTTTTTCGAAGTAGCCCCCGAGCATTTGGGCAAAAACTTGTTTCCGACCAAAGGCTCCCGATGCATTCAAATAACTTATCCCGTCGCCATTCTCCTTTCTCTTGTCGACATATTTTCCCTTGTCAAATTTTCTTCAACTCTATCACTGGTCGATATTTTTCTGCTTTGTGGGTCCATCGTTCCCACCATGTTGACACGTCGTGCAAGTGGGGGACACACGTCCTCCGCTTTTTCTGGTGCTCGTGCGGTAACGCCTATCCCAGTAAAAATACTTTTTTGCCCTTGTAACTAGAAGATCAATTCTCACCACACGATTTCCTCATCCAACGGTACACTGCTTCACCCAATTCTTATATAAACCTGTCTTCAACCTCCGTTCATCCCCCGCTTGCGCCGCTCACCTGTTCCTCTTCGCAAATCTTCCTCTCGCGCCCAATCTTCGCCGATTTCCCGCTCTCGCATACATTGCTCAACCCGCTTCCGTGGATGCCGCCGCGTGCGCGTTTGACCCGCCACAAAGACTCCGCAGTCCGCGATGGCCGCCGAAGATTTTGAGTGGGAGAGATCCAAGATCTCCAACCAAGACTCCAACCCGATGAAAAGGCTTGGCCCGATGAAGAAGGAAGGCGCCATCCGCTTCCCGTTGAAGAAAGCTATCCCAAGCCTCCAATGGAGTATCGGGTTAGTTTCGTTGATCATCTTATCCGCGGCCTCTCTACCCCAATCCATGATTTCCTCCGCGGTCTTCTCTTTGTCTATGGGATTCAACCGCATCATCCGACCCCCAATTCCATCCTTCACATTTCTATTTTTATCACCCTTTGCGAATGCTTTCTTGGAGTCGCTCCTAATTGGGCTCTTTGGAAACGCATCTTCCGCCTCCGCCGCAATGGCTCCCACAACGTCACTTATAACATAGGTGGCGTTGTTATCCGTATTCGTACCGATGTCGATTATTTCGACGTCAAGTTTCCTGATTCTGTCCAAGGATGGCGCAAGAAGTGGCTTTACATTCACGAAGAAAGCGCCAACTCCGTTGAACACAACATAATTCCCTTCGACGGCAGTGCCAAAATTCAGCGCCGTCGCTCCTGGGATGCCGAAGCTTCTGAGGAAGAGAAAAAGGCGACAGAGGCGCTCATGTCTCGCATTCGCCAACTTCAAAATACTCGAGGCGAGGAGCTATCTGGTGTTCAAATCACTGCCTATTTCCTTAGGATTAGAGTGCAGCCTCTTCGTGCTCGCAAAAATCCCCTTTGGACGTACTCTGGTGAAAATGACGCCAACCGAATCTCCGGTGACCTTTCCACCAAGGACTTGGAGAAGTTGGTTCGAAGACTTTCTCGCCTGGGCAAAGATCCAGTTCCTTCTTCTTGTCGTGTGGAACCATACAGCTCCACCAATCCACTCCCCAAGGTATTTTGTCTTTCCGCGTTTTTATCTTGTTGCACCTTTTTTCCTGCATCTCATTGTGTTGTCATGTCTTTACTTTTTCTTTGGTTTCTATTTTTTCAGATCATCCTAGTGTAACTTCCCTTCCTCCTCTTCCCGAGGGTGGAGAGGTCGAAGAAATGACCATCGTTGCCGACGATACTCGTGGCTCTTCTCGTTCCCGAAAGTGAAGTTGCGGGTTCTCACAAATCTGCGGCTTCTCATGAGAGAGAGGCTGAGTCCGAGGCCGCTGAGTCGACCGAATCCCTTCCTCCCGCCGTTTCTCCGAAGAACAAAAGGAAAAGGACCGAAGTCGAGGATTCCGGCATTTCTAAGGCCGAAGAAGTTGTTCCTTCGGATCCGAAGGCAGCTTATGATCCTTATTTTGAGTCCCTCATCAGCTCGTAAGTCAATTTTATCTCTCCTCCTTTTTTGATGTACTCGAAAGGTTTAACTCCGTCTTGCTTTTTATACCGTCGATTTTTGTTTACTAGTGATGAGGAAGAAGTACCAGCCATCGACGTAGCTCCTCGACCAAGCACGTCACGTACCGTGCTTGTTTCGTACACGTTAGTTGAAGGAGATGAAACATCGTCTCCCCAACAAAACGTCGTCACTACTACTCCACCGTCAAGCTCCCTTGTCCCTTCGCCAAAAAGGGCAAGGGTTGAAATGGTCGTTGAGCCTCCTCCTCAATTGGGCAGCTCTTCGTCGCAGCTCTTAGATGATGTAAGTTTATCGAGATCTATATTTCCTCTATTTTGCTTTTGCGGACCCTTACTCTTGTAATGCCGAAGTTTTTCCCCTTCTTACTTTTTTCTTTGACAGCCTATGATCAAGGATCTCATCCGCATCGGGTCCCAATTTATTGGGTACCGCGAGTATGCCAACAGAGCCGAAGGTAACGACCGTTGTACTTGCTGTTTTTCCTTGAATTTTTACTCCTTCCGCTTGTCGCTATTTTGAATCTTTCTTCTCTTTCTTTTCCTTTCTCAACGTAAAAACTTGCAGAGGCTAACAAACGTGCCGAGACACTTTCTCGAATCTTGAGAAAAGTGAAACGGCTCGCAAGAAGGCTGAACTTGCCGCTAGCGAAGCCGTAGCCGAAGCCGATGATGCCAAGGCAAAGGCTGCTAGTGTCGAAGAATTGCAGCAAAGGCTCAAAGATGCTGAATCTGCCTTGCACGAGCAAAAATCTGCACAGGTTGCACGAGAACAAGGGATCATCAAGCGCTTGAATTCGCAAAGTCGACGCACGCCGAGTAATATCGCTTGTCCCTTCTTTTTTGTTTGTACTTCTTGTTTCTTGGTTTTCGACTAACATTCTGTTTTATGTGGCAGCTCAAACCAACCAAGATTTTGATCTCGGAGAAATCTGTCAATGACCCTCTCCTTGACGCACTTTCTCTTCTAGAGTCCCATGGACGCGAAATTCGTGAAGGTGTGGCCAATGCCGTGGGGCTTTGTCGGCGTTGTTCCCCTACTTCTTCCCGAAGAAAGAGGAACCTTCGACTTTCCTTGACCTCGCCAAGATGTTCAATACATCGAAGATCTTGGGCTGAAGCCGCGCCATGAGAACATGAAGGTAGCCGTTGAAAATACCGTTGCTCGGTTGCCGACAGCCGCAGACTCTCGACCGGACGAAGGTTGGCGACACCGATCCGATAGAACAGCCGAGGTGGAAGTCACCGATGAAGGCGGCCAAGCCCAATACGAAGAAAATCTTGGCGTATCTCGGGATCCAGCCCAACGTCGACTCCTAGTTCGTCAAGGCCGGAGGTCTAGTTGCATGCCTCTCGTTTTTCTTTTGCTTCTTTTGCTCTTGTCGCCAAAGTAGTCTTTTGGCGACACGTATTTCCCTAGCTCCACCGTAGTGCCCTTGTAATTATTCTCGAGAGATTAATGAAGAACTCTATCTTTGCCTCGTTTTTTAATGTTGTTCTGTTTTAAATTTCAGTTGATATTTGATAACTATACTCCAATTCCTACTCCTTCCAATGCTTCGCCTTCTTCCCGCGCGAGAGAACTCGCTATCGATACCGCACTCGTCGATGATACCCCGTCGCAAGAATTGAATGATCTTCGACAACAACTTCGCGATGCGAAAAAGCAAACACTTGTGATGATGGAGCAGTCTCGTAAATCATCCGAAGCCGAAAAGTTGCCCTTCAAGCAAGTCCACGAGGCTATGGCTGCTAAGGAGATTGCCGTTTCGAAGCTGAAAAGCGGTTACTCGAGAAAATTTCATGCTCGAGTTAATGAATGAAGCCGTTGCGTATATGTCGGGTATGTTTGTCTCGTCTTGTGATATCTTTCATCTTCATGCTATTGTCTCCTAAAGGTTGTCCCTTCGTTGTGTTGATAGGTGCCTTTATTGATGCCGCCGCCGAGGAAGAAAGGGTAAACGCTAGGACAAACCTCCTTGTCAATCTTTCCTTGGACCATGGTTCTTTGTTTTGGGCCACTCCGGAGAGGACCCGCCAAATTACCAGATTTCAGGATCGTACTTCTCAAACCCGTGATTTCCTTCACTTCTGTACCAAAACCTTATCCATGGTTTACAACTCCATGTTTCCTCGAATGTCCCACCAAAAACTCTTCCCGAATTGATGGAAAGATTCAAGGATGCTCGCAAGATCCACGATTTTGTCAAAGCACAACCGGTAGCCGGTGCCGCATTTGCTCTTATCATGCTCCAGTATCCGTCACTCAAAGCTTGACCTTGCCCAAGTTGTCGAGAGGGTTCATCAAAAGGTAAAACGCCGGAGAGTTGGTGTTGATAGGATTAACACGAAGGTTACACCTATAGCCGAAGAAATGATTGAGGACCTTCTTCGGATGGATGCCGACTTTTTTGCCGATGGCCATTATGCCGACTTTCTTGGTGCTGCTCCTGAAGAGAACAGAGTTACTCTTGACGACATACTGAATCAAGACTAGTTATTTGCTTCTTGTAGAAATTTCTTCTTTGTAGTCCATGACCATATTGTAAAGCAACCATTATATTTCTATGTTTGCCTAGCCCCCGAGTGTTTCGGTGACTTTTTTCTATATTTGTATATTTGCGAGGTTGTGGACCAAGGCATTTATATATTGAAGGCAAGTATGAGCCCCCGAGCTTTTATTGAGTACTATTTTGTATTTTTATTGACTCACGAGGTATTTGAATACCAAGGCAAGATTTTTTTCTTCTTTTATCGATGAACTATATTGAAATTCGTCGGAGCGATGACTTTGGTCGCGTTGACAAAGAAGAAGGTGATATAGCCACTATCTTTATTATATTGCAGCACCGCGAGCCCGCCTCATTAAAAACCTTCTCCGGCCCCACTCGGTGCCCCGAAAAAGGAAAAGAGTGCGTCCGAAAACTCGCGGGCGTTTCAAGACATTGAAGTTTTACAAGGACTATATTTCGACTCTAGGCGTAGAACCGCCCGAGTTGCGCCACGTTCCAGTGGGTTTGGCTCCTCCACCCCCGTCTTCTTGTCCTTTATCCCGTATGCTCCTCCTCCGATTACTTCCGTGACGATGTAAGGGCCGAGCCACGGTGACTCGAGTTTTTCATGACTTTTTTGCGTGAGCCGAAGAACTAGGTCGCCCACCTGAAAAGATCTTGGCCGCAAACGTCGACCGTGGTAATTCTTCAAGTCCCGTTGATATTTGGTTACTCGAGACAATACTTCATCTCGAGCTTCATCAAGTGCGTCCACATCATCTTCTAATGCTTTTCTCGACGTTTCTTCGTCATACTCCGCGACACGTGGAGAGTTGTGCTCTATCTCGATTGGTAGTACCGCTTCGCTCCATGTACCGTAAAAACGGAGTTTCTTGTGTCGCCGTATTTGGAGTTGTTCGGATGCTCCACAACACACTTGGTAGTTCTTCGTGCCAGGTATGTCGAGCTTTTTCTAGTGGTCCTAACAAGCGCTTCTTGATGCCATTGCAGTATGATGCCATTGGCTTTCTCGACTTGCCCATTGGTTTGAGGATGTGCAACCGATGCAAAGTTCAGCTTGATACCCACCTCTTCGCAATAGTCTTTGAATTCATTGGACGTGAAGTTACCGCCGTTGTCCGTGACGATGCCGTGGGGCACTCCAAACCTGAAGACGAGGTCTTTTATGAATTTTACCGCGTATGCTCCGTCCGGTGAATTTATCGGCTTCGCTTCTATCCATTTTGTGAATTTGTCGACAGCTACTAGCATGTATTCCTTTCCTCCCGGCGACGATTTGTGTAACTTGCCTACCATGTCGAGTCCCCATTGTGCAAAGGGCCATGACAAAGGTATTGGTGCTAGCTCGCCGCCGGAGAGTGAGGTTTTGCGGCAAACCTTTGACACGCGTCGCAAGTTCGTACTATGTCCTTAGCGTCCTCTATTGCTGTCAACCAAGCAGAATCCTGCCCGAAAAACCTTGGCTGCGATAGCTCGACTACTTGCGTGGTGGCCACATATTCCTTCATGTACGTCCTTTAGAATTATTCTTCCTTCTTCGGGTGTAACGCACCTTTGCAAGACGCCCGAAATACTTCGCTTATATAATTCTCCTTTAACCACCGTGAAAGCTTTGGAGCGTCGGATTACTCGCCTTGCCTCAACCGGATCATCCGGTATTTCTTTCCCGAGGATATATGATATGTATGGCTGCATCCATGGTATCCGTATTACTAGGACCAGGTCTTGCTCTTCTTCTTCTTCCTCTTGCTTCTCCTTGATAGCCCCCGAGGGTTTCTTCTCCTTCTTTTTGATTTTGTCGTCTCAAAGGATCTCTCTCGTTATCTCCTCCCAAAATACACCCGGTGGGACCGCAAGGCACCGCGACCCGATGTTTGCAAGAACGTCGGCTTCGTCGTTGCTCAATCTGCTAATATGTTTTACTTCGCATCCATCGAACAATTTCTCGAGCTCATTGTACACCTCCTTGTATGCCATCATGCTATCATTGACCGCGTCACATTGGTTCATAACTTGCTGAGCTACCAACCGTGAGTCGCCAAAGATTTTTAGTCGAGTTGCTCCGCAGGCTTTCGCCATCTTCATCCCGTGTATGAGAGCCTCATATTCCGCTTCATTGTTAGATGCGTTGGGGAACGTCATACGAAGGATGTACTTCAACTTGTCGCCTTCAGTGATATGAGTACTACTCCCGCGCCAGCCCCTTCTAGCCTCTTGGACCCATCGAAGTTCATAGTCCAGGTTCTCGATAAACCGGGGGTCCTCGTATTTTGCAACTCCATCCACTCGCGATGAAGTCCGGTAGTATTTGCGACTTTATTGCTTTTCTTTTTTCATACGTGATGTCCCGAGGGGAAAGTTCTATTCCCCAAAGGGAGACACGACCCGTAGCTTCCGGGTTGTTCAAGATATTTGACAAAGGAGCTTCATTGACCACTATGATCGGGTGTGCCGAAAAATAGTGGCGCAATTTTCGTGCCGTCGTGAACACTCCATATGCTAGCTTTTGGTACCGAGGGTACCTCTGTTTCGAGGGCGACAAGACTTCGCTCACGAGTATACCGGTCGCCGCACTCCATGGATTTTCCCTTCTTCTTCTCTTTCGACAACTAACACCGTGCTAACCACTTGGGGCGTGGCTGCAATATACAGCAGAGAGGTTCCTTTTCCTTAGGAGCCACTAAGATTGGTGGTGTCGATATTTTTCGCTTTAGATCTTCGAAAGCTCGATCAGCTTCTTCGTTCCACCGGAATTTATCTCCTTGCTTTATCGCCGCATAAAATGGTAGTGCTTTTTCTCCTAACCCGGCGACGAATCCGCTCGTAGCCGCGACTCGCCCAGCTAGTCGCCGTATTTCTTTCAACTTTGTTGGCTTCCTCATTGTTACTATGGCTTGTATTTTGTCGGGATTTGCTTCAATCCCTCTTGCCGAAACTAGAAATCCCGTAAGTTCTCCCGCCGGGACCCCAAAAGAACACTTCGTCGGTTCAGCCTTGAGGCAGAATTTGTCGAGGTTGTCAAAAGTTTCTTTGAGATCCTCGATCAGCGTTGCCCCTTTTTTGATGTTATGACGACATCATCGATGTATACTTGCACGTTTTTCCCAATCCGTGTTGCTAAACACTTCGCATCATCCTCTCGATATGTTGCTCCCGCATTTTTTAGACCGAAGGGCATTGTCTTGTAGCAAAACACGCCGTAAGGTGTAATAAACGCTGTCTTGGCTTCATCATCTTCTTTTAGTCTGATCTGGTTATAACCAGTAGTATGCATCCAAAAAGGAAAGACGTTCACAACCCGCCGTGGAGTCGATAATTTGATCGATCCTTGGGAGGGGAAAGTGATCCTTAGGGCAATGTTTGTTGAGACACGTGAAGTCGACGCACATGCGAAGGACTCGTCGTGTTTTTCTTTGGCACCATCACCGGGTTAGCTACCCATGTGGCTTCGTAGATATCTCTCCGATAAAACCAGCTTCCTCTAGTCGATTTATTTCTGATAGCATGGATTTGCGGTTTGGTTCCGAAAAGCGCCGCAAAGGTTGTCCGATTGGTTTCGCCGTTGGATCCAAATTTAGGTGGTGCTCGGCAAGTTCCCCGGGTACTCCCGGCATGTCACCTGGACACCATGCGAAGATTTTCCAGCTCTCACGGAGGAACTCGACGAGCGCGCTTTCCTATGCGATATCCATGTTGTTTGCAATGGATGTCGTCTTTTTGGATCCGTCGGGTGAATCCGCACCTCCTTAGAATTTTTCTCTCGTGTTGAAAGTTGATTCCTTGTTTGGCCTTCCGACGTCCGGCGCACGTCGTAATCAGTCATGCTCTTCGACGCCAAGTATTCCGCTTGCATCCCGAAGGTTTCGACAATCGATGGAAATCCTTGTCGCACTTATCGCCTAAAGCAAAACTCCCTTTGACCGTGATTGGTCCCTTGGGTCCAGTGCAATCTCCATAACAGGTATGTATAGTGTGGTACCGCCATAAATCTAGCGTATGCTGGTCGTCCCAACAAAGCGTGGTACCGCGATGGGAAATCCACGACTTCAAACTCCAGCCTTCTCGATTCTATAATTTTCTCGGTTCCAAACCGAACGTCGAGGTTGATCTTCCCCAATGGGTAACTTGGTTTCTCTCGGTGTGATGCCGTGGAACCTTGTGTCCGTTGGCTTCAGGTTTGCTAAGGATATGTTCATCTTCCTCAATGTATCCGCATACATGAGGTTTAGCCGCCGCCGCCATCTATGAATACTCGAGAAACGTCAAATCCTCGCGATAACCGCCGGCGTAATGAGTGCCGACCGCCCCGGTCGAGGAACTTGCCGCGGGTGGTCCGCTATGGTGAAGCCGATGTCTTGTCCCGACCAATTGAGGTACTCAACCGTTGGTGGAGGCATTTTCTCCGCCATGAACACCTGTCGCGAGATTACTTTTTGAGCTCTATTGGATGGCCTTCCCTTCGAATCATCGACACCGCTCCGTTGGAGTTAGGATCAACATAGGGTGGTGGTGCTGGTGCTGCCGCTATTCCGAGCCGGTGTTGATTGCCTTCCGTAATCGCGGGAGGTGGCGGTAGATGAATTTCGCTCCTAGGCTCCCGAGGGTTTCTCTCGTGCCGCTCGTGCGTGAGCGTTTTCCGCACATCCGAACATTGCTTGGAAATTTCGACAATCTTTCCGCAGGTGTCCCGACCGTCTTTTCCCATTGCTATCGAGGAAAAATGCATCCGGCACGGTCCGTTCAAGCATTTCTTCGGGAGACATAAAAGGTCGTGGAAACCTTGGCCCACTATTTTGCCTCGTTACGGAGTCGTCCCTATTATCGCCTCGCTGCTCATTGCTTCTCCGATAATCATCTCTCGTTGCTTGCTCCCGTATTTGACCGAAATCCCGCCGAAATTTGCCCCGGGGCGTCGTAATTCGGATACCGCCGAGGAAATCGTCGCCTCGTTCGATAATTTCGACTACGGTCCTCCTCTCGGCGACCTGTGTCGTTTATTGTGGACAGCGTCTTCTCCGTCCGCCCATCTATTTGCTATCTCCATCAACGCGGATACCGTTTTTGGATTGGTCCTTCCCAAGTCCTCGACAAAATCTCCGCGCCCGATTCCCGCGACAAACGCATCTATTGCTCTCTCGTCGATATATTTTCTCGCCGAGTTTTTTATGATGTTCCACCTTTGGATGTATTTTCTCATTGACTCATCCGGCTTTTGTCGACACGCCCTCAACTCTTCCAACGATGCAGGCTTCTTGCATGTGGATCTAAAGTTCTTGACGAAAACGTCCTCGAAACTTTCCCAACTGTCGATGGATCCCGGCGGAAGTTTTTTGATCCAAGATCGAGCGGCTCCACTTAAGTGCACCTGAATACTTTGCATCGCCGTTGCTCTAGTTCCTCCAGCTAGCTTCACCGTCTCGAGGTAATCAATTAACCAGTCCTCCGGGTCTTGCAAGCCGTCGAACTTTTTGAAGTGATCGGGTAACTTGAATCCCGAGGGGACTCGAGTTTTTCGGACTCTTCTCGTGAAGCACGGTAGACCACACATATCCTCGTCATTAAGCTCCGGGACCGCCGATGATCTCTTCTCGCTTTGCCTTGCTCTATCGACCCTCGCTTGTACTCCCGTGTCTCTTGCTCCACTTGGTCCTTCCGGAGCCGCCGCCGTTGCCGCCGCAGGTCGTGGACTATTTTGCCTTGCCGCTCCTTCGGGAGGCGTTGCTACGAACGCCGTCCCCATAGCTCCAACTCCTGCCAATGCCATGTTGTATAATGTTTCCCTTGGATCTCCCGGGGCGGCTTGGATGCGAGGATGTAAGCTTGTGTCGCCATATACCCAGCTTTCCGGTGTCTTAGGGATAATATTTCCTCTTGTATCTATCGTCATAAAGGACATGTCGAGGTTTTGAACCAAGTACTCTCTTTCGCTTCGGTATGTGTTGTAGCCTTGATCTTCCTCTCGCTCCGAGCCTCCCCGTGGCTATCACCCGAAACTCTAGATTGTCCACTTAGATCCGCCCTTCTCCCGCCGGATGCGAAGCCGCCTCCTTTCTCCCGTTTAGCTCAGCCGTCTCGTTTTTCTATTTCTGGCAGCTCGTGCGAGCATATATTGATAAGCTTGCAGCTCTTGAGCTGTAGCCGTTGTCGTCATTGGTTCTCGAACCATCTATGGCTTTTGCCGCTCTATCCCAGTGCTGCCCGTGGAAGTTGGACTCTGACGCGTGGTGTGGGCCCGACGTATTTAGTGCCCATACCTCTCCTTAGATCTGAGGGATCGACAAAAGGATTTCCCAATTGATCGAAAGCCTCCGATGTTTCCTCTTGATCTTCGATAGCATAAATCTGATGATATTTTGTACTCAGATCTATGTTGGGTTTGGTG
This sequence comes from Lolium rigidum, assembly GCF_022539505.1. NCBI lineage: Eukaryota > Viridiplantae > Streptophyta > Magnoliopsida > Poales > Poaceae > Lolium > Lolium rigidum. The sequence continues at coordinate 347,810,315 of NC_061508.1, forward strand.
ACATCATTGTTGAGATTGATGAAGACCTTGCCCACCGTGAGAGATTTGTCGATGAAGTCGTAATCGTCGACATCGCTTGAGCCATCGCTTATATATGAGTCCGCGGATGACCCGTACGATGCGTTGTCGAAGATCTTGGCGAGTTTCTCTCTTGCTCGGTGCCGACGTAGCGTGTTGCCGAAGTTTCTTCTTCCGACTCGCTTGATGATGCATAGCTTGAAAATTCAGAATCGACCGCCGACGATCCCGACGAAATCGGAATTTCGACACGATACGATCCTTCTTTCTTGACGCGAAAGTGGAACCTTCCGAACGTCATCTCCAAGGGCTCCGCCGTATACGCATATGCATCCAAACGGGAGGGTGGGTGAGGAACAAAATCAACAGGACCCGTAGCGATCCGTTTACCTCGATCCATAGTGTTGCTCCCGTTGACGATGTCGAAGATCTTGAACGTGCCATCGAGATCAGTATCCTTACGCCTCTAATTCCCACAGACGGCGCCAATTGACAAGGGATTAACTTGTCAATGCCTATGGATTATAGGCTAGGGTTTAGTTAGAAGTAGAGGGCAAGTAGATCTCGAAGGTTTCAGCCGAAAAGTACTCGACGAATATGAAAACTAGGGTTTGCAGTACAATGATTCGATGATCTTCTCGTCCCTCGACCCCCCTTTATATAGGTGGAGCCGAGGGATTCGTGCTATACAAGGATTACAAAGTCCGGGATGGTTTCTAACTCATCCCGCCAGTTTACAAATAACACTTCCTATTACAACTCTATCTTTTCCTTAAATACATCTTGGGCTCTCGAGTCTTCTTATTCTTCGGGTAGTGGGCCTTCAATAAACCCCGGGTACTATATGAGGCAGGCCCATTTGGGATGCCTATGTCACCTAGTCAATCTCAAGTGCAATTTCAGGCAACACGTGATTTGTGGCTGCCGTAAGTGGAGTAGAGCTACTAATACGTGGTAATAACATGTAAATCTTCCCTGGGGTTTGATATCAGATACAGATATGTGGTAATAGCATAGTTATTCAAACTATTAAGATCGTTTTGGTTCCACATTGCTTTTTGTCAAAACATTAAAAAGCCGCTTCATATGCTACTTTGGGACTAGTTCTTTAAGTTTCTTTAGGACTGTCTAAAACTAGTGTTATAGTATCAAGATGTTCATTGCATTGTCGTAAATGTCTCTTCGAATTTAGTTCGACCACGTAAGAATTTTAGTTAGCTCAAATTTTGTTAGATTATGTCACCAAATGCAGAGGCGAAGAATTGAGTATCCGATCAGTTGTTTTGGGCATAGCTAAATTACAAGTTTAATACTAACATTTTTTTTAATGAACCGAGGCTATTAGGCCTAGAATCGTTACATTAGGAACTGGAAATAGACAGAGGGTAACCTTTGCTATACATATCTGTTTTACAGGAGCAATTGGATTAGTTTCCTTCCACTATCAATGGAAACTAGGGGGTGCTTCCGTTTTATTTAGCAATCTGCAAGAAACTGAAAGACAACTGTTAAGCGGTACATGTCCTCACATGCATCGTAGTCCATATATTGCTTGGCAATAAAGATCCGAATAGTTCGTACTTCATTCATATCTGTAGAAGTTTATCAAGTAATTAAATTCTAAATTAGTTTGGCACATCATTAATGAGATGATTGCTCTGACTTTCAATCAAATTTTAAGTTGGTGTGAATATCTCTGTAACAATAATCAATTGGAGTATTTAATTTCTCTTTCTGGAGCAGCTCTGCTTCAAATGTTTCTGCGGTTAGAGATGTTCATTGTGAAGTCCTACATCGAATTTTTTTATTACGGAAATTCATCTAAATGGAAATAACTTGTGTCATTTACAGTTCTTACATTTCCAGGAATTAGTCCCAGTTAATCACTAGCTTATTTGGCGCACTAGTAATACCTGGATTTGACTTATGTGAGTCATAATTTCTTATAGTGCTTTACCAATTACTCGTAGACGATACATTGCTGTGAAAAAATCTCTATTTCGCAGCTATGCAAACGAAGCTAATTAATTAAGGTATGTATTAATCTTTCAGAAGAAGACTGTATGTTTCAATTAACAGTAGTTTGTCCAAAGCCAAGCAAACTAGACTGGTTCTGGTGAGTGCCCGGTTAAATACTTGTACATATTTGGTGGAGTTTCAAGTATTTGCCCAGTGAGTAGCAGACACTTGGCCACTTGCTTATAGAGATCTAATAAGTAACTTTGTTCATGCATTTTTTTCACCTCAAATATATGTCTTCTGATTAGCCATATGATTCTTTTTCTCTATGTGCTCATCTGGTCAAGGGTAATTTTTAAAATCCTTATCTATATCTCTTTGTATTGTGATGCTTTACAATTTTTTTGGGATCGTTCTTACAGAAGATGAACCTTTTAGGAACTAAAAGCAAATTACTCACCATTGAGAGGAGGCTGCCAATTTTTTTGCTCGGCAATCATGGCAATTGTGAAGAAACAAGATGACGTATGTACTCTCATCACTCAAGAGGCACAGGCCAGCTTCTAGCTGATTAAATGAAAAGCTGTGCAGATCATTGCAGGAACTGTATTATTTCATTGCAGTATACATCTTGATGTAAATGTAAAACAGTGCAACTTTATGTAGTATAAATTATCAATTCAAATTATTCACCATATTGGTAATACTGTTATGTGGCGTTATTATGCCAACTATTATGCTGATTTTTTATGGATGCATCAAAGAGTCGTTATGTTTATATGTTTTATGCGATTCAAGAATTTGTGACAATTTTATGAGCAAGTAAAAGAGTTCAGGTTTCAGCATTGCCTGTAATTCCGTTTGTCCTTTTATGAGCAAGTAAAAGAGTTCAGGTTTCAGCGTATTTACATTGCCTGTAATTCCGTTTGTCCTACTTGTTCCTCGGCTATATAACGTTTTTGTTGGCTCAGAATTTTGACTCAATTCCTTGTAGATTGATTAATATTTTCACCATGTACGATTGGTGGTCCATGGAGATACTAGTAGCTGCGGTTGCAGTAGTTTTCTTACGTTGGCCATATTCTTTTTACATCACGCACGCACGTTCTTGGCTTGCTCGGGTAGAACCGCAGCAGTTGCTTCCTTGCGTCCTATAGTGGCCCATAGAGTTACGTCAATAGTTTGGTTTCTTACGACGCATGCAACAACCAGGCGCAGGCGACGGAGGGCTGCGGTAGGCAACCCAGGCGGGGTGCAGAATAATATTCTGCCCCCAGGGAGTCAAATAGCGCGTCTCTATATATATGTATATATATATATATATATATATATATATATATATATATATATATATATATATATATATATATATATATATATATATATATATATATAATTGCACACATTGTTGACTATCTAGGTTGTATCGCTAACACAGGATGCCACAACGGAAGCTTAATTCCTCATGTTCGCGCGATTTAGTTGTCCAATAGTTCTATTCTCTGCTATGAACTGAGTTGTCAATGATATCTAAACTGAGCTGTCAATGATATGTTAGTGGTATTAATTTGGTGTTGCATTGATGGTTTTACATAAACTTGGTGCAACTCTAAAATGCTGATTTGGTCGACTAACCCTTTTATTCTTGTACACAGCTGAACTCTTAGAAATACCTTGTCAGTGCAATGGTCCTTGTCCTAGTGTTTGATTTCCCTTTAAAACAAAACTTCACCTAGATAGCTAGCACTAAGCAACAGTACGGTGTGTACGTGCATGCATGAGAATTAAAATTTTGCAGCAGCAATCCATGTCCTTTTGTAGGCACTCCTCACCAGGCCAACCACAGTTCCAGCCGAAATAACCTTTACCCCTTGAAGCTTTGAGTCAGCTTGAACCTAAGCGTGAAAATTGTTGGCCAACGTCCCGGACGATTGATCAGGTGATCACTTCTTTCTTCCTGGATACCATGCATCACGTCCACACATGGAGGTGGGTTTCCAAGCCATGCTTCTGGTGCTGCCAGCACATACATGCATAATCTCTAACACTAAATAAATCATAGCTCCTTTATGATTGAGTTTGGTCTTTTTGTGGGTCTTTTATTTTTATTTTTTGTGGGTCTTCTAATGCACTGCCACTACCACTTTTAGTTAGCACATGGTAGTGATAATGCATAAACAAGTCAAGTGCCATCTTGCCGCTAGGTTAAGTACTCTAGTCTTTATTGTATACAACAATTAAAAACTTAAACATTGGAGATTAGCTAAATCCAAACAACTAAAATACAATTATCTTCACCTACCTAACATTTAATTAATAGCCCCACAATCTGGGTTACTGCAAAATAAATGCGTGTGTGATTTACTACATGTGTTGTGTTAAGAGCAGTAAATCGCACCTTAAACATTTGGAAATTTTCGGATGGTGCACACTTAGTTGATCAAGTGTTTGTGCCAATAAAGCTAGGAAACGCAGCCGAGAAAGTGGGATATTGTTGGCAGTGTGGTGGGAAGTAGACGGCTGGATGAAGCGATGATAAGAAACCAAGATAAGGCCTCGTGATGTCGAAAATACGTTGGTGAACCTGGGAGCAAGTGCACCCTATATTAAAAAAAATAGTAATTTAGAAAAAGGTCAAAAAAATTCAAATCTTTTTGGGAATCAAAGATGGGAATCAAAAAAATTAGTAATTTCTATAGTTTCTCTCTGCCGTAGCTTTTCCAAACAAAAACAATAAGCTAGCTTATGTATAAGCAGCAGCCCAAAAGAAGTGTGCCTAAGAGGATTATCTCATGGTGGTACCTAGTGAAGCAACTTAATTGCATATGAGAGTGCTCATAATTATAATTAGGACAACTATCATGCAACAAAGTGTAATGAGCGAGATCAATTTCTAAGAACATAAAAATATAATACATGACATGTCGGGGTACATACAATTGCACCACGAGATGGGTTTCATATGTTGACACGATCCAGGAGGACCCACGGTGGCAAGATAGCACATAGAATAACGGACCTCTCACCGCCGTTTCATGCATAAAATAATGATGTGCAACGAGATAAAGGCCCCTGAACAACACATGGATTGATGTGTAATAATCTATTCATCAGGCCCTAAAAGTCTCAAAACTTCTGATTAGGAGAATATGGCGACTTTTTGGTTGATTTCAAGTAGTGGCCACGAAACAAATTCTCCCAATATGGTAAAATGACAAGATATCTAAAAGTACAATTCAAGAAAAATATTTTTCCTAAGAACCTTCTAATGCCACCAAAACCGCCTCGATCGGTAGCATGTATGTAGAAGCTACGACTATTCGAAAACACTAATTACCTGCAAAAATTTGGGTTGGAAACTGTCGAATGCATGTGTGTTATAACCATGTCTGAATTGGGCGGGAAAACTGACAAAGCAAAAAAAAGTTGAGTTGGATTTAAAATGCCAACACAAGAAAATACGGGTGGGAAAATGCCAAACGGTAACGATGTGATATAGCCACCTGGAAAAGACAGGAAAACTATGAAATCATCTGATAACCTGGAAGACATGCACCTTTCACACCCATTTAGGATGTCCTTAGAGCATCGCTTTTTCTTTTTTGCTTCACTCCCATCAAAATTCACATCATGCGAGAAGATGATGTCTTTGTTTCCCTCAACTTTCTAAGGAGAATGGAGTCCAAAATGAGCCATCGAGAATGTGGATCATAGAGCTTGAGGCGCGCCGCGTTCCCCTTCTAGGCGCCATCATATTCATGCTTGACACTGCATCCTGGAGAGATGATAGTAAGTTGATCCGAAATATGAACATCCAACATACAGAAGAGGCTATCCAACATACACTTTTCCCAGTTAACCTAAACAACTTCAACTCAAAAGCAACAATACTGAAACGACATGTCTTGGCATCTTGTGGTACTTCTCCAGGAACATAAGGTGGTTGTGGATGAAATGCTCCTCCTCCTTGCTTTGCATCAAGGACATGTATACAAATGAGAATTCACATAACCAGTTAAGGACACATGAGATGACACAAGCATATGAACTCACAACGTGAAGTCCGTGTTGGTACACGGTGGGCACATCCTTGCCCATCCTATATTTATCGACATGACCAACGGGAAGTTGTCTAGGATCCTATGAGCACTAGCTAGCTCATAGGCCCATACATGGATCATGTACAACCGTGGTGACGTTCTCGCATGACCAAATATGTCACATGCCAATTAATTGTACTTTGGATCGGGATACGTGCATGCATACATGGGCACATGCTACATGAACCAAAGGTATCTATCATATGCCTCAAAATGATGTATGTTATTTTTCTCGGGGCCCACAAGTTCGACTAGACCAAAAAGTGGCATTTTTTCAAAATTGATGCCGCTTTTAGGAATCAAGGAATGGGTTATGCATTCCCTATGACTCCACCTGCCTATCTTGTTTCAATGTCGTTATTTTATCCTCGAGCGTCCTCGGGGACCATATTTTGTTCCCATGGATGGTGACCGCCTATCATTGCATGTGACATTATTCTGACGTGTCCTTCTTTCTTGCATGAAGGTAGCTAGCTACTCACTGTGACTCTATGAGCCCATTTCAAGTCGCATGCGACAATATCACATCAACGTGATTTCATGTGTCATCCACGGCCACCCACCGCCCGCCCGCCCGCACCAGCCACGCGCCGCTGCGTGCCGGCCCCGTCCCGCCCTGCCCCGCCATGCGCCGCCCCGAGCTTGCCCTGACGCCATGCGTCGGTCCTGTCCCGCCCCGCCATGCGCCGCCCCGAGCTCGCCCGGCCCCGTCCCGGGCCGCCCTGCGCCACCACGAGCTCGCCCCACCCTCGCCGGCCCACGCCGCTGCGAGCTCGCCACCCACAAGATCGCGCCGCCCCACGCCAGCGACGAATTTGGCTAGATTTCGGCGACTGTACCGGCGGAAGCAGTTGGTCTCATCTGAAATTTCAACGCGCCACGAATAGAGTTTGGTGTTCAGTTCATCCTTTCAACCCCTACAAATACATGTCGAGTTGGGTTTTCGGTCTCGGCCTGAAAACTCTTTTTCGGTTTTGGCTCGTTTACGGTGACTGATCTGCGCCATTTTCTGAACTGGACCCGTAAATCGGTAGTTATTATTCGGTTTTATCTAGTTTACGGGCTCTGCTAGAGATGCTCTTACTCGCTGAGCCTCCTCATCATCTTCCGTCCCACGAGAAAACATTCGTAGCCTTCTCCTCACTTCCCATGGAGACCTGCTTCTCAACCTACGACCCACTCCTATAACCCCATAATGAGTGTGACGACAGCGCATTCGACAGACCGCTGCGGCCTTTTCGACTCGAACCCGACTGAACTTGCTGTCGAGTAGTACATGTCGGATACGTACGTCATCGGCTCTGAAGATGTCTCGGACCCAGTGCCCTTCAGCAGCGCCCATCTGTACGTGGAAGACACGTACGCAAATGATGGCATGCTCGAAGCTACCGATGACGGTGTGGGAGACGGCGCCATCGACGGCGCTCGTGACCAAGTCCTCCGCGTAAGTAAGACAATTACTGTGGCCAATTGAAGGTACAACAATTAGTGAAGATCACTGAAAGTAGAACAAAGTACTCATCATGGCGTGGCCTTGCAATTGCAGCGAGGAACCTTACTTTTTCAATATAGTGCTTGCTTTTGCACGTCCTCGATCCTCGTCAAGATCGATGTAATATTTTTTGTCATCTCCTAGGCTGATAGAACCAATTTTCATCTATATGGACGATGTTGTGCACGCTCATGAGACAAGCTACAATTGGCAAGCATGGAGAGACAACAGAGAACACGGGCCTTCATGTAAGCTTCAGTCAATGCCGGATTGATGTCATTTATGTGTCGACAGAACTTTCCCGCACTTTCCCATCTGAGCACCCATACCGCCTTTGTCACTCCATAGCTCAACCTGCCCAAAGTTGTCCTCTCCAAAATAATCGCGAATACAGTCCTTTGCTACGCTCTGGTCCAGTGGGTTTGGAGCGGCGGACTGGTTGATCTGCAATTACTAGTCCGACAACACAACATGTTACAACCTGCAAAAAAAAAAATGTTACTAAAGACCAAAAAATCAATGGAAACTAATCAACAACTACCGCTCCTACTCCTACAATCAAGGAAACGTCAAAATCTACTCGTACAAATTTATGAAACAACTACCTACAGAGTGGCAAGACTAAATCCATCCAAAAATTATGGCAAATAGCAAACGGAAAGCAGAAAATTAGTGGTCGCCTTACTGTATGGCCGGTGTTCCCATGTCCCACGTTGTGGTGCCTGTTTTCTCTGGCTTCGTCGTGCTCCTGGCCAGAGCTGCGTCCTGCTCCAGCATGCCCACGATGGTCGAAGCAGTCTCTGACTTGACCGAGGCCGGCGAGACCAAGGCCGGCGAAGCCTCGGCCGACCATTCCCAGTCCGCTCATATGTCGAACCCGACCGTGGCTGTCGGCACCGCGCGCACGTCCACCTCGACCACGTTGGCCGGAGCCGCTGCCACGTCGCACCTCCCTTGCCGCGCCTGGAGATACACCGCGGCTAGCTCCAACGAGGGTGTCGCCAACGTCTGCATGCCCGTCTCCCGCACCTCCAGCATCTTTGTCCGTATCGGAATCATCTCGTCTTCCTCGTCGAAACTGCTATCCACCATAACGTTTGCAAGGAATGAAACCAGGGACAAATAAAAATCATCGCTAGGTTGCAAGAAATTGGTTGAAACTCTATCATGTTACAACCTCCAATGGCGTTCACCCACAAATTTAGGTCTTCCACAGGACCGCAGTACTCCTCGATCTATCCCGTCCCAGTCGATTGGTGTTGCTGGTGTGGATGATTCAAATAGAAGTTCTCCGTCAGAGAGAGGAAGAAGAGAATGCGAGTACTAGCCGAGTGATTTGAGCGGCACCTTCGGACAGTTTGAATCCAGCGCCAAAGTTTCAAAACCTTTTGTTTCTGGCTCCCAAATCCTTGTCTAATAGCGACTTTGGAGAGCTCAAGGCCAATGCCTAATGGATGCCAGTGCATGCGCCATGCAACGAGTGGGTTATCACAATCGACAAAGCAATGCAAAAGAGAGAGCACGAGAGATACAGACAATATTCAGGTATACTTTTAGATATGCAAGGAGAGTGTTTTGGTCCAAATCACACAAATCTCAAGCTGAATATTAATCCACGAGAATTTTCTGCTGCACCACCCAGAGCCACCGGCTGTCACAAGCTAGCTAGCCCACGTCCGCGCATGTGCAGGTCGATCTGACAGCCACTTCATGCTCAGCACACTACCCTGATCGATTCTGGCCCATTTGGAGGGAAAAGTGGCAGTTAATTAGTCCGATTCTCAGGAAATTTTGGCATAATTTCACCTATTTTGGGGATGATCAGATCACAATACAAACAGTAATTAATAAAAGTTCAACAGCACAGCCCAACTCCATCACGAATCTCAAGCATCATCGAGCATCACGAATCTCAAGCATCACCGTGCATCACGAATCTCGAGCATCACAAGCACGATATTACATTGTCGACTACCACCCAACATTCCAGATGTGGAGTCACAAATAACAGTCCACAACCAATACAACCCAGGTATTCAATTGGTTTGGCAAGCAAGAGGAGTTCAGCTTTCCCTTCCTGTTCTTTCCCACTCCAGGCCTCCATATATGATGCTACCAGCCTTGTAAAACTTGCATCTGAGAAACATCAATAAAATCAGTACTACAGGAAAGGAATTTTATCACAAGTGCAAGTGAATTTAAAAGCAATCAAGATAAATGATAGGTCTAACCAATCTTTGATACTACCTCTGTCCATAAAAGGATGTCGCAAGTTTATCTAAATTTGGATGCATAGACACTTTCAGTGTGTAGATACATCCGAATTTAGATAAATCTCCGACATCCTTTTATGGACGGAAGGAGTAGAATTTATCTCATACATACAATGCACTTACGCATAGACATTTGCTAGAAATGAAAATGGACATGTAAATCTGATCCTTGCAACCATAAAGATAACCAAGATGTCACAATTGCATCAAAGCAACTAATATAAACATGCGGATGTACATGTACAGTGCAAAGGAACAGGCTGTGATTTGATTTACTCAATCCAAAACATCAACCAAAGAATTAACTTACAACAGCACTTAATAATGCCATGACCAAGTTACTGATCAAATAGCCAACACAGGTGGACCTAAACACTGACGTCATTGGCTACATTGGAACCAGTAACTCACCTAAACACATGGAGTCAAAGAAGAAGAAGGACATCACGGTGGAGAGGTCACCATCAAAGAAGGCAAGGGCCGCAGGCCTTAGTGGACGCCAGTAGCAGCTCCAGTGGACAGCACCACCAACACACTTCATCTTGGTCTTCTCGTGTCTAAAGACCCTGCAAAGAGAATTGGGCAACAACCATGAGAACATGTTTGGCGGTCTCGCATTCAGCAAAGTACGGAAGAAAAGAGATCAAGTATCCAACCTTCCTCTAACATGGCCACTTATCTCATGTGCCTTCGCGCTGTATCCAGAGTCCGCATCACCCTGTGTGGAGAAGTAAAAGTCAAACAAGCAAGTTTATGGACGGAAGGAGTAGAATTTATCTCATACATAAAATGCACTTCACATATACATTTGCTAGAAATGAACATGGACATGGACATGGACATGTGAATCCAATGCTTGCAACAACAAAGATAACCAAAGATGTCACAATTGCATCAAAGTAACTAATATAAACAGATGGACATGTACATTGAAAGGAAAACATGCTGTTATTTGATGCACTCCTTAATCCAGGACATCAACCACAGAATTAACTTAAGACAGTACCTATTAGTGCCATGACCAAGTACAAGTTAAACATCAAACACAGCTGGACCTAAACAGTGACGTCATTGGCTCAATTGGAACCAGAAACTTACCGCCGAAACACATGGAGTCGAAGAAGAAGACCATCACGGCAGGAGAGGTCACAGTCGAAGAAGGAAAGGGCAGCAGGCCTTAGTGGACGCCGGCAGCAGCTCCAGTGGACAGCCACCAACACACTTCATCTTGGTATTCTCGTGTCTAAAGCCCCTGCAAAGAGAATTTGGCAACAACCATGAGAACATGTTTGGTGGTCTCGCATTCAGCAAAGTAAGGAAAGAGATCAAGTATCCAACCTTCCTCTAACTTGGCCAATTTTCTCATGTGCCTTCGCACCGTACCCAGAGTCCGCATCATCCTGTGAGGAGTATAAGTCGAACAAGCAAGTTTAACATCATTGAGAAATGTTCAAACTACCCCAGCATATGATCATTAATAAACATCAAACAGATAGCTACTAACAGCAATTCCCTTGGTACAGTATGAATTATCCAGCAGTCTTTCATCAGCAAATCTAACAGCATCCGGCTACACCCAATGGAATCCAACCACAGTTTTAGGCTGCAGAGAATGACCATGAGAGGAATAGTAAGGATTTTGCTAATTCTCGGAATGTACATACTCATTATTTTCGAAATGCAGAAGAATCCTCATGAGAATTAGGTGCTCAAAAGATTTCATGGAAAATGTGGGTGTACAGCTACATACCCCACCAGCAGATCGACAAATTGGTCTCACCTGCTGGCAGTGGCGAGGATCAACAGGAAGAAGAGTATGAGGCCGCGTGAGGAAGCCATGGGCCGGGAGCATAATAGTCCGTGTTGAGGCTAAGGTCGGCTGGCCAACCAGGGAGTGGCGGTGGCGATGAGCTCCTTTTATGTCAACCTCGAAGCTTTATTGTACCTTCAAATATTTCATATGTGAAATCCGAGTTAGGCTACAATGTGCTGATCACACGAGAGAAGTAAAAACAAAAAAAGTATACCAGTACTTATACACACCTGATTTCGAACATCAGAACTAGAGGAAGAAGAATCAAATGTTATTGAAAGCCTCTTGGTACCAAAACAGCCAGCGCTTCCAACCTGTGTAGGTTAATATGTTAGCCAGATCTAATAATAACATTAAGCACAACTCGTAGGGGAAAGTTATAATTACCCGGTCAGCAGAATCAGGCATGTCAAAGTTTATGACAATATATGCGCCTACATCTGGCTGTCACTCACAAGACTAGTCGCCATCTTGGTGTCAGATATCTACAGGCAAAATAGAAATGTCAGTACAGTAATCACAAAGTAAGGACATCTGACCAAATAAGCAACCACTCAAAATTTAAACCATCATCAGGGCAAACTAGAAACGCTAATAGCAGCTATATATACCATATTCTAAATTGCCCCAGAATCAACTAGACAGTCCATATAATGGAAATATAAACTAGAACAAAAGGTGAACCTGAATCAAGCTAGGTAGGAGCTACACTACACGAACGAGGAGCGCAGAATGGCCACAGCTGTGGCACCACGGAGAATGTAGGAGGGAAACTGAGGATGCTCACCGGAGAGTGGGGGTGTTTGTACATCACCACCGCACCACCAATGTTGTGGCAGTCTCTCTACCAACGAGGTAGTTTTAGTCCAACAGAAGTTGCATGGCCAGAATGGCCAGGTCACACCGGACCGAATCGCCGACAGGTGCTGTAAGCGGCCAGGACTTGGATGCTGCATAAATACATACACAAGGATTTGAGCCACAGAGTTGGTGCTACCAGGCACAAGGGAGCAGATGATGCAGTAAGACAAGGAACATTTCTGTGTATAGTAGTAGCAGCAGCAGCAATGGATGTGTGCTTGTCCTCTGTATGTTCACTTACATGGTTTGTTGCGGAGGTGGGATTCAGCTGGGCTTGGCGTGTTCCAGTGAGCTAACCTGAAGAGAAAAGTAGACCCGGATTAGAAAGCAAAACAGGGTTGTATCTCGGCTTGCTCGAGTGAGCGGCGAGGTAGTTGATGTGAGGTGCGAACCTAGCCTAGAATCGCCTGCGAGGTGGTGCTGGACAGCAGAGTAACATTGGCGGAGCCAGGACGGGCAGGTCACACCAGACCAAATCGGCGACGGGTGGGAGCAGAGCAGCCGTAGGCGGCCAGGTCAGGCAAGGCCAGGTCAACGAATGCTGCATAAATAAAAACACAAGGATTTCATCTTGTGAGTTGGTGCTGCTATATTTATATATATGCACAAGGGAGCAGATGATGCAGTAACAGAAAGGAAGGAAGATTAGTGGGAGGCATCGCCAAGGATGTCCCATCTGGCAATGTGAAAGTGGGCACGCTGTGTGTGAACATTCAGTTGGGTGTGCAGGTATAGTGTGGTGGCAGGTTACGAGTAATAGTAGTAGTTAAGGAAAAGGAAATTGGATCCCACGAACGAAGGATCGAGCCTAGTTGGAACACTCATCGAGAGTCCCAAATCGAACAAGACATGGGTGCGTCTCGAAAAGAAATTGAAGCGTGGATGGAGCAAAGCAGAATTGCAACAAGCTAGTACGCACGTACGGGTGAGATCAAGGGTAGCTAGGGTGTAAGGGGCGAAGAAAAGCCGCACCTTTGGCGTGGATGGACGACGTGGTCGAGGTCGTCGTGCTCCGGGATGGCCAGGCCGTCGTCCCCGCCCGCCCGCGTGGTCCTGCGTCGTGTGGCAGACAGGTGGACGCTCCGGACGGTGAGGTCAGCGCGGACGGCTCGATGGCGTCGACCTTGGAGGCGTCGATTTATGCGGGTGCTGCATCGAGCCGGCAGGCCGTGGAGGTGGAGACGCCCCCGGATCTGGCATCTTCTGGTGGCGGCGACGTCTACGCGCTTGATGCGACGCAGGTGGGCAAGCTCGACGGAGCGCCGCGCATGGATGCACGCGCCGCGCCGGCGAGTAAGCCCGCCGCGACGCCTGTTGGTGTTGGGTGGTTCCGCCGCCGCCGCCGCATTCGGGGGTGGGGAGGGGTTAGGGTTTTGGTTTGGTTGGGACGAAATGGGGTTCGGGGAGTGGGTTCGGTTTGGGCTTGCGCGGCTGGCGGGTGCGGCCCGCGCGCGAAAGACGAAAGACGAAAAGTCGTGATTCACTGGCAACGTGCAGCTAGGCACCCACAAGAAGCACCGTCAGTCATGTGGCCGGAGATGAAGGCGTGGGCCTCCATGGCCGACAACGACCCGCTGAAGCGTGGGCCTCCAGAGAGCTGTATGAATTTAGTGCAAGGTACGTACACACACGTACATCTCGGGTGCCACACAAAACCATCCATGACATGCTAGCCATTCAAGTTCTTCTACTCGATCTTGACGGAGGAGTAGATGAGCCTGGTGAACCAGAAGCAGGCGCAGAAGCCGACGGTCCCGGTGAGCACGAAGAAGGCGTAGGAGGCGATGAGCATGTACCCGAAGTAGAGCACGCCCGAGACGGCCCTAGTGATGTCCAGCTTGGTGAAGAAGTAGAAGCCGGCGTAGAGGAAGAGGTACACCGCCGAGGACCCCGCCGTCAGGTAGGACCTCCACCACCACCGGTAGTCCTCGCCGCACAGCTGGAAGTAGCAGAGCACCACGGTGATCTCGGCGCGGTGAGCACCGGGATCACGAACACCGAGGAACAGGAAGCCGAAGATGTAGTAGAACCGGGTGGAGCCGGATGGAGGTGAGGATGAAGAAGAGCTCGATGAAGACCGCCCGAAGGGGAGCACGCCGCCGAGCAAGCACCGTCACGGCTGGGTGCATGTACCACGGCTGCGCCGGGATCGGCCGCGGGATCTTGTTCGTCCGCACCGGGTCCTCCATGGCTGGGTGCTTCTTGAACCCGTGGTAGCTCCCGATGAAGACCAGCGGCACGGAGATGCCAAACCAGAGCGAGCACCGGCGCGGTCATGGTGGTGAACGGCACCGCGCCGGAAGACCTCTCGCCCCATATGAGCGCGTTCGGGACGAAGAAGATGGCGAACACGATCCCGGGGAACATCGTGGCCGTCTTCAAGGTGACCTTCTTCCGATCTGACCCCTTGAACACCTTGTAGAGGCGCGCCGAGGAGTACCCCGCGAGCAACCCCATGAAGACCCACGATAGGAGCATGGCCGTCATGAGCCCTCCCCGGTTCGACGGCGAGAGGATGCCGAGGATGGCGAAGAGCAGGGTGACAAGCAGCATCCCGAGGAACCGGACGCCCGTGCCGACGTACACGCATAGAAGCTCGCATTTGCAGGGGGCCCGAAGACGTCGGCATGTACAAGCTTCCACCCGGTCTCCTCCTGCGCATCCTCCTCCACGTCCAGCTGGTTGTACTTGGTGATGTCCCGGTACAGCGTCCGCGAGCATGATCATGGCCACCATCCCGGACAGGAAGAGCACGACCATCAGCGAGTTGACGATGGAGAACCAGTGGATCTGGTCGTCCGTCATCAGGAGGTAGCTGTCCCAGCGCGACGACCACTTGATATCGCTTTCCTGGAGGATTCACCATCCCAAGATAAGCTTGAGCAGAAACTGAACAACATGTGAGGTGCAGAACAGGTACCTCAAAATTCACGTCATATGAGAAGATGATGTCCTTGTTGGCCTCTACTTCCTGAGGAGAATCCGAGTCCAAAACGAGCTGCCGAGAATGCGGATCACAGGTCTTGAGGCGCGTCGCGTTCCCCTTCCAGTTGCCATGATATTCGTGCTTGACGCTGCATCATCCAGCCAGTAGAGACGACAGTAAGCTGATCCGAAATCGCAAGAACAAAGATGTTGTCGAAGATGCACTTTTCGGACATCCAGTTAACCTGAACGGCTTGACCTCAAAGGCGACGATCCTAGCAAAATCCGTCTCGGCATCCCTGTGGTACTTCACCAGGAACGTCAAGTGGTTGTGGATGAAATGCTTCTCCTCCTTGCTCTGCCACAAGGATATGTACCCAAATGAAATTCACATATGCACAAGCAAATACACACGGCATCTGAACTCACCCCGGAGTATGCGGCCCTTGATGCCGACGTGCACGCCGTGCTGGTAGACGGTGGGCGCATCCTTGTCCATCCTCGTGATCGGCACGACCAGCGGGAGGTTGTCGAGGATCCTGCGAGCAGTTTACATGTATGCAATCAGTGAAACTGTGATTAATTTCCTGAACAGTCTGTCGACCTTGATTTATTCATATATATGCATGTAATTTTAGTATCTAACATGTTGATGCGGTAGTCGTCGTCGATCTTCTCCTTGACGTCTTTTGCCCCTTCCTGGGTGAAGGCGGTCTTGCAGACGATCTGGCACATCCTGGGCTCCCTCATCTCGAACTACAAACGGTACACCATACAACCCCATCATATTCGGAATCGGAATGTTTTCAAAGTATCACGGAACCGAGCAAAGCGTGATGAATATTCGGAGCATCGGAGAAGCAGAGCAAAGCGTGATGAATATTCAGAGCATAACATAACCAGAGCAAAGCGTGATTTGGTACTGACGACGTAAGGGGTGTTCTCGATACGGTCGCCGCGGAGGAGCTCGCCGAGGTTCTCGGCGCTGTCGACGATGGCGTGGGGCCGGCAGAAGGGGAGCGAGTAGTAGGAGTAGGGCAGCTGCGTCTTGGTGGAGCTCAGCTGGCTCACCTTCACGGCCAGCTTGTCCTTCTGCAATCAGTTAAAACTCGCCGCCGTTAAACCACACGCACGTCAGTCGGGATCAAGAATCACACAGGACGACTGGATGGTGTGTGCTGCTACTACTAATACGGAGACGTACCGTGAGGAAGTCGGCGGGGGCGACGCCGGGGAGGTAAAACCCACGGGCAGACGTCGCAGCGCCGGCGAGGAGGAGGACGGCGAAGAGGAGAAGGACTGCCGGCTGTGTCGCCATGGTAGCTTGCATCTGACTCTGAGCCTGCGTACGAAGCAAGGGAGAAGAGAGCAGGCCAAGATGGGCAGCGTCAGCGAGCGAAGTCGTCGCCGGCAGCGGACGCGGCTGGCGTTTGCTTGGATTTGACGGGTGTTCTCGGGGAGTTCGCTTGTCTGGCGTGATGCCGGCAGGTGGGCTCGCGCCGCGGAGCAGTTTGGGGGTGCGGGTTTTGCCTCGCATACCTGGCGCCGTGGACCGCGGGCCCACGGAATCGCGAGTTCTGGACTAGCGTCAAACATGGTGTTGTGTTCAGAGGTTGGTCAAATTCGGCAGATTTTGGTGAGATTTTGTGTACTCCGTACTCATTTCTGGTATCCTTCAATTTGAGGTACGGGCTTCATTCATATCTGGATTTGAGGTAGTACTTGCTTTGTTCACGTCTGGAAATTAAGGGGGTAGCGACTGGCAGCGAACTTGCTAGTGCAAGTCGTGAGTTGTCTGCGGCCGGTGAGTGGAGGCACGAGCGTGTCGCTAGCTGCGCGCCGCTCCACGGACACTCGCCTTGTGCCATGACATCTGTGACTTGTCCAAAAGATGCAGAAACGGGACAACTGGACAACTTGACAAATGGAACAACAAAAAATGATTTCTTTTGACTCTTTCTCCTTATTAAACATCTAGTTTTAATTATCTCATTATGATACTGTCTTGGCTGGATGTAATTGGTATCTTCACGATATTAATATAATTCTTTTGTCAAAAAATCTCACTTATCTAATTTGTCACATTTCTGCACCCATGGATATCAGGTCACCGTTATTACCGCTTTGCTTAATCGAGTTGAAAATATGCTTGAAGCCTCAAATTTGCCAATTGCAACTTGGTTCTTTTAAGGTACAAATCAAATCTCTAACAAAGTGAGAAAATAATTTTCTACATGGGTGCGTCGCACCATCTCACTCCTAGAGACCCACCTTGAATGCGACGCATCATCATCTTGCACGGATCTCAAAGTTCTCTCTTATCCCTTTGTAGGTGTTACCGGTACTGGTAAATGTTCGTCTATGAGCAAGCGAGAAAACTCATCGCATCGGCGTTTCCAACTTCTGGCGATAATGATCTCATTTTCTATCTTCGTTGCCCTAGCCACCAAGTGGTAGCAAACAGGAAAACCGGCAATATACCCATGGTAACCAGGTGGCAGTGACGGGGAAGCAACCGATTAAGTCTCACCCTGTGCGGTTGAAGCACCTTTATCCAAGCTATCTCATGACCAGGTAATGCTTCAAAAATTCCATTGATTAAACGACTTGGTGGAGCTAGCTAATGTCAAAGGGGGCAAAATGGAAAATATGAAAGGCTCAAGGCAAATGATTCTAGTTTGCCCCAGGTAAGTCAAAAAAATGTCCTTGAATTAATTTTCCAAGCATGGGGAAGGGGCACCCCTCCCCACACCACACCAGGCACGAATCATACATACCACATATGTTATTGTTTCCGTGTGTATCATTTGTTATCTTACGAATGCATTTTATTTCATCACTTTAGATTTACTAGTTCGGACATCTAACTTAAAAGTTCACAATTTTGTGTATGTTTTAAGTTTTCAACACCGATAAAGGGATTTTAAAATAAAGGCCACGAGTGGATAAACATCAGCTCAACCATGTCTTGCACTAGAGGAAAAGTAACCAACATTGAAACTTGAACAGTCACCGGATATCCATGGGTACTTAGGATCGGTAGGGAATTGATAAAGCGGTGAGGAGCAAGCATACCATCCGAAACTATCCATTTGAGAGAAATAACATTGGGGTAATGTTAAAATGTTTGTCTCCATATTCGAGAGACATTTTTAATATTGGAGTCTAGCTAATGGAAATCAAGAACTAGTCTTGATCTCCAAATGGTGATTAGAGGGAATTTATTCATCTTAAGCAACATTAGGGACAAATGGGATCATGCAAGGGACTTGGGTCATTTGGATCATAAGGCATCAATTAAGGAGGCAACCAGGGACAAAGGGAAACATTTGATGATCCATTATCATAGGCAACAAAGCAGCAATCTTTTTCCCCTCTAATCTAGCTAGAGTCCTTAAAAGAAATTCTACTTAAAATGAAGTAGCTCTCTGTTGGTATTGATTACCAACAAGAACTCAAGCCACTACTTGATCTTACTAATTCAAAGCGAGGACCGGTGCACGGGACCGGTGCTGATGTTGCCATCATCTCTGCCCCCAAGAACTCTCTCATGTTCTCTCTCACATGCCATGCCGGCTTGGACTATAAATTGCTGCCAATGCAATACAAGAGGCTCATCATCCACATGATTCATCATCATAGGCAGAGCATAGAAATAATATATAGCTAACAGCAGAGTAAAACAAAAAGAATGTTGGACTGTTGTTATACATGATGAGCACAACAGCATCCAGATCAAGCACAACATCTCCTCTCTGTAATTTTGTCCAGAGCAGCATCAACATCTAGAGCACAACAGCAGCACAACAGCATCCAGATCGAGCACAACAGCATCCGAGCACAACGAAGCACATCCGGAGTAGGGGTAGAGGAAGAGGGAGGGGAGGGGAGAGGTGGAGCTCACCGAGCGATACGGGTGGAGGAGGAGGTTGACGACGACGGCGAGGGGTGGAGGAGGAGGAGAGAGCTCGGCGGTGATACGTCTCCAACGTATCTATAATTTCTTATGTTCCATGCTAGTTTTATGACAATACCTACATGTTTTATTGGTACTTTATATCATTTTGATGCATTTTCCGGTACTAACCTATTAACAAGATGCCGAAGCGCCAGTTCTGTTTTCTGCTGTTTTTGGTTTCAGAAATCCTACACATGAAATATTCTCGGAATTGGACGAAACAAAAGCCCATGGCCCTATTTTCCATGGAGGATTCCAGAACATCGAAGAAGAGTCGGAGGCGGCCAGCAGGGGGCCCACCCCATAGGGCGGCGCGGCACCGGCCCCCTGCCAGCGCCCGGATGTGGGGAGGGAGCCTCCGGCTCCCCCAACGCTGCCTCTTCGCCTATATATTCCTTCGTATCGGAAAACCCTGAGTACCGAAAGCCAAAATACGAGAAAAGTTCCCATAGACGCCGCCGCCGTCAACCCCATCTCGGGGGTTCCGAAGATCGCCTCCGGCGTCTCTGCCGAGAGGGGAATCATCACCGGAGGGCTCTACATCACCATGCCCACCCTCCCGGACTGATGCGTGAGTAGTTTATCCTTGGACTATGGGTCCATAGCGGTAGCTAGATGGTTGTCTTCTCCTATTGTGCCATCATGTTTAGATCTTGTGAGCTCCCTATCATGATGAAAAAAATCTATTTGTAATGCTACATGTTGTGTTTGTTGGGATCCGATGAATATGGAATACTATGTCAAGTTGATTATCGATCTATCATATATGTGTTGTTTATGATCTTGCATGCTCTCCGTTGCTAGTAGAGGCTCTAGGCCAAATTGATACTTGTAACTCCAAGAGGGAGTATTTATGCTAGATAGTGGGTTCATGCCTCCATTGAATGCGGGACAGGTGACGAGAAAGTTCTAAGGTTATGGATGTGTTGTTGCCACTAGGGATAAAACATCAATGCTTTGTCTAAGGATATTTGTATTGTTTACATTACGCACGGTACTTAATGCAATTATACGTTGTTTGCAACTTAATACTGGAAGGGATGCGGATGCTAACCCGAAGGTGGACTTTTTAGGCATAGATGCATCGCTGGATAGCGGTCTACGTTCTTTGTGGTAATGCCCTAAGTAAATCTCATAGTAGTCATCATGATATGTATGTGCATTGTTATGCCCTCTCTATTTGTCAATTGCCCAACTGTAATTTGTTCACCCAACATGTTATTTATCTTATTGGAGAGACACCACTAGTGAACTATGGACCCCGGTCCATTATTTTACATCTGAAATACAACCTACTGCAATCATTGCTCTCTGTTGTTCTTTGCAAGAAAACATCATTCTCCACACGATACGTTTAATCCTTTGTTTTCAGGCAAGCCTGGTGAGATTGACAACCTCATTTGTTAAGTTGGGGCAAAGTATCTTGATTGTGTTGTGCGGGTTCCACGTTGGCGCCGGAATCCCTGGTGTTGCGCCACACTACACTCCTTCACCAACAACCTTCACGTGGACTTCATCTCCCTCTTTGGTTCGATAAACTTTGGTTTCTTGCGAGGAAAACTCGGCTGCTTGTACGCATCATACCTTCCTCTTGGGGTTCCCAACGGACGTGTGCTTTACCGTCACAAGCAGCTGCTTTTTTGGTGCCGTTACTGGGTAAGAATCAACACTCCATCAAGCTCAGTCACGCGCCATCAGGCGGCTCCTCCTCCTTGAAGCGGAGCCGGCCCCTCCTCCTTGATGCGGTAGCCCCTCCTCCTCCACACCGCAGCAGCTTGTGCTGCTGGTGGCGGGGATGGGTGGAGCGTGGCGGCATGCGGCCCTCGCGGAGGAAGGCGACGGCAGCGCTCACCATGGAAGGCGGCGGCGCGGCGGTAGGTAGAGGAAGAGGGGTGGAGAAGGAAGGCGTACGGGCGGGGGAGGGGGTACAGTATGATATAAAAGGCGATATTTCTGTGACGCACCAGCACAAGTGCGCCACAGAATGAATTATTTTTGTGGCGCACCAGAACAAGTGCGCCACGGAAACACTTATTTCTGTGGCGCACACAGTCCTATGCACCACAGAAATAACGACACCAATTATTGGTGGTGGAAGGATGTGGGCCCCACCTTATTTCTATGGTGCATGGTCTTGTAGTGCGCCACAAAAATAAGCTATTTCTGTGGCGCACCGTGCACAGTGCGCCGAGAAAATAACTTTTTTGTGGCGCATTTTTTGGTGGTGCGTCATAGAACTAAGATCTCACCTATAAGGCTTTTCCTACTAGTGTGGGTGGCAAACATCCGTAGTCAATAATAACTGACGAAGATGCAGCTATGCAAAAATGGATAAAAAGATCTTTCTGAAGACTATCCACAGATCATGCGTTTTCCATGTGATAAGTAAGGCAGAGGACATCCTTCACCCGACCTTTCGAGCAAATGAAGGTCTTTATGAGGAATTCTATGACGTAATAAACCACTCATTAACGAACACGAGTTTGAGATGTTGTGGCAACAAATGATTGACAAGTACCGGTGGGAAACATAAAGAACTTCCAAGACTTATGGGCTTTGATACGTCTCCGACATATCGATAATTTCTTATGTTCCATGCCACATTATTGATGATATCTACATGTTTTATGCATACTTTATGTCATATTTATGCATTTTCCGGCACTAACCTATGAACGAGATGCCGAAGAGCCAGTTGTTGTTTTCTCCTGTTTTTGGTTTCAGAAATCCTACAAAGGAAATATTCTCGGAATTGGACGAAATCAACGCCCAGGGGCCTATTTTGCCACGAAGCTTCCAGAAGACCGAAAGGGAAACGAAGTGAGGCGACGAGGCGGCGACACGCCAGGGCGGCGCGGCCCACCTCCTGGCCGCGCGGCCCTGTTGTGTGGGCCCCTCGCGTCGCCTCTTGACCTGCCCTTCCGCCTACTTAAAGCCTCCGTCGCGAAACCCCCAGTACCGAGAGCCACGATACGGAAAACCTTGCGAGACGCCGCCGCCGCCAATCCCATCTCGGGGGATTCGGGAGATCGCCTCCGGCACCCTGCCGGAGAGGGGAATCATCTCCCGGAGGACTCTTCACCGCCATGGTCGCCTCCGGAGTGATGAGTGAGTAGTTCACCCCTGGACTATGGGTCCATAGCAGTAGCTAGATGGTCGTCTTCTCCTTATGTGCTTCATTGTTGGATCTTGTGAGCTGCCTAACATGATCAAGATCATCTATCCGTAATGCTATATGTTGTGTTTGTCGGGATCCGATGGATAGAGAATACTATGTTATGTTGATTATCAATCTATTACCTATGTGTTGTTTATGATCTTGCATGCTCTCCGTTATTAGTAGAGGCTCTGGCCAAGTTTTTGCTCTTAACTCCAAGATGGAGTATTTATGCTCGATAGTGGGTTCATGCCTCCATTAAATCTGGGACAGTGACAGAAAGTTCTAAGGTTGTGTATGTGTTGTTGCCACTAGGGATAAAACATTGATGCTATGTCCGAGGATGTAGTTATTGATTACATTACGCACCATACTTAATGCAATTGTCTGTTGTTTGCAACTTAATACTGGAAGGGGTTCGGATGATAACCTGAAGGTGGACTTTTTAGGCATAGATGCATGCTGGATAGCGGTCTATGTACTTTGTCGTAATGCCCAATTAAATCTCATTATACTTATCATATCATGTATGTGCATTGTCATGCCCTCTCTATTTGTCAATTTCCCGACTGTAATTTGTTCACCCAACATGCTATTTATCTTATGGGAGAGACACCTCTAGTGAACTGTGGACCCCGGTCCTATTCTTTACATCGAATACAATCTACTGCAATATTTGTTCTTTACTATTTTCTGCAAACAATCATCATCCACACTATACATCTAATCCTTTGTTACAGCAAGCCGGTGAGATTGACAACCTCACTGTTTCGTTGGGGCAAAGTACTTTGGTTGTGTTGTGCAGGTTCCACGTTGGCGCCGGAATCCCTGGTGTTGCGCCGCACTACATCCCGCTACCAACAACCTTCAACATGCTTCTTGGCTCCTCCTTGTTCGATAAACCTTGGTTTCTTTCTGAGGGAAAACTTGCTACTGTGTGCATCATACCTTCCTCTTGGGGTTCCCAACGAACGTGTGTGTTACACGCCATCAAGCATATTTTCTGGCGCCGTTGCCGGGGAGATCAAGACACGCTGCAAGGGGAGTCTCCACAATCCAATCTCTTTACTTTGTTTTTGTCTTGCTTTATTTACTACTTTGTTTGCTGCACTTAAACAAAACACAAAAAAATTAGTTGCTAGTTTTTACTTGTCTTGTTCTCTATATCAAAAACACAAAAAAATTAGTTACTTACATTTACTTTATCTAGTTTGCTTTATTTACTACTGTTAAAATGAATACTCCTGAAAACACTAAGTTGTGTGACTTCACAAACACAAATAATAATGATTTCCTATGCACACCTATTGCTCCACCTCGCTACTACGAGCAGAATTCTTTGAAATTAAACCTCGCTTTACTTGAATCTTGTTATGAGAGAGCAATTTTACTGGTGTTAGTTCTGATGATGCTGCTGCCCATCTTAATAATTTTGTTGAACTATGTGAAATGCAAAAGTATAAGGATGTAGATGGTGACATTATAAAATTGAAATTGTTTCCTTTCTCATTAAGAGGAAGAGGTAAAGATTGGTTGCTATCTCTGCCTAGAAATAGTATTGATTCATGGACTAAATGTAAAGATGCTTTTATTGGTAGATATTATCCTCCCGCTAAAATTATATCTTTGAGAAGTAGCATAATGAATTTTAAGCAATTAGATAATGAACATGTTGCTCAAGCTTGGGAAAGAATGAAATCTTTGTTTAAAAATTGCCCAACCCATGGACTGACTACTTGGATGATCATCCAAACCTTTTATGCAGGACTGAACTTTTCTTCGCGGAACCTATTGGATTCAGCTGTTGGAGGTACCTTTATGTCCATCACTCTTGGTGAAGCAACAAAGCTTCTTGATAATATGATGATTAATTACTCCGAATGGCACACGGAAAGAGCTCCACAAGGTAAGAAGGTAAATTTTGTCGAAGAAACCTCTTCCTTGAGTGATAAGATTGATGCTATTATGTCTATGCTTGTGAATGATAGGACTAATGTTGATCCTAATAATGTTCCATTAGCCTCATTGGTTGCTCAAGAAGAACATGTTGATGTAAACTTCATTAAAAATAATAATTTCAACAACAATGCTTATCGGAACAATTCTAGTAATAACTATAGGCCATATCCTTATAATAATGGTAACGGTTATGGTAATTCTTATGGGAATTCTTACAAAAATAATAGGAACACACCCCCTGGACTTGAAGCTATGATTAAAGAATTTATTAGTACACAAACTGCTTTTAACAAATCTGTTGAGGAAAAGCTCAATAAAATTGATATTCTTGCTTCTAAGGTTGATAGTCTTGCCTCTGATGTTGATCTTTTGAAATCGAAAGTTATGCCTAATAAGGATGTTGAAAATAAAATTGTTACTACAGCAAATGCCATCCAAGTTATAATTAATGAGAATATAAGATTAATGGCTGAATTGCATGCTAGGTGGGAAAGAGAAGAAAATGAAAAACTAGCTAAAGAGAATAATGTAGCTAAAGTTTGGACTATTACCACCACTAGCAATGCTAATGTTCCACATGTTGCTGCACCTCCTACTAATAATGGTGAAAGAATTGGTGTTGGCAATGTTTCCACTTCTAATGCAAAGCCTGCAAAACTGCCGGAAACTGCTAAAACTGCTAAAACTGCTAAAACTGCTGAAACTGCCTGTGATAAAACTGCTGAAATTTTTTCTAACATTGGGGATGATGATCCCATTGCTGTAGATCATAATGGTTTAGACTTTGATGATTGACACATCTCTGAAGTCATAAAGTTTTTACAAAAGGTTGCTAAAAGTCCCAATGCTAGTGCTATAAATTTGGCCTTTACAAAACATATTACGAATGCTCTCATAAAAGCTAGAGAAGAGAAACTAGAACGTGAAGCTTCTATTCCTAGAAAGCTAGAGGATGGTTGGGAGCCCATCATTAAGATGAAGGTAAATGACTTTGATTGTAATGCTTTATGTGATCTTGGTGCAAGTATTTCTGTTATGCCTAAGAAAATTTATGATATACTTGACTTGCCACCATTGAAAAATTGTTATTTGGATGTTAATCTCACTGATAATGCTAAAAAGAAACCTTTGGGGAGAGTTGATAATGTTCGCATTACCATTAACAATAACCTTGTCCCCGTTGATTTTGTTGTCTTGGATATTGAATGCAATGCATCTTGTCCCATTATATTGGGAAGACCTTTTCTTCGAACTTGTTGGAGCTATCATTGATATGAAGGAAGGT
Organism: Lolium rigidum; assembly: GCF_022539505.1. Lineage (NCBI taxonomy): Eukaryota > Viridiplantae > Streptophyta > Magnoliopsida > Poales > Poaceae > Lolium > Lolium rigidum. Next base: position 347,836,115 of record NC_061508.1, read on the forward strand.
AATATTAAATATCAATTTCCTCTCAAGAAAGGTATGGAACACTTCCCTAGAAAGAGAATGAAGTTACCTTTTGATTCTATTATTAGAACAAATTATAATGTTGATGCTGCATCTCTTGATAACACTTGATATACACTTTCTGCGCCTAGCTGAAAGGCGTTAAAGAAAAGCGCTTATGGGAGACAACCCATGTTTTTACTACAGTACCTTTATTTTATATTTGAGTCTTGGAAGTTGTTTAATACTGTAGCAACCTCTCCTTATCTTAGTTTTGTGCATTGTTGTGCCAAGTAAAGTCGTTGATAGTAAGGTTCATACTAGATTTGGATTACTGCGCAGAAACAGATTTCTTTGCTGTCACGAATCTGGGCCTAATTCTCTGTAGGTAACTCAGAAAATTATGCCAATTTACGTGAATGATCCTCAGATATGTACGCAACTTTCATTCAATTTGGGCATTTTCATCTGAGCAAGTCTGGTGCCACTTTAAAATTCGTCTTTACGAACTGTTCTGTTTTGACAGATTCTGCCTTTTATTTCGCATTGCCTCTTTTGCTATGTTGGATGAATTTCTTTGATCCATTAATGTCCAGTAGCTTTGTGCAATGTCCAGAAGTGTTAAGAATGATTATGTCACCTCTGAACATGTAAACTTTTATTGTGCACTAACCCTCTAATGAGTTGTTTCGAGTTTGGTGTGGAGGAAGTTTTCAAGGATCAAGAGAGGGAAATGATGCAATATGATCAAGAAGAGTGAAAGCTCTAAGCTTGGGGATGCCCCGGTGGTTCGCCCCTGCATATTTTAAGAAGACTCAAGCGTCTAAGCTTGGGGATGCCCAAGGCATCCCCTTCTTCATCGACAACATTATCAGGTTCCTCCCCTGAAACTATATTTTTATTCCATCACATCTTATGTGCTTTGCTTGGAGCGTCGGTTTGTGTTTGTTTTTGTTTTTGTTTGAATAAAATGGATCCTAGCATTCATTGTGTGGGAGAGAGACACGCTCCGCTGTTGCATATGGACAAATATGTCCTTAGGCTTTACTCATAGTATTCATGGCGAAGGTTGAATCTTCTTCGTTAAAATGTTATATGGTTGGAATCGGGAAATGCTACATGTAGTAATTCTAAAATGTCTTGAATAATTTGATACTTGGCAATTGTTGTGCTCAAGTTTAAGCTCTTGCATCATATACTTTGCGCCTATTAATGAAGAAATACATAGAGCTTGCTAAAATTTGGTTTGCATATTTGGTCTCTCTAAAGTCTAGATAATTTCTAGTATTGAGTTTTGAACAACAAGGAAGACGGTGTAGAGTCTTATAATGTTTACAATATGTCTTTTATGTGAGTTTTGCTGCACCGGTTCATCCTTGTGTTTGTTTCAAATAACCTTGCTAGCCTAAACCTTGTATCGAGAGAGAATACTTCTCATGCATCCAAAATCCTTGAGCCAACCACTATGCAATTTGTGTCCACCATACCTACCTACTACATGGTATTTCTCCGCCATTCCAAAGTAAATTGCTTGAGTGCTACCTTTAAATTTCCATCATTCGCCTTTGCAATATATAGCTCATGGGACAAAATAGTCTTAAAAACTATTGAGGTATTGAATATGTACTTATGCACTTTATCTCTTATTAAGTTGCTTGTTGTGCGATAACCATGCTCCTGGGGACGCCATCAACTCTTTGTTGAATATCATGTGAGTTGCTATGCATGTTCGTCTTGTCTGAAGTAAGGGTGGTTTTCACAATCAAATGGTTTGAGTATGCATACTGTTAGAGAAGAACATTGGGCCGCTAACTAAAGCCATGAATCATGGTGGAAGTTTCAGTTTGGACATAAAACCTCAATCTTTTATGAGAATATTATCTCGTTGTTGAATGCTTAAGCATTAAAAGAGGAGTCCATTATCCGTTGTCTATGTTGTCCCGGTATGGGTGTCTAAGTTGAAGAATGATCAAAAGCGAGAAATCCAAATGCGAACTTTCTCCTTAGACCCTTGTACAGGCGGCATAGAGGTACCCCTTTGTGACACTTGGTTGAAACATATGTCATCAATGATAATCTGTGTTAATCCAAGCTAATTAGGACAAGGTGCGGGCACTACTAGTATACTATGCATGAGGCTTGCAACTTGTAAGATATAATTTACATGATACATATGCTTTATTACTATCGTTGACAAAATTGTTTCATGTTTTCAAAACCAAAGCTCTAGCACAAATATAGCAATCAATGCTTCCCTCTCGCGAAGGGCCTTTCTTTTACTTTTATGTTGAGTCAGTTCACCTATTTCTCTCCACCTCAAGAAGCAAACACTTGTGTGAACTGTGCATTGATTCCTACATACTTGCATATTGCACTTGTTATATTACTTTACATTGACACTATCCATGAGATATACATGTTATAAGTTGAAAGCAACCGCTGAAACTTAATCTTCCTTTGTGTTGCTTCAATACCTTTACTTTGATTTATTGCTTTATGAGTTAACTCTTATGCAAGACTTATTGATGCTTGTCTTGAAGTACTATTCATGAAAAGTCTTTGCTTTATGATTCATTTGTTTACCCATGTCATTACCATTGTTTTGATCGATGCATTCATTACATATGCTTACAATAGTATGATCAGGTTATGATGGCATGTCACTCCAGAAATTATCTTTGTTATCGTTTACCTGCTCGGGACGAGCAGGAACTAAGCTTGGGGATGCTGATACGTCTCCGACGTATCGATAATTTCTTATGTTCCATGCCACATTATTGATGATATCTACATGTTTTATGCATACTTTATGTTATATTTATGCATTTTCCGGCACTAACCTATTAACGAGATGCCGAAGAGCCGCTTGTCGTTTTCCGCTGTTTTTGGTTTCAGAAATCCTACAAAGGAAATATTCTCGGAATTGGACGAAATCAACGCCCGTGGGCCTATTTTGCCACGAAGCTTCCGGAAGACCGAAAGGGAAACGAAGTGAGGCGACGAGGCGGCGACACGCCGGGCGGCGCGGCCCACCTCCCGGCCGCGCGGCCCCGTTGTGTGGGCCCCTCGCGTCGCCTCTTGACCTGCCCTTCCGCCTACTTAAAGCCTCCGTCGCGAAACCCCCGCACCGAGAGCCACGATACGGAAAACCTATCGAGACGCCGCCGCCGCCAATCCCATCTCGGGGGATTCAGGAGATCGCCTCCGGCACCCTGCCGGAGAGGGGAATCATCTCCCGGAGGACTCTTCACCGCCATGGTCGCCTCCGGAGTGATGAGTGAGTAGTTCACCCCTGGACTATGGGTCCATAGCAGTAGCTAGATGGTCGTCTTCTCCTTATGTGCTTCATTGTTGGATCTTGTGAGCTGCCTAACATGATCAAGATCATCTATCCGTAATGCTATATGTTGTGTTTGTCGGGATCCGATGGATAGAGAATACTATGTTATGTTGATTATCAATCTATTACCTATGTGTTGTTTATGATCTTGCATGCTCTCCGTTATTAGTAGAGGCTCGGCCAAGTTTTTGCTCTTAACTCCAAGAGGGAGTATTTATGCTCGATAGTGGGTTCATGCCTCCATTAAATCTGGGACGAGTGACGAAAAGTTCTAAGGTTGTGGATGTGCTGTTGCCACTAGGGATAAAACATTGATGCTATGTCCGAGGATGTAGTTATTGATTACATTACGCACCATACTTAATGCAATTGTCTCGTTGTTTGCAACTTAATACCGGAAGGGGTTCGGATGATAACCCGAAGGTGGACTTTTTAGGCATAGATGCATGCTTGGATAGCGGTCTATGTACTTTGTCGTAATGCCCAATTAAATCTCATTATACTTATCATATCATGTATGTGCATTGTCATGCCCTCTCTATTTATCAATTGCCCGACTGTAATTTGTTCACCCAACATGCTATTTATCTTATGGGAGAGACACCTCTAGTGAACTGTGGACCCCGGTCCTATTCTTTACATCGAATACAATCTATCGCAATATTTGTTCTTTACTATTTTCTCGCAAACAATCATCATCCACACTATACATCTAATCCTTTGTTACAGCAAGCCGGTGAGATTGACAACCTCACTGTTTCGTTGGGGCAAAGTACTTTGGTTGTGTTGTGCAGGTTCCACGTTGGCACCGGAATCCCTGGTGTTGCGCCGCACTACATCCCACCACCAACAACCTTCAACGTGCTTCTTGGCTTCTCCTGGTTCGATAAACCTTGGTTTCTTTCTGAGGAAAAACTTGCTACTGTGTGCATCATACCTTCCTCTTGGGGTTCCCAACGAACGTGTGTGTTACACGCCATCAGTCACATGTTCTGTGTTGATGACGACGTCCTTCTCCCCATTCCAGCGGGCAGCAGAAGTAGTAGATCCTCCTCGGAATCCTGACAGCACGACGATGTGGTGGCGGTGGTGGTGGAGAACTCCGGTAGGGCTTCGCCTAAGCGCTACGGGAGGTGTATGAGGAGGGAGGTGTGCTAGGGTTTGGGAGAGAGGGGGTAGGGGCGCCGGCCAGGCCCCCCCCCCCCATGGTGGTGCGGCCAAGTACAAGGCTGCCCCTCCCTCTCCTCCTCATTATATAGGTGGAACCCCAAGGGTTTGCCCACAGTCTTCGAATAAGACCCCAATTCAAAAACTGCCTTATGGACGAAACCTAGAGGGACAGGGACTCTCCCCTTCCCCCTTTCTTTGGCCGGCCAAGGAGGCGGAGTCCACCATGGACTCCACCCTCCCACTTGGTTGGCTGGTTAGGGTTGGTGGAGTCCAACCGGGACTCCACCTTCCATGGTGATTTCTTTCGGAAAGTTCTAGAACATTCTAGCGCCTTCCATAAATGCACCGGATCATTTCCAAACTTGGAAAGTGACTTCCTATATATGAATCTTATTCTCCGGACCATTCCGGACCTCCTCGTGATGTCCTGGATCCCATCCGAGAGTCCGAACAAAATTCGAACTCCATTCCATATTCCATATCTACTTAAAACGATATCAAACCTTAAGTGTGTCACCCTACGGTTCGTGAACTATGCAGATATGGTCGAGACTCCTCTCCGACCAATAACCAATAGCGGGATCTGGAGATCCATAATGGCTCCCACATATTCAACGATAACTTAGTGATCGATTGAATCATTTACATACGATACCGATTCCCTTTGTCTCGCGATATTTTACTTGTCCGAGGTTTGATCATCGGTATCTCCATACCTTGTTCAACCTCATCTCCGACAAGTACTCTTTACTCGTACCGTGGCATGTCATCTCTTGTGAACCAGTCACATGCTTGCAAGCTAATTAGACGACATTCCACCGAGAGGGCCCAGAGTATATCTATCCGTCATCGGGATGGACAAATCCCACTCTTGATCCATATGCCTCAACTCATACTTTCTGAATACTTAATCCCACCTTTATAACCACCCATTTACGCAGTGGCGTTTGATGTAATCAAAGTACCCTTCCGGTATAAGTGATTTACATGATCTCATGGTCGAAGGACTAGGTAACTATGTATCGAAAGCTTATAGCAAACTGAACTTAATGATGTTATTTTTATGCTACGCTTATTTGGTTTTGTGTCCATTATATCATTCACCTAATGACATAACCTTGTTATTAATAACATCCAATGTTCATGATCACGAAACCATGATCATCTATTAATCAACAAGCTAGTTATACAAGAGGCTTACTAGGGACTCCTTGTTGTTTAGATAACACACATGTATCAATGTTTCGGTTAATACAATTATAGCATGGTATGAAAAAATTTATCATAAACACAAAGATATATTATAATAACCATTTTATTATTACCTCTTGGGCATATCTCCAACAATCTCCCACTTGCACTAGAGTCAATAATCTAGTTTACATTTGTAAAGATATAACACCTTGGCCTTCTGGTGCTTTATCATGTTTTGCTCACGGGAGAGGTTTTAGTCAATGGATCTGACACACTCAGAAACGTATGTATTTTGTAATTCATTTGCGTCTCAATGCATCACTCATTTTCCAATTGAGTCGGCATTAATCATATATGTTCGGTCTTCTGGTGGAACCTTAATTCCGCGGTCTGAAATATGTCACTAATATTGTCACACACAATATAGCTTCAAAGTTCTGACACTATCGGAACTACACCAAGTTCTCAAAGAACTCCTCGACTTAAACATCCTCAGTCATTGTCAGAACAATGACATATTGTGCCTTCGTTTGTAGAATCCGTCACAATATTGTGCTACCTTTTAATGAACACTTAGCCTAATTGAGATTTGAAATTCATTTTTATATGTGACCAAACTAATATCGGTGCAACACCTTAAAGTGATTTGTTTGTCATTACCCCATACAAAACTATATATATATATATCCTTGGTTCTTCTAAAGTACACAAGGATATTCTTACTGTCGTCCAATGATCATCACATGAATCATTCTGGTACATGCTCATAACACTTTAGAGCACAGGACATCTGATTCTGTACATTTTATTCGTGATCTAAAATCACTCATGTGTTTTTACTCATCGAGTGTCAAATACACTCAAGTCTTGTTAAACCTTCACGTGAAAAAGAACACCTTCTTAATATTTTTATATTGAACTACTTCAATATTCATTCTATGTACTTTTAACTTAAACTTATTATGTGTTTCAATCTATCTTCATAGATCTTGACACTAAATATGTTTCAGTCCATATCTGTAATGTCCCAGGTTTAGAGATGATCGAGGGGTAGATTTTAGAAAGGGATGTGCATTGCATAGTAAATTCTGGGGAAATTTCGCGCTTTTAAACAAAAACTGCATCGAAGGGGGACAAGTTTTTCTCTCGACACTTTACAGGGTTAGGGTTTCGAGAGTGCGATAAACTTGTATCTCACTTCATTAGTGTAGGGTTTTAAGAAGAGAGGGGAGAGTTGCATGATTGAATTCTTGATAAGTGACATGGTTAAATTTAAACCAAGGTTGAATTTGAATTTCAAATTCAAACATTAAATAATAACCCTAAATAATTCAATTATGAAGAAATTCATTAAGTAATTAAATAATAATAAACAATATGAACAATTATAATAAAGTAAAGCTCATTAGAGAAAACTTTGAGCTTTATTGATCACCACACAAATTACATTGTCATTACAATATTCATAAGTGAAATAAATGATTAATACAACACATTACATAAATGGGCAGAATTGAAGAAAGAAAAAAATAAAGAAAAATTACAAGTTAATGATCTATCCTAAACTACACAAGATGATCATCATGGAGATCTTGCCAAGAGAATCTTGATCTTCATCCAGAGCATCACATTGATCCCTGTAGTCACACAAACAAAGACAAAGACAAGTGTTATCCCAAGTGGCATTGCCACTTGGCAGGTTAGCAAGAAAATGTGAAGTTGAGAGGATATTATCAAGATCAGCCGAGCTGATCCACCAAATGGACCAAGTTCCAACCAGGAACTACACAAGCAGCTCACAAGGCAGTGTGCATGTCAACCAGCACATGCACAGCCTGGGAGAGTCACCAAAGTGACAAGCAAGAGGTGTCGACCAGGGAGAGCAAGGGAGCATCATATATAAACTTTTCAGAGCCAAACCCTAGCTCATTCATCGACAGGCAGCTTGGTAAGTCATCAGAGAGCAAGAACACTTAGAACAGGAAGAACACATAGCCAGAAACCTCATACAGGAACAGCTCAAGCAAGGAACTGTTTCCTGTGGAGAAGTAAACCATGGAGTAGATCAAGCACAAGCCACAAGGAGGAGCAGGGCAAGCTAAGAAATCAGCACAGAAGCAAAACCTCTACACCAACACACTATTTCTAGGAGCTGGAGTGAGGTATAAACAGATCAACCCGAGCAAAACCCCGGTTTGCTCATAAATAAGCATTTGCATATGTCACGAAGCCAAAACGGGTAGAATACCCGCATTGTATCATCATCCGGCTACCAAGTCGGCTTGGTGCAAGCAAAAATGGGTGAAGCCAATAGGAAATCACCAAGGGAACACTGGCTAGACCAAAACAGTGGCATAACCAAGGGAATCCAGCAAGGAAATGATCCTATCTATTCAACCAAAGCTACCTAGCACCTAAAACCTAGCACACCATCAGATAGATAGACAATATGTGTCTGTCCTTGTTTGTCAACATCAAAGATCACTGGAAATCCAACAAGGAATTACCCAGTGATGCATTCACTAAGCCATAGCAAGCCAACAAGGGTGGGAGCTACCTAAACAACGAATGAATTGCCTGTCAAGGTCACCTCAACCACCGAACCAGCCCAAACTAATAAGCCATGCACGAGTTATCATCACCCGGATGGGTTCAAAAGGAGGGCTAGGGTACCCAACCAAGTGGTGGCATCCATCTAGCCCTGCCAAACTCAATGAAATGATCATTACCGCAAGCGGCTCACATCACTTATCCATTTTAGTAAGTCCAGGTAATACAGATAAGTGAATCTTATAAGGAATCAAAGCACCAGAGTCTTGCAGCTGATCCAATGGATCATTGCAAGCATCAGCAACTGCTAGAGCAAGCAAAAGCATGCATCAGTACAGATTTTGGTGTCACACTGACACAAAGATGAGCAGAAGAGAGGCACAGTCATAACACATCAGCTTTTACAAGCAACTGATGATCATATGATCATCAGAAGCTTGCTAGCGCATGCTAAGACATGCTAGAGCCAAGCCTAGCAACCACACATTTAACCAGATCAACTATATAGCCACATCTCATAAATAATTGCATCACAGATAAGTAAATAAATTAAATATAATTGTATCCAGAAGCACACCAATAAGGGATGGTGTTATTTAGTCAACAACCATGCTCAACTGAGCATTTCCAAGATTCACAGACCCTATACACATCACACCCGGGGCACCGGCACTTGCATAATGCAAGGATCATGCATCGTGATCAAGCCGGGGGCAAGGAAATGCACACACAGGAGAGGCAGGGATCCATATAGCAACAAGCAGGAACAATTTAATAGAGCATAAGCATCACAATTTTCTCTTGAGCAAGAGCTCAAGAGTTACAACAAGCAAGATATAGGGATGAGCAAGACACACAGGAGCAAGCATATGCACAACGACGAAGCATGCGCATGGCAGCGAGCACATCACATCGGCTAGGATCCATGGCAACGACGAGAGAGCACAGCAGCTTACACGCATTCACGAGCAAGCACAGCAGCAGAGCACATAGGTGTAGAAGCAGCAGCACAATCGGGTGGATGCCGGGGCATCCAGAGGAAGCGAGAAGAGGTAGAACAGGTAGCGAGAGGAGAAGGAGGAGCACATACCGGGGAGGAGGTGGTCGACACGACCACGGCGGCCACGGCAGCGCACGCCAGGGCACACGACGGCACCGGGCCTGGCCAAGCCAAGCCACGGCGACCACCACAGCACCCCAGCATAGCACCACGCACCCAGGGGAGCGCCAGGAGGAAGGTCCACGGCATCTCCAACGCGCGGTGGCGGCGGACGCCAAAAGCCAGGCGCACGGGAGAGTCGATGGCGAGCGAACGAGGACGCACGCGTCAGATCGACGCGGACCACCATGTCCGCCGTCGAGAGGCGGTCCAGATCCGCACAATCTCGTCGCCGGCGATGGCCGGAGACGGCCAGATTAAAGCGGCGACGGCGGAGGCGATTTCGGCGTCGCGGGAGATGAACGGGGGATTAGGGTTAGGACACAGCGAGAAGACGACGCGACTGGGTCGGTTGGACCGAGCCCAGTGGGCTGGTCCAACCTAACCAGCTCGGCCGCCTGACAGGTGGGCCCGAGGGGTATTTTGGACATTTCCAAAATACCCATCTAAATGAGAATTTCCAAGAATTTTATAAAATAAAATACAGCTCTAAATAAATAAGTAAAAATATGAAAATTAATCAGCATAATATTCTCAATTCAAATAAAATATAAAAGAGAATATTTGAAGACAATTAAGAATAAGTCCTATTTTGATGATTTAAATAATCATTTAAATCACACACTTAATTTTCTATAATGAAAATAAGTCCATTAATGCATTTGGACTTTAAAAACACCTTGACAACATTTCAAGGTTGTATTTTACTTTTAAACAAGTATCCCCAAATTATTCTTAGTATTAACCTCTTACATAAAATAATAACGACATCGGAAGGGGGGAACAAACCCTAAAAATGGAATCATGCATAATTGCTTCTTTAACCATTGCCCTTATCGGACAATGATGCTATTTTTCAGAACAAGAGGACAAGGGTCAGTCCACACCTTCCAACTACAAAACTTTGCAGTGTTCAGGCAAGTTCATCACTTGCTCATGTCATTTGAGTATTTTTATCAAATTACTTGCAAAGTATTATGGTTATCACTATTGCACAAAAATCAAAACCACTACTTTCATAACTATGAATATGACTATGTGGTGGGCAATGGAACCATGGATTGTGTTGATATGGTGGAGGTTCCATTGCACGGGTTTATATCCATCTAGGATTAAACAACAAATGTCGCCGAGTGATTCTTGTGCCGTAATACCCGTGTTAACCATAAGATCCGGAGTGGGACGGAGTAGTCAAAAGTGTTTCCACCTCTCGTTCATCAATGGATGCGCTTTACCGTAGACACTTGTATCCGTCGGCGGCAAGCGGTAGGTCGGGGAAGCCTTAAGTCCCCACGGCACGGTCCGTAGACACTTGTCGTTCGAAGAACAAGCGGTAGGGTGGGGATCCCATTCTAATTCCCCACGGTATTGCGGTCTATGATGGGTTGCAGCCACCGGCGTAGGAGTGTATGGTAGAGCCCAAGCATCGTTGTCGTGGTCGGGGTCCACCCTGAAATTACGGGAATAATGGGACCGACGTGGACCCAGGGTCGGCGCATGCAACAACGGGTGGGTGTTCGAGGTAGCGGAGGAACATGATTGGCTAGACCTTATACCGGGCCTCACACCGAAGGAAGTGTGGACGGGAAAGCTGCCCGGTTGGCACCAAGGTTAAGATCTCTTATGGGTAAAGCAACACACCTCTCGCGAGTGTAAAAGCGTGACTCGTCACTCCCTGTTCCGGGATTGAGGAACTGCGAACGCGGCCGGAAAGGAGCTCCATGAAGTTCTAGTAAACCGGTGAAGGCTGACGGACATAGCTCTTTGAAATAAAAGCAATCTCTTGAAGAAATGTTTATCAAAACTTGCATTGGTATTAGACTTTCTGGTCTAACACCGTAGCTAGTGCATTAAACACCTCTTATCTATAATGAACTTGTTGAGTACGCTCGTACTCATACCACTCTAAAATCCCATTCTTAGATTGTCTGAATCGTCTGGAGGAGGACTACGACAACAATGATGGAGCCGAGATCATCGGCTACGAGGAACCAGACCTCTCAGGAGGAGTTGAAGGCGTAGACTATCTCATAGTCTACGGATCCGGAGAGGCTTCCGGAGGAGACTAAGCCTAGCGATAGCCTATAGAAGTAGTAACCGAGCAGCCCGAACTCTTAGTATTTAGCTGCTCGATGAAATAAATGTTTAGTTTAATGAGACTCTTGTATTGTAAATTAAGTTGGGTTCGCCTCGAACCCAGGAGTGATCCTCTTAGGACCCAAGAGGAGCTCCGAGACGATATGTGTATGTTACTTGTAATATTATGTGAATGAGTTATGGACCCCGCTATGTTCCGTTGTACTACTCGAGGGATGTAATATTTGCGGAATGGTACTTCGTGAATGTTATATCAACGACCGGCATACTACAACATGCAGTGGTATGCGTGGTCACCACAAGGTTGGTATCAGAGCAAAAGCTTTGACCTTAGGTTGGAACCTAGTAAATGGGACCAAACGTTAGGAGTCAAATAGGACTAGTAAAGAATTCTCTAAAAATATGGTGTATATTCAATTGAGAATATAACAATCATATATTTTAGTGCGATAATTCTTTATTATCTCTATTATGATGCATTATTACTAATCTTATAATCTTTCTATTTCTACAGCCAACATGGCAAGTTCACGACCGGGAAGAAACGTGAAAGTTATGGATTCCACATTGAACGAATACCAAGGAGGACTTGCTGATATCCTACGAGCCATGTTACTGGAATTTGGGTGCGATCCCCGCATTCCGAGTAAAGAAGTACATGTTCTATGATGGTCCGGTGTTGGCCAAGTGCGAGTAGGACCGCGACTTCCCGAATCTTTGGGAATGAGCGTAGTCATGCCAGCCTGGAGAAGCTAGGACAACCAACACAGCCTGCCATATAGCTGTTATGAGAGCCATAACCGACATACGGGAACATAAGACAAAAGAGCTTATGGATTCCGAGTTCTCCCATATTCCTCATAATCAGGAGGAAGAAGATCCCATGCTCAACCACTACAAATACGCCAAACGCAAACCCATAGCAGCGGCAAAATATATGGATAATAGCCGTAACTTCATATCATTACTCTTTCAGCTGAATCATCATCTGATAGGAGCAATTGATACGATGCTTGAGGAATTCCCTGAACCCAAGGAGGATAGTAGGGGAAAAGAACCTATGGAGAATGTGGTGCACACACCAGTTTATTCAGCTGGTGAATACATCAGTATTGATCCACTTGCACGTGAACCCACACCGCTACACTCGGGAACTACCCGGGTAGTTCCTATGGGGGATACGAGGGCGGAGAGGAATCCGGAAACAAGCAGCGTTCCGAGACTCCTATCGAGAATTCCAGGGGTTGGCGTTGGGGATATGATACTCGGAACCCATAGTACTACCGAGTATTATGATGGAGAGATGAATGATGACGCAACAACCCAGAACCAGAGCTATCCTAGTAATGAAGGAGTGGATGGAGGATATCCGACACAGGTTGAGTCGGGTATGGGTTTTGGTAACCCTTATGGTGGGGGCTACAGGACAGTACACCCGATGGGTGGACTATGATGCACTCAACGATCAGTTTGTGAACACTGATTTCTCCTTAGGATCATCATCCGATTCGGATTACAAGCCAACGGGGAGACCTTATGTTCCAGGGTCTATCAGGAGGACGACACGTTCGACCGGATGGAAGCCTCGGGATGTACCGGGAGTGAAGATCGACTAGAGTCCACCAAGGGAGGCGAGGCTATAATACACAAGTACCACGTGTATTATAGTTTGTAATATTTGTATAAATTTGTACATATACTTTAATAAGTGAGTTTGCATACTCACATCGACTTGAGTATTGTAATAAGACCACTTAAGTATGTATATACAGTGGTATATGTTTTGTATGATTTGGATTTGCTTCTTGATTTCCATTGCGTGACTAGTTCTGTGCACAATGTTGAGCTCAGAAAACTTGCGCATGGAGTAATTATGAGTATCATCTTGTGTTGCAGAACTAGGGGGTTATGTCGGGAACGTTAGGAGACGAGACTGAAGCACAACGCATGGAGCGCGAAGCAAAACAAAAGGAAGAGGCTGAGGGTGCAGCCAGAGATCAGTTTCCACCACCACCACCACCCATGACGCAGCAAAATTTTATCCAGTACATGCAGCTGGTAGAGGAGCGACAGCGTGTAACACTGGAGCAGCAGAACAAATTCTTCCATGATTTGCTGCAGCAAAACAGGGTGGAGAGACCTGAGAACCCGGGAGTCACCTTAGCAGACTTCCAAAACACTAAGCCTATATCTTTTTCATACGCGCCCGAGCCAATGGACGCGGAAGATTGGCTGATGGATACAGAGCGCAAGCTCAACACCGTTGGATGTAACGACCAAGAGAAGGTTCGTTATGCTACCCATCTGCTATGTGGACCTGCCGCATCATGGTGGGACAATATTGTAGCCGTTTATCCGGCTGGAAAGGTATTTACCTGGGAGGAATTCACAAGGAAGTTCAGGGAATCCAATGTCCCCGAAAGTATTGTGGAGTTGAAGCGTCGAGAATTTGAAAGTCTCGAGCAGAAGGACAAGGCAATCCTGACTTATGTCAGGGAATTTTCTAAACTGTCTCGGTACGCTGTTGAAGAAGTCAACACCGAGGACAAGAAGAAAAAGAGATTTCTGAGGGGGTTGAGTCCCCAGTTCAAGGTTCAGCTCCGTATGATGAGAGCGACGGAGTTTCAAGAGTTGGTGGATGCAGCTATCACTCTGGAAGATGATTTCAAGCAATTGCAGGAGGAGAAGAGGAAAAAGGCCAAGTTTGAGCCTAAGAGGTTTGTTAGTAACAAGCCTAATACTAGCTTGAGTTTCAAGCCCAGATACAACAACAACAACAACAACAACAACAACAGCAACTACTACGGTAGTAGGAAGAACCAAGCGTTCCAGACTGCAAATCAAATAATTTGCAGAAGCTGTGGATTCACAGGGCATTTGGCCAAGGACTGTAAGAAGCCAAAGATTATATGCTTTGGTTGTCGCCAGGAGGGGCACATGCTGAAGGACTGCCCCAAGAAGAATAGTGGAGGAGGTCAGTCAGGAGGAGGAGGAAACCGAGGAGGAAGCACCGGAGGCAACTGGAAGAATAAGAAGCCCTTCGGCAAGCTAAACTGTACCAGTCTGGAGGAGGTGGTCAACTCTGACCAGGCGGTGATAGGTACGCTCCAGATACTCACTCATCCTGGCAAAGTACTTTTTGATACTGGTGCAACTACATCATTCATTTCTCAACAATTCATCACCAAACATGGGATTAGTTGCACTAAGTTAGATACACCCATAACCATACTTTCTGCGGGGGGGAACGATAGTAGTAACCCATGCCAAACAAAAACAAGTCATTATGATCAATAAGTGCGCGTTTGACGCGGACCTGTTCATTTTACCGATGAAGGACATTGATGTCATTCTTGGTATGAACTGGTTGGAAGCTAATGGAGCATTGATCGACTGTGTAAACAAAACGGTGTCTTTGAAAAGCCCCGATGGAAGTAGAATGATTTACCAAGGCGACAAACATACACAGATTGAAGTTGAGCTACAGCTGAACAGCATGAAGGAGGTGAAGTTAGAAGATATACCTGTAGTAAATGAATTCCAGGATGTGTTTCCTGCGGAATTACCTGGTATGCCACCGGATAGGGAGATAGAATTCACTATCGACCTAATTCCAGGAACAGCTCCGATTGCCAAAGCACCATATAAGATGGGGCCTAAGGAATTGAAAGAACTTAAGGAGCAATTGGATGACTTGGAACAAAAGGGATTCATTCAAGAGAGTGTTTCACCATGGGGATCACCTGTGATCTTCGTGGATAAAAGAGATGGAGGAAGAAGGATGTGCGGAGACTACAGGAATCTGAACAACGTCACAATCAAGAACAAGTACCCACTTCCAAGAATACAAGATCTATTTGATCAAGTAAGAGGCGCGGGAGTCTTTTCCAAGATTGATCTAAGATCCGGTTATCACCAGATAAAGATCAAGAAGGAAGACGTTCCGAAAACTGCCTTTGTCTCAAGGTATGGACATCATGAATACCTTGTAGTACCTTTTGGATTAACCAATGCCCCGAGCAATATTCATGAATCTCATGAATAAGATCTTCATGCCATATCTAGACAAGTTTGTCATCGTATTCATCGATGATATCTTGATATATTCCAAGAACAAAGCCGAACATGCTGAACATTTGAGGTTAGTGTTGCAAACACTAAGAGAACATCAACTCTATGCCAAACTTAGTAAGTGTGAATTTTGGCTAGATCAAGTGGAATTTCTTGGTCATGTCATTAGCAAAGATGGAATCGCTGTTAACCCGAGTAAGGTAGCAGCAGTTCTAGAATGGGAAGCACCCAAGACTGTCAAGGAAATCCGAGGATTCCTAGGAATGGCAGGATATTATCGGAGATTCATTGAAGGATTCTCTAAGATAGCAGGACCTATGACAAAGTTGCTAAGGAAGAACACACCATTCGTGTGGTCCGAGGAGTGTGAAAAGAGCTTTCAAACTCTAAAAGAGAAACTCACCACGGCACCGGTGTTAGCGGTTCCTGAAGTTGGCAAGGACTACACCGTGTTCTGTGACGCATCCAAACATGGATTGGGTTGCGTACTCATGCAAGATCGGAAAGTGATATCTTATGGATCGAGGCAACTCAGACCTCATGAAGTAAATTATCCAACACATGACTTCGAACTAGCAGCAGTCGTATTTGCACTCAAAACTTGGAGACATTTTCTCTATGGAGCTAAGTGTGAGCTCTATACAGATCATAAAAGCCTCAAATATTTCTTCACTCAGAAGGAACTCAACATGAGACAGAAAAGATGGCTAGAATTGATCAAGGATTATGATCTAACAATCAATTACACACCAGGGAAGGCTAATGTTGTAGCAGATGCCCTGAGTAGAAAGAGTACTGGAGGAGTTGAACAAGAAATATCACCGAGTTGAGGAAGGAAATAAGTCAAGCCCAAATACAACTTTGGGAGAAGGAAGCCCATGAAGGATTATCGGCGTTGCAAGTAGCCGATGAGTTGAATGTCAACCTGAAGAATGAGATAATGATGGGTCAGCTGGACGATCCATTCATCATGGAGGAGATGAGAAGAATAGATGAGGGAAGACCATCAGAATTTCACCGCGGAGAATCTGGATCCTTATGGTTCCAGAAAAGAATTTGCGTTCCGGATATTGCTGAAATTAAGGAAGTAATACTCCGGGAAGCTCATCAAACACCATATTCCATACATCCGGGAAGTACAAAGATGTACATGGATCTAAAGGAATTATTCTGGTGGAATAACATGAAGAGGGAGATAGCACAATATGTGGCAGAATGCCATACATGCCAGAGAGTGAAGGCTGAACACCAGAGTCCGGCAGGGAAGTTACAACCTTTACCTATTCGAGAATGGAAATGGGAGGAAATAGGGATGGATTTCATCACCGGACTACCCATGACCAATAAAAAGAAGGACATGATATGGGTAATCGTGGACCGGTTGACGAAGAGCTCCCACTTCTTAGCAGTAAACTAGCAGGATAAAGGAGAGAAACTCATCGATCTTTACATCAAAGAGATCGTGAGTAAGCATGGAGTGCCTAAGAAGATCGTGTCGGATCGAGGATCCGTGTTCACATCAGCATTCTGGAAGCAACTTCACGAAGCTTTAGGATCTAAGTTGGACTATAGTACCGCTTACCATCCACAGACCGGGGGACAAACCGAGAGAACCAACCAGATCTTAGAGGATATGCTTAGGGCTTGTGCCCTAGACTTCGGTGGATCGTGGGAAGAACACTTACCACTAGCAGAGTTTTCATACAATAATAGCTATCAAAGCAAGCATCAAGATGGCACCATTTGAAGCTCGTATGGAAGGAAGTGTAGATCACCGATATGTTGGTATGAAGCCGGAGCAAGCAAGGAGTTCAACCCTGATTATGTCAAGGAAAAACAACAAATCATTGACATTATCAGAGACAGGCTTAAGATAGCCCAAAGTCGGCAAAAGAGTTATGCCGATCAGAAGAGAAGGACATGGGAACCACAAGTTGGAGACATGGTTTATCTTAAGGTAAGCCCGATGAAAGGACTCCAGAGATTTGGAGTTAAAGGAAAACTCAGTCCTAGATATATAGGACCTTTTAAGATACTGAGTCAGAACCGAGGTTTAGCCTTTGAATTGGATCTACCGGGAAGGTTAGCTCAAGTTCACAATGTATTCCATGTGTCACAACTTCGGAAATGTTTAAAGACCCCAGATGAACCAATAGCACATGATGAGCTCGAGTTACAACCAGATTTGACATACATCGAGAAGCCAGCCAAAATTCTCAAAGAGAGCTGGAAACAACTCAGAAATAAAGCTATCAAGTATTGCAAGATACAATGGAAGCATCACCCCGAGAGGGAAGCCACCTGGGAAAAAGAAGAAGACTTGAGGAAAACATACCCCGAGTTGTTCGAGTATTACAACCACAACTTCGGGACGAAGTTTTCTTTAAGGGGGAAAGGCTGTAATGTCCCAGGTTTAGAGACGATCGAGGGGTAGATTTTAGAAAGGGATGTGCATTGCATAGTAAATTATGGGGAAATTTCGCGCTTTTAAACAAAAACTGCATCGAAGGGGGACAAGTTTTTCTCTCGACACTTTACAGGGTTAGGGTTTCGAGAGTGCGATAAACTTGTATCTCACTTCATTAGTGTAGGGTTTTAAGAAGAGAGGGGAGAGTTGCAAGATTGAATTCTTGATAAGTGACATGGTTAAATTTAAACCAAGGTTGAATTTGAATTTCAAATTCAAACATTAAATAATAACCCTAAATAATTCAATTATGAAGAAATTCATTAAGTAATTAAATAATAATAAACAATATGAACAATTATAATAAAGTAAAGCTCATTAGAGAAAACTTTGAGCTTTATTGATCACCACACAAATTACATTGTCATTACAATATTCATAAGTGAAATAAATGATTAATACAACACATTACATAAATGGGCAGAATTGAAGAAAGAAAAAAATAAAGAAAAATTACAAGTTAATGATCTATCCTAAACTACACAAGATGATCATCATGGAGATCTTGCCAAGAGAATCTTGATCTTCATCCAGAGCATCACATTGATCCCTGTAGTCACACAAACAAAGACAAAGACAAGTGTTATGCCAAGTGGCATTGCCACTTGGCAGGTTAGCAAGAAAATGTGAAGTTGAGAGGATATTATCAAGATCAGCCGAGCTGATCCACCAAATGGACCAAGTTCCAACCAGGAACTACACAAGCAGCTCACAAGGCAGTGTGCATGTCAACCAAGCACATGCACAGCTCGGGAGAGTCACCAAAGTGACAAGCAAGAGGTGTCGACCAGGGAGAGCAAGGGAGCATCATATATAAACTTTTCGGAGCCAAACCCTAGCTCATTCATCGACGGGCAGCTTGGTAAGTCATCGGAGAGCAAGAACACTTAGAACAGGAAGAACACATAGCCGGAAACCTCATACAGAACAGCTCAAGCAAGGAACTGCTTTCCGTGGAGAAGTAAACCATGGAGTAGATCAAGCACAAGCCACAAGGAGGAGCAGGGCAAGCTAAGAAATCAGCACGAAGCAAAACCTCTACACCAACACACTATTTCTAGGAGCTGGAGTGAGGTATAAACAGATCAACCTGAGGAAAACCCTGGTTTGCTCATAAATAAGCATTTGCATATGTCACAGAAGCCAAAACGGGTAGAATACCCAGATTGTATCATCATCTGGCTACCAAGTCAGTTGGTGCAAGCAAAAATGGGTGAAGCCAATAGGAAATCACCAAGGGAACACTGGCTAGACCAAAACAGTGGCATAACCAAGGGAATCCAACAAGGAAATGATCCTATCTATTCAACCAAAGCCACCTAGCACCTAAAACCTAGCACACCATCAGATAGATAGACAATATGTGTCTGTCCTTGTTTGTCAACATCAAAGATCACTGGAAATCCAACAAGGAATTACCCAGTGATGCATTCACTAAGCCATAGCAAGCTAACAAGGGTGGGAGCTACCTAAACAGCAATGAATTGTCGTCAAGGTCACCTCAACCACCGAACCAGCCCAAACTAATAAGCCATGCACAGTTATCATCACCCAGATGGGTTCAAAAGGAGGGCTAGGGTACCCAACCAAGTGGTGGCATCCATCTAGCCCTGCCAAACTCAATGAAATGATCATTACTGCAAGCAGTTCACATCACTTATCCATTTTAGTAAGTCCAGGTAATACAGATAAGTGAATCTTATAAGGAATCAAAGCACCAGAGTCTTGCAGCTGATCCAATGGATCATTGCAAGCATCAGCAACTGCTAGAGCAAGCAAAAGCATGCATCAGTACAGATTTTGGTGTCACACTGACACAAAGATGAGCAGAAGAGAGGCACAGTCATAACACAGCAGCTTTTACAAGCAACTGATGATCATATGATCATCAGAAGCTTGCTAGCGCATGCTAAGACATGCTAGAGCCAAGCCTAGCAACCACACATTTAACCAGATCAACTATATAGCCACATCTCATAAATAATTGCATCACAGATAAGTAAATAAATTAAATATAATTGTATCCAGAAGCACACCAATAAGGGATGGTGTTATTTAGTCAACAGCCATGCTCAACTGAGCATTTCCAATATTCACAGCCCTATACACATCACACCCAGGGCACTGGCACTTGCATAATGCAAGGATCATGCATCATGATCAAGCCAGGGGCAAGGAAATGCACACACAGGAGAGGCAGGATCCATATAGCAACAGCAGGAACAATTTAATAGAGCATAAGCATCACAATTTTCTCTTGAGCAAGAGCTCAAGAGTTACAACAGCAAGATATAGGGATGAGCAGCACACACAGGAGCAGCATATGCACAACAGCAGCATGCGCATGGCAGCAGCACATCACATCAGCTAGGATCCATGGCAACAGCAGAGAGCACAGCAGCATACACGCATTCACAGCAAGCACAGCAGCAGAGCACATAGGTGTAGAAGCAGCAGCACAATCAGGTGGATGCCAGGGCATCCAGAGGAAGGAGAAGAGGTAGAACAGGTAGCAGAGGAGAAGGAGGAGCACATACCGGGGAGGAGGTGGTCGACACGACCACGGCGGCCACGGCGGCGCACGCCAGGGCACACGACGGCACCGGGCCTGGCCAAGCCAAGCCACGGCGACCACCACAGCACCCCAGCACAGCACCACGCACCCAGGGGAGCGCCAGGAGGAAGGTCCACGGCATCTCCAACGCGCGGTGGCGGCGGACGCCAAAAGCCAGGCGCACGGGAGAGTCGATGGCGAGCGAACAAGGACGCACGCGTCAGATCGACACGGACCACCATGTCCGCCGTCGAGAGGCGGTCCAGATCCGCACAATCTCGTCGCCGGCGATGGCCGGAGACGGCCAGATTAAAGCGGCGACGGCGGAGGCGATTTCGACGTCGCGGGAGACGAAAGGGGGATTAGGGTTAGGACACAGCGAGAAGACGACGCGACTGGGTCGGTTGGACCGAGCCCAGTGGGCTGGTCCAACCTAACCAGCTCGGCCGCCTGACAGGTGGGCCCGAGGGGTATTTTGGACATTTCCAAAATACCCATCTAAATGAGAATTTCCAAGAATTTTATAAAATAAAATACAACTCTAAATAAATAAGTAAAAATATGAAAATTAATCAGCATAATATTCTCTATTCAAATAAAATATAAAAGAGAATATTTGAAGACAATTAAGAATAAGTCCTATTTTGATGATTTAAATAATCATTTAAATCACACACTTAATTTTCTATAATGAAAATAAGTCCATTAATGCATTTGGACTTTAAAAACACCTTGACAACATTTCAAGGTTGTATTTTACTTTTAAACAAGTATCCCCAAATTATTCTTAGTATTAACCTCTTACATAAAATAATAACGACATCGGAAGGGGGGAACAAACCCTAAAAATGGAATCATGCATAATTGCTTCTTTAACCATTGCCCTTATCGGACAATGATGCTATTTTTCAGAACAAGAGGACAAGGGTCAGTCCACACCTTCCAACTGCAAAACTTTGCAGTGTTCGAGCAAGTTCATCACTTGCTCATGTCATTTGAGTATTTTTATCAAATTACTTGCAAAGTATTATGGTTATCACTATTGCACAAAAATCAAAACCACTACTTTCATAACTATGAATATGACTATGTGGTGGGCAATGGAACCATGGATTGTGTTGATATGGTGGAGGTTCCATTGCACGGGTTTATATCCATCTAGGATTAAACAACAAATGTCGCCAGTGATTCTTGTGCCGTAATACCCGTGTTAACCATAAGATCCGGAGTGGGACGGAGTAGTCAAAAGTGTTTCCACCTCTCGTTCATCAATGGATGCGCTTTACCGTAGACACTTGTATCTGTCGGCGGCAAGCGGTAGGCTGGGGAAGCCTTAAGTCCCCACGGCACAGTCCGTAGACACTTGTCGTTCGAAGAACAAGCGGTAGGGTGGGGATCCCATTCTAATTCCCCACGGTATTACGGTCTATGATGGGTTGCAGCCATCGGCGTAGGAGTGTATGGTAGAGCCCAGCACTGTTGTCGTGGTCGGGGTCCACCCTGAAATTACGGGAATAATGGGACCGACGTGGACCCAGGGTCGGCGCATGCAACAACGGGTGGGTGTTCGAGGTAGCGGAGGAACATGATTGGCTAGACCTTATACCGGGCCTCACACCGAAGGAAGTGTGGACGGAAAAGCTGCCCGGTTGGCACCAAGGTTAAGATCTCTTATGGGTAAAGCAACACACCTCTGCAGAGTGTAAAAAACTGTGACCTGTCACTCCCTGTTCCGGGATTGAGGAACTGCGAACGCGGCTGGAAAGGAGCTCCATGAAGTTCTAGTAAACCGGTGAAGGCTGACGGACATAGCTCTTTGAAATAAAAGCAATCTCTTGAAGAAATGTTTATCAAAATTTGCATTGGTATTAGACTTTCTGGTCTAACACCGTAGCTAGTGCATTAAACACCTCTTATCTATAATGAACTTGTTGAGTACGCTCGTACTCATACCACTCTAAAATCCCATTCTTAGATTGTCTGAATCGTCTGGAGGAGGACTACGACAACAATGATGGAGCCGAGATCATCGGCTACGAGGAACCAGACCTCTCAGGAGGAGTTGAAGGCGTAGACTATCTCATAGTCTACGGATCCGGGGAGGCTTCCGGAGGAGACTAAGCCTAGCGATAGCCTATAGAAGTAGTAACCGAGCAGCCCGAACTCTTAGTATTTAGCTGCTCGATGAAATAAATGTTTAGTTTAATGAGACTCTTGTATTGTAAATTAAGTTGGGTTCGCCTCGAACCCAGGAGTGATCCTCTTAGGACCCAAGAGGAGCTCCGAGACGATATGTGTATGTTACTTGTAATATTATGTGAATGAGTTATGGACCCTGCTATGTTCTGTTGTACTACTCTGAGGGATGTAATATTTGCGGAATGGTACTTCGTGAATGTTATATCAACGACTGGCATACTACAACATGCAGTGGTATGCAGGGTCACCACAATATCCTTTCATTGAAGTTAATTCTCAATGAAACCTTTTATTCACATCAAGTATATAATTACATCATTTATAATCAACGATATGTCATCTACATAAAGTATTATAAATATGTCTCAGCGCTCCCACTTAATTTCTTGCAAATGCAAGCATCTTCATCGTTTCTGATGAAATTAAAAACTCTTTGACTATTTCATCTGGTGATTCCCAACTCCGCGATACTCACTTCATACAATTGAAGTTTGTATACTTATCTAGTATTCCACGGACTAGCAAAACTCTTTGGTTTGTATCTAGTATACATCCGGGAGTGATGTTTTGGCACATGGGTGCGTATGCTCCCTTTATTTTGAAATACATGTTAGACATATTTTAAAATGTCAAAAAAATTGAAACAAAAATTTCGCACGTACATCTTCATGTGCTACGCGCTCACAAAGTCGTTTCATGAAAAATCGACATGTCATGTGGTGTGTGTAAAAAAGACAAAATTCGGTGCTGAAACAAAGGCTTGTCACAAGATAAATTTTCTCTTTTTCGCTTAGACTACAAAAAATATCATTTTTTTCGTGAAACTTGACGAATACACATATATTATGGAGATGTACATGTAAATTTTTTTGTCAAATTTTTTTAACACTTGCAAATATGTTTTTATGGTACAAGGATCATATGCACCCGGGAGCCGAATTGAGTTTCTGGTATACATCCTTCTTACACACTTCTGGTAAGGAATGTATTTCTGCCATCCTACTATCATATCTCATAAAAGAAATATGTAGCGATTACTAGAATAATCCACATAGACTATAAGCATTGCTACGGAAGATCTAATCTTATCGTAGTCAACTCTTTGAACTTTGTCGTAAACAACTTTTCGACAAGTCGAGCTTCTTCAAGGATATTCCATCCAAGTCTATCAATTTTATAGATCCATTTACTTTCAAAAAGTATTCACCTATCTTGGATTTCATGGCGCATAGCCATTTTAACGGAGTCATGGCCCATCATAACTTCTTTGTATGTAGTTGGTTTATCATTGTTCAAAATCAATCCTTTGTTCACAAATCATTTATTTGATCACAAAGTAAACCATACCTACAAGGTTCAATAGGTAATTCGATCTCCATGGCTAAAACACTTTGTAGTGATGGGAGCCATGATCGTCGTGGCCGCTTCCGGAACCATTTCCGATGCTGCGCTACTCTGATCATTATGCTCAGGTTCATAAACCTTATCAAGTACTATTGTCCTCCCACTCAAATACTTCGCTAGAAAACAATTTCTTGGAAATAAGCAAGTAACATTAACAAACGCTTTTGTCTTTTACTTCATAGTGGAAATAATTCCCAATTTTTTCTCTGGGATAACCAACAAAGACATTCATCCGATTTTGGTTGTAAATTTACTTATGCTATGCATACCAAAATTTAAGAAAGGACTATTAGGGTTTATACCCATGCCATAACTCGTATGGTGTCATTTCAACGGATCATGATGATGCTCTATTCAGTGTAAAAGCGGTAGTCTCTAAAGCATAATCCTAAAAAAAATGGCTTCATTTTATTTTATCTCATCATTAATCCAACAAGGTTTGGATACGTCTCTCGGATACTCCATCATCACTATGATACTCCATGAAATGTGAGTTGTAGAACAATTTCATAACTCTCTTAGATGTTCGCTAAAACTCATAATTCAAATATTTTCACCATGATCCTATCATAGATATTTGACTTTTCTATTACGATGATTTCCACTTCATGCTGAAATTTATTTGAATCCATTCAAATGTTTCAAACTTCTTCCTTATCGAATATATCCACATATATATACTCAATTCATTGTTGGAAGTTTTCATGAAGTAGAAGAATCTCCCGCACACAACTATGCTCAGTGAACCACATACATCATCATGTATGTTTCCACTAAGTTAGTTGCCCGTTCAACTCTTGGCCTATGAATGGTATTTCAGTCATTCTCTTTAGAAAATATTTGCAAGTGCCAAACGATTCAAAAATCAAATGACTCAAAAAATCCATCTGCATGGAGTTTCTTCATGCGTTCCTTTCTAACATGACATAAATGGCGGTTCCACAAATAAGTGGAATTCAAATCATTTGCCTTATGGCATTTTAGCGTCAGTGTTATGCATATGTTTTTCACCATAAAGATTTATAATAACTTACCATCGTACATGGAATACTGTCAAAATTTGAACAACTCATTGTTTTCATTTGACTAGAACAAAACAACAATTATGAAGTTCTTTATTATAAATCTGAAGGGCTAGATAGAATGCCAACGACGAACATAATAATACTTTATTTTTGTTCCAGACGTGCATTCCTATCATATTGTCAGTCACTTAGGCCATTGTATTCTTGTATTGCATTGTTTTGTGTGACACTTCATACCAACCAATATGGTACAAATACCCAAGAATTTCATTGTGTGACCAAACTAGGAATACATTCATAACATGTATATCGTCTATATACACCTGAGCTAGAGTTTCTAGTCTTTTCTTTCTTTCTGCCAATAATCTTTTGTAGTTTCTCTTTTAGCTTTCCTCATTCTCAGAAAAACACTTCAACACCAATAACTTCTAGGTTTGTTGGTCAAATACCAATAACCTTGAGGTTCTTACTTTGAAGTTGATCATCATATGACAAGTGTTCCGGATTTCACTATTAGTAACCTTTTAATGTGATGAACAATTTCACTCATAATTTTTATCCATCAAATCATGACGACTTTCTGAGACCATGTCTGTACATGCTAGGCTCATAAAGTTTAACCTCAGTATTCGCATGTGCAAATCTGGCTTGCACCCGTTGTATGCACACGTGGAATCTATAACACCCGATCATCACGAGATGCTTCGAAACGATGAGTCTTAGCAACGGTGCATACTAAGGACGATCACTTCATTGATATGCGAATATCGTTAGTGCCCAACTAGTTGGAGGATTGGGACGCCTCGCGTCTTCAACCTTCGTACATTCCCATAAAACTTATGAGTTTATGTAGTCTCACTAGATTATATTCTATCATCTTGCAATAAGGTCTTAGATATCACATATATCTCTTACCTTGCTTATTTCTGAAAACAAAATTTCCAACTCCTTACTTTTCAAACAGATTTGAACTTCAAGTTTCATGGAGACAAGATGATTTTAGGTACTAATTGAAACCATTGTTCTTTGAATCAGCAATGTGAGGTTTACTAAAAGTTTGCAATAAGACTTAATCATTTCTTGATTCTTTAACAATACGGTACCAGTCCGTAAAGTTACTTGTCAGACTTAACAGTATTTCTATCTCAATTACAAGACTAGCGCATGGTAGATAGCGGATGCCAGTTCTACAAATTTAATTCAAAATACTATTCAGACTATGTTCATGATAATTAGTTCATGTTTTAATCTAATTACTAATGAACTCCCACTTAATACAACATCCCTCATAGTTGTTAAGTGGCACACGATCCATATCCACTACACCAAAACCGATCATCACGTGAGATGATGTAGCTTCAACGGTGAACATCAACATGTTGATCATATCATCCATATGACTCGTGTTCAACCTTTCGGTTTCCGTTGTCCCGAGGCCATGTCTGTACATGCTAGGCTCGTCAAGCAAACCCAAGTATTTCCGCGTGTGCAACAGGGCTTACACCCGTTGTATGTGAACGTAGAATCTATCACATCCGATCATCACGAGATGCTTCAAAACGACGAACTGTAGCAACGGTGCATACGAGGGGAGAACACTTTATTATCTTGATATTAATGTGAGGGATCATCTTATAATGCTACCGTCGCGATCTGAGCAAGATAAGATGCATAAAAGGATTAACATCACATGCAATTCATATGTGATATGATATGGCCCTTTAGTCTTTGCGCCTTTGATCTTCATCTCCAAAGCACGGACTTGATCTCCGTCATCAACGGACATGATCTCCATCATCGTCGGCGTAGCGTCAAGGTCCATGGCGCCGTCTTCATGGTTGTTCACCACATGTAGCAACTATTACAACTACTTTGAAATAACACTACTACATGAAATATAAAGACAACCATAAGGCTCATGCCGGTTGCCACAATACAATAATGATCATCTCATACATATTCATCATCACATCATGGCCATATCACATCACCAAACCCTGCAAAAACAAGTTAGACGCCTCTAATTTGGTTTGCATATTTTACGTGGTTTAGGATTTTCGAGTAAGATCCAATCTACCTACGAACATGAACCACAACGGTGATACTAGTGTTGTCAATAGAAAGAGTAGATTGAATCTTCACTATGGTGAGAGAGACAGACACCCGCAAAGCCACTTATGTAATACAAGTTGCATGTCGAGCGTGGAGCAAGTCTCATGAACGTCATGTAAAGTTAGCCCGGGCCGCTTCATCCCACCATCCCGCAAGATGCAAAGTACACCAACTAAGGACAACAAAAGCATCAATGCCCATAAAACCATTGTGTTCTACTCGTGCAACCAATCTATGCATGGACACGGCTCTGATACCACTGATGGGATTCGTAGCATAGAAAACAAAAAATTTCCTACGGCAAGAACGAATAACAAGCCAAGATCCAATCTAGAAGATGGTAGCAACGAGAAGATCATGAGACTAACCCTCGAAGATTTCCAAAGCCTACGAGATTAGATCGCGTTGTTGCTGTAGTCGATCACTTGCCGCTTTCAAAAGCGCGTAGAAGATCTTGACGGTGCCACAGTCGGGCAGCACCTCCGTACTCGGTCACACGTTCGGTGTTGATGACGACGTCCTTCTCCCCGTTCCAGCGGGCAGCAGAAGTAGTAGATCCTCCTCGGAATCCCGACAGCATGACGGCGTGGTGGTGGAGAACTCCGGCAGGGCTTCGCGTAAGCGCTACGGGAGGTGTATGAGGAGGGAGGTGTGCTAGGGTTTGGGAGAGAGAGGGTAGGGGCGCCGGCCAGGGGCCCCCCTATGGTGGTGCGGCCAAGTACAAGGCTGCCCCTCCCTCTCCTCCTCATTATATAGGTGGAACCCCATGGGTTTGCCCACAGTCTTCGAATAAGACCCCAATTCAAAAACTGCCTTATTGACGAAACCTAGAGGGACAGGGACTCTCCCCTTCCCCCTTTCTTTGGCCGGCCAAGGAGGTGGAGTCCACCACCCTCCCACTTGTTTGGCTGGTTAGGGTTGGTGGAGTCCAACCGGGACTCCACCTTCCATGGTGATTTCTTCCGGAAAGTTCTAGAACATTCTAGCGCCTTCCATAAATGCACCGGATCATTTCCAAACTTGGAAAGTGACTTCCTATATATGAATCTTATTCTCCGGACCATTCCGGACCTCCTCGTGATGTCCTGGATCCCATCCGAGACTCCGAACAAAATTTGAACTCCATTCCATATTCCATATCTACTTAAAACGACATCAAACCTTAAGTGTGTCACCCTACGGTTCGTGAACTATGAAGACATGGTCGAGACTCCTCTCCGACCAATAACCAATAGCGGGATCTCGGAGATCCATAATGGCTCCCACATATTCAACGATAACTTAGTGATCGATTGAACCATTTACATACGATACCGATTCCCTTTGTCTCGCGATATTTTACTTGTCCGAGGTTTGATCATCGGTATCTCCATACCTTGTTCAACCTCGTCTCCGACAAGTACTCTTTACTCGTACCATGGCATGTCATCTCTTATGAACCAGTCACATGCTTGCAAGCTAATCAGACGACATTCCACCGAGAGGGCCCAGAGTATATCTATTCGTCATCGGGATGGACAAATCCCACTCTTGATCCATATGCCTCAACTCATACTTTCCGAATACTTAATATCACCTTTATAACCACCCATTTACGCAGTGATGTTTGATGTAATCAAAGTACCCTTCCGGTATAAGTGATTTTCATGATCTCATGGTCGAAGGACTAGGTAACTATGTATCGAAAGCTTATAGCAAACTGAACTTAATGACGTGATCTTTATGCTACGCTTATTTGGGTGTGTGTCCATTATATCATTCACCTAATGACATAACCTTGTTATTAATAGCATCCAATGTTCATGATCACGAAACTATGATCATCTATTAATCAACAAGCTAGTTATACAAGAGGCTTACTAGGGACTCCTTGTTGTTTACATAACACACATGTATCAATGTTTCGGTTAATACAATTATAGCATGGTATGCAAACATTTATCATAAACACAAAGATATATTATAATAACCATTTTATTATTGCCTCTTGGGCATATCTCCAACAAGTTGTCATCATCCTCTTCTTCTTCGTTGTCTTCCATTATAAACCATGTTTCTTCGTGCTTGGTCCAAAAATTGTAGTTGGGCATGAAACCGGACCGCATCAGGTGGTGTGAAGGGTCTTCGAGGAAGAATAATTTATGTTATTCTTATAGTTAACACATGGAAAATATATAAAACCATCCCATTTGTTTTCCTCAACCACACCGATAAAAAAATTCAGGTCCGCAGTGAACTCGTGACAGCGTCGGTCACTGTACATCCATTGCCGATTAATCTGCACGATATAATTAAGCTTATAAAAAACCATTACAGAACATCATGATTAGTGAAGCAATGTATATATACATACATGCATTTTATCAACGACGGATGAAAGGATAAAGTTATTAACCTCGATCGAGAAGTAAAAAGAGAGGAGAAAGCTTAAGTGTGGCTTGTTTTGTGTGAACTCAGGTGGCAAATGCTCTTAGGAATTTCATCGAACACCTCTTGTGCATAAGAAGAGAGAGCAAAGCAACATGCACCTCTTGTGCTAAGAAATGGGAAAAGCTAAGTGTTGCTCACACTTGGGCAGAGCCCAGGGTATATATATAGAGAGATGGGCCTTTAGTCCTGGTTGGTAATACCAACCGGGACTAAAGGTGCTCGGGCCGTGGCGCGCCCTTCCGCAAGACCTTAAGTCCCGGTTCGTATGACCAACAGGGACTAAAGGCCCCTAACGAATCGGGATTAGAGGGTGGCGTCACCCAGCATCATTAGAACCGGCTCTCCCATGGGCTTTGGACGAAAGCCCTGTTTTCTCTACTAGTGACTTTGTGCTCACTTAGCATGTGAAGTTGTACACGTGAATTTTTCGTTTAAATTTTTTTGACATTCCAAAATATATCAAAGTTGCAGTTCATACTAAAGGGAGCATACGCACCCAGGAGTCAAAACATCACTCTCATACCTTGATACATTTATACTAGGGACAAGTAATATGAATCGCAAGGAGTGGTGTTTTTTAGAGATTGGTGGGATAATCTCCATAGGTGAAATCCTTTGGCTCATGATTGCTGGCCTTCACGTGGCCAATAGCCTCCTTCATCCCATGATTTCTTGCAGGAGTTCTCGCTCTTGCCAACGAAAGGAGGAGAAGGGCTGGTGCAGAAAGGATGCAAGAGAAGATGGAGCGGTAAAACTCGATAAGGATCCAAGGTGAGCGAAATCGGATTAACACATGTCTTAACACGGTATTCGATTAGGAGCAAGTTTATAAACAAACAAAATCTAACGGATTCAGTTAACAATGTTTAAAGCAAACCAAACACCTGGCATCTAGCCAATGCCCACGATGTTTTCTTCGAGAACCCGCGGGAGATCTGTACATCATTTCACTAAGAAAGGGGGAGAGTCTAGTACAAGTCCCATAGGACAACCCCATCACCCAGCCAGCATCGGGTGGCGAGGGAACCCACACGGCATACAACACACTATGTCACACCTCACGGTGCCCCACCCCTACTGGTAAGCCAAAGCATCCACTCCTCCAGAACCCTGCTCGCTGTGACATCCACTCTGAAGATATACGTGATACTTTCTTTGGTTGTGATCATGCTTTAGAAGTTTGGAGAAAACTTGGACTAGCTAACAAGATAGAAGATGTGATGCTAGTTGATAGAGCTGGAAGTGTTGTTTTTGAAGAATTGATAGTGAATCGTAAGGCTGAAGATACAAGTGAATCGATTCAATTTGTGCAGAAATACCTACAAGTTCGATTGGTGCGATGTCCTTTCAAATAATTACAACAAATAATATAAAAGCAATGAGAAAGAATTCAATAAATAAGAAGAGTGTATGGATAAAAGCGAAAGGAGGACACATTATGGTCAATGTTGATGCAAGTTTCAATTCAGAAAATCTTATGGATGAAATAGGAACGGTCATGAGAGATGATCACGAGCATTTTTATCAGTGCATGTAATATCATGCCGAATATACCATGGATGCAAATAATTTAGAAGCTCAAGGGATCAATAGAGCCATTGCTTTAACCAATGAGGTGGACTTTTCGAGTATAATTGGATTGTGGGTTTTTCGCGTATTATAATTCAATTAGATTGTTTACAGGTGATTATATTTTTTGAGATGTGAAGCTTCCTTCAGCAGCGGCGACTACTTTTTTTGATGATATTTACATGGAAACTTCCACTTATTTTGGTTGTAAGTTTAGTTTCTATAACAAAAAAGTAAACTTTGTTGTTGATTGCTTATCGAGATAGCCGGATTCATAGATGATCCGCAAAGTTTTATCATTTCCGTGTTAATTGATTGAGGATGCATCCTTAAAAAACACCGAACACCTGGCAAGTGATTATCGAATATGTGTAACACTGACACCGGTGGTACTCCGTCACGATCCAGCGTGTACCCAGCCCGTACTGCGATGGCAACTTCACTACGGTATGGTGCAGACTCCACAAACATGAGAGACGTCACGCGAACCCACCCAATCCTCTGCTCCGGCAGACATTCACGGCCACACATGAAAACAAACAAACACTGCTTATTGTGCACACTGACACGATCCGCTCACTTCACTTGCTCCCGGCGGCGATCCGGAGCATTAGGTCCTTGGACTCTGCGAACTCCGGGAAGACATAGAAGGCGTGGATGGCCTCGGGGTACTCCAGCAGCTGCACCTCCTTCCCCTTGGACCTGAGCAGCTCGCAGTAGCGCCGCTGCATGCCAGTTCCCGCCGACAACCACCACGGCGGGCTGGAACGCCTTGGAGTTGATGCCTGAGGCAGCGGCTGGGGAGGCGGCGTGCACGGCCTCGTGGGTCCTACCTCGCTTCCAATGCTACCATAGCTTACCATCCCTTCCTATGTTGTTGATGCTTCACCTTCAACATAAAAGTTGTGCAAACATCTCGGTGGTCATCGACTCCACCAACTACTCCACTCCACATTGAGACCTTTCTTCCTCATCTTCAATCTCCAAGTCTGGTGCCCAACATCTTGTCAAGAACACCATCAACACCAAGCCAAACACCTTATATAGTCTATAATGTATATTTTCTTATTCGTAACCATACACTAGAAACCACCATCAAACTATACCGCCACTGGACTCTGCTAGATATTTAAGAACATAAAAATATACATTAAAACATACGCACCCTAATCAACAGACATTTTCGAAACTACATTCATGCAATGCAAGTGTTACACAATAATCCGCAAAGATATCTGATTCTCTATTTATTTTTAGATCATATGCTTAGTGAAATTGGAGTGGAGATATTTTAAAGTGGAAATGCATGTAAAATAAAATAAAAATATGTTTTTCTTACAAGAACATTGTTTAAGTTCAGCACCATGCAACTTTATTTTGTCAAAACTTGATGTCATAATTGTATAACAAAATCTCTAGGAGCCCTGATGTGCTAAATTGTGCTAACTAAGTAACCAAAAAGTATACTAGCCAATATAATGGTTTGATGAAACTATGTTATAATAATTGTAAATGTTTAGTATAAATACAATTTATTTAATTTCCGTAGTGACCTAAACCAATATTACACAATGCTCTTAATGTATATGGGCTTGATTGTCAAATATCATGCATCCATGAAAGTTGCCAAATTATATGGAGTTTATTTTGTAATTCTCGTAGCCTATAGGAATTATACTATTTTTACTAAACTTTTAATTTTAAGGTCAAAACTTTAAACTCCAAATGGTCAAAACAGAAATTGGATCAAATGGTAGAGAAAAAAATAGTTGTCTTTATCTCGATTGTGGTGACTTCTAATGGCCGGTTATGATATCTACCAAAATATGCCCGATGTGGAGTAAGTCAAAACAACGGAAAAATTAATAGAGTTCACCATGTAAAGTTCGTAATGACGGTATTATTGTCAACTAGGGGTGTAAACGGATAGGGAAATTGGCATGAGAGAAGCTGCTACAAAATAAAATTGGCAAGCTAATTACATGGAGTTGTCTTAAGGTAACTAAATTATGTAGTTCCTCACATTGCAACGAACTGAATTATGTAATAAATTGAATGGTGTAATACGGCATAATTCAAATGAGGTTTTTGATTAATCAAATGTTGTGATACATGTGAACAACAATAGAAAGACATTCAAATAAATTTTTTATTCTTATGTCATCATCCAAAATTACCTACAAATTCAATTGTAGACATTATTCAAGAGTGTTGAAGGTGTCACGTGCCAAGTGCGCGAGCATTTTCACAAAGGATTAGCATTTCCACTCTTTTTGGATTTTCGGGTTAGTCTCAACATATGCAGGATGCTTGTTTTTTTACCTTAGGGATGGTGTTAGACATATAACTAAATCATGTCTATAGGTTATGTGTATAATTCCTCATATATAAATTGTCCATCCTTTCTAGTGACTTGTACGTCAAGAAAGGGCTTGTAATCCTCTATATATACATGGGCAATGCAATCATTATGGCATATGGTTAATCCCCAAATTATATTTATACATCGTGCTCAACTTGTTGACGAGGTGCGGGTTGTGGGTCGGCGGCTTGGAGGGGTCCATCGCATATTAGATGTGTAGGTTGTGTCACCGACGCCGATCTCAGTCATATGCTGAAGCCGGTGATGGAAGAAAACGAACCTTTTAAGAGACAGCAGAGGCCAATGTACATGCACTGCTGGACATGAACATGAACATCAGCGCGAGGTGGAAAGTGATGAGCATCGGTGACGAAGTTGCTGCGCATGTTGAGTGGTGAGGTGCAAGACGATGTTCTCTGTTGAGCCGAACTGGCGGCATATTAGAGCAAAAAATAACCTCGTAGAGTAAGATAGGGCAATCATTTATAACAAAAAATAGGCTAGGGAAAAAGTGTTCTAAACCCTAATAAGGGGTTAAGTAAGCTTATCTCTAAGTGTGTACAATAGCGCTCAATGGACATTGAATCACCTAAGGTATGGTCATGTTTGATACTCGGGTTTTTAGATATTAGCGGCGATAATCTCTATGGGGGTTGGGTGAAATCCCAGTTCTTCACTCAATCCCATCAAATTGCCATTTATTTCTAATCATCAATCCACTAAAAAGAGGTAATTTATTGGTCTTGATTAAAATACACTAGGTTTGATAAATCCCGGAAAAAAGAGTGAACAAAACTAATGAAATACTCTAGAGTCTGGCCAATTTTTAAAGATACGTGAAGAATTAAGATTAAACCAAGATAATCTCATCAATCCCTAGTGTACGGATATGGATACTCTAAGGTAACAACCCTGCAGTTCCCTAACTTTCAATCACTGACAAGTGGTACCACGTTTGGGGACCCATGCTTCAGCAATTCAAAGTTAGGTGAGGCTACTAATGAGCAGAAGCACATTGGAGGCGTGGAATCTATTGACGTCGAGTGCGGAGAGGAATCCAAGTTTGGTGGAATTCTTGGAGAAAGACACGGAGATGGAGATCGTGGCTTGTGATCCACGCTCTGTTGACCGTGTGGTGTTGGTTCAATGGAAGTCCGAGTGCCCTCCGTGTCGTGAGGACAGGGAACTCGTTGCAGTGGTGAACGCTGAAGGGAGTTTCGTTCTGATGGATCTGGACGAGGCAAACACATATCTCATACCACAATGGATTAGTGCAGCATGTTTTCCTTCTGTGTTATAGGTCAGTCCAATTGCTCTGTATGTGACTCTCGAGTGGGCATGGGTGACGAGATGCAGGAACAAAATTCGTCTGCTTGCAGATGGCCGATTCCGCCCGCCACGGCCCGACCCAAAGAAGAGCAAACTTTACAGCAATCAAACCCTGATGGTTCAACAAGGGGAATTTGAAGAGGAGTTAGGGAGGGATGTAAAGGAGGGGAAGGTTAGCAATGATGGAGGGCTCGTGGTGAAGGAGAAGTTGGAAGGAGAGACACACTCTCTTGTGCACGCGGGGCTGTCGAAACAGCCCTGCGAGGAGCAATGAAAATCTCGTCTCAAAACTGCCGGGGGCTTGTGAAAGGATCGTATGCCGCACCTAGAGGGGGGGGGTGAATAGGTGCTAACCAATTTTTAGTTCTTTTTCAATTTAGGCTTGACACAAAGGTAAATTCTCTAGATATGCAACTAAGTGAATTTACGTATATGGCAAGGTTATCAACTAAGCAAGATATAGCTACACAATAT